>NW_019154096.1:12755998-13142371 GCF_002288905.1 Enhydra lutris kenyoni | reverse complement strand
TTCTTGAGAAGGTTCCATGCGCACTTGAGAAGAATGAGTATTCTGTTGTTTTAGGGTGGAATGTTCTGTATATATTTATGAGGTCCATCTGGTCCAATGTGTCATTCAATGCTCTTGGTTCTTTATTGATTTTCTGCTTGGATGATCTATTACTGAGAAAGGCATGTTAAGATCTACTATTAATGTATTCATATCAATATGACTCTTTATCTTGATTAATAGTTTTCTTATGTAATTGGCTGCTCCCATATTGGGGGCATAGATATTTGCAATTGTTAGATCATCTTGGTGGATAGTCCCTTTAAGAATTATGTAGTTCAAACACACTTTTTTAAGCACTTCTATCTTCAGGAATGAACACATTAGTGGAAGGACAGTTTCTCAACTGTGTTGTTTCTTAGAGTTAAGTCAATGGCCCTTTCCTTCAGCTTCAACACGCACGTCTGAAAATGCTTGTATCTTCACGAATCAAGATGTTATTTCAAAGGTGCATTCTCTTTGCACAAATGACTTGCTTCTCAGAATGAAGTAAATGCTACTTTCCTGACGCATTGAAACACACTTTTGCAAATGCCTCCATCTTGATGACAGAGGATGGTAGTTGAAAGATGGTTTTTTGATGTTTTTTTGTGTTCTTTTTAGTGTTCAGTAGATGACATTTTTCTTATGGATTTATTAAAAGATGCTCGAAAGAGTGTTTCTATACATGGTTCTTTAGTAAAGTAAAAGTAAAGTAAGTATAGGGCACTACACTTGGTAAAGTAAGTGAGGGCACTTGGTAAAGTAAGTATAGGGCACTTTCCTTATGCAACCACACATACATGGGAAATCGCTCTATCTTCGTGAAAGCATAGGGACTTGAAGGAAGCTTTCTCCACAGACTTCTTTTTCCAAGTTCAGCCTACAGCACTTGCCTTCCCCTTTCACGCATACATGGGAAAACGCTTCTGTCCTCATGAAAAGTCATTTTGGTTGAAAGAGGGTATTTGTATATGGTGTGCTCTCTGAGGGCAAATAGTATTGGCCATTTCCCTGTGCTTTACACACACACAGTTGAAAATGCTCCTATCTCTGTGAAACAGGTCAGTTACAAGACACCCTGTCTCTGGGGATCTTCTTAGAATTAAGTATATGCTACTTCCTGATGCTTCTGCATGTCCATTTCAAGACTTCGATTTCTGTGAGTGACAATGCAGGAGAATGGAGGTTTCTCTACAGTTTTCTTTCTTAGAGTTAGGGACAGGGCACTTTCCTTATGCTTTCACACATCCCTTTGTCAAGGCTTCTATCTCCATGAAAGAAGATACACTTTCTTTCTGCCCCCAGAAGCTCCCATGTGTGGGGACTCTTGGGGGAGCCACATGGGCCCGGATTGTGTTCCTGGATGGCCCCAATATGTACAGAGCAAGACAGCACTCTAGACCATGGGCGCCAGTGCAGCCTGAATCGCCACCCAACACCGGCCAATTCTCACAAACTTTCTGCCCAAATCAATATTGACTTGGGCAGAAATCTCCTGAGAACTGGCTGGAAAAACCCCAGTGAACTCACTTCCTGCGGTGCATGTCTGCAGGGCCTCTGCCTGGGCCTGAACCTGACCTGGGTCCTGAGTGGTCACTGGAACCCTGCGAGAAAGCCCTCTATGAGTCAGGTGCATGGGAGGCCAATGCCTCCTGCTACTCAGCCCCCTGGAGTGTCCGGTCTAGCTCTGGCGGATCAGGCCTGCCATGCCCCTAGGCCCTGGCCCAAATGCTTGGTTGGGTTTTCAGGCTTCCGATCCCAGTGGACTGTCCCTCAAATCCTCTGGATTGGGGACCCCTGAGCTACACCGCATGACTCCACCTGCCACGCAGGAGGAAACCGTGCTGCTCAGGGCTGTGCAAAACCCTCAGAGAAGGATTTACCTGTATGCCCCACGCTGAGGCCATCCCCCACCTTCGGCATCCCACTGGGCCACAAACATGGAGGCTGACTCCTCTCCTTCAACCTTGCCCCTAGAAAGCTCCCATGAAGAGGATCCCTCTCAGGAGCTGCCTGGGCCCAGCCCATTTTCCCAGATGGCTGTGATATGCACTTAACAAGGAAGTACTCTAGACCCCAGGTGTCAGGGTGGCCCAAATCACTGCCCAATGCTGGCCAATTCTCATGAGCTTTCTGCCCAAATCAATATTGATATCGATTTGGGCAGAAAGCTCATGAGAACTGTCTGGAAACCCCCAGTGAACTCGCTTCTTGTGGTGCATGTCTGCAGGGCTACTGCTTGGGCCTGGCCTGGGGTCCCGAGTGGTCGCAGCCCAAACACAGTGAGAATGCCCCCCTATGACCCAGGTGCATGGGAGGTCCATGCCTCCTGCTACTCAGTCCCCTGAGGTGCCCACCTGGGCTCTGGTGGATTGGGCCTGCCATGACTCTAGGCCCAGGCCCAAACCCTCAGTTGGGTTTTCAGTCTTCCTTCCCTAGGGACTGTCCCTCGAGCCCTCAAATTAGGGAACTCTGAAACACACCCCATGAGTCCACCTGCCACGCAGGAGGAAACAGTGCCATTCAGAGCAGCAGAAAACCCTGAGAGTGGGAGAAACCTGCATGCTCCCCCCTGAGGCCACCCCCCACTGGGCGCCCCACTGGGCCACAAATATGGACGCTGAGACCCAGCCGAAACTGCTCCCTCAACTCTGCCCCTAAAAAGCTTCCCTGCATGGGGGCCCTTGGGGGAGCCACATGGGCCCTGTCCATGTTCCCAGATTGCTGCTACACACACCTAGGGAGAAAGTGCTAAATATCCCGGGCACCAGCGTGGCCTGAATCACTGCCCAATGCCAGCCAATTCTCATGTGCTTTCTGCCCAAATGGATATTGATTTGGGCAGAAAACTCATGAGAACTGGCCAGTAAACCCCCAGTGAACTCGCTTCCTGGGACACATGTCTTTAGGGCCGCAGCCTTTACCTAGAATAGGGTCCTGAGTGGTCACGACCCCAACCCTACAAGAAAGCCCTCTAAAAGCCAAGTGCATGCAAGTCCAATGCCTCTCACTGCTCAGCCTCCTGGAGCGACTGCCTCAGCACCGGCAGATTGGCCTGCCATGTCCCTAGTCTCTTACTATAACCCTAGTTTGGGTTTTCAGGCTTCCATCACAAGAGGCCTGGCCCCCATGTCCCCCAGATTAAGGACACTGAGTGATACCACAGGACTCCACCTGCCATGTGGGAGGAAACCTTGCAGTTTGAATCTGTGTGGAACCCTCAGGGAGAAACCTGTAAGCCCTCCTCAAGCCACTCCCACCATGAGAGGCCCCCATGGCCATAAAATTGGATCCTGCTGCTGCCAGACACATGCCCTCAACTCAGCCCTGAGGGGAGCCTGCATTAGCACTGGCACATTGGGCCTGCCATGCCCTTAGGCCCTAACCCTAACCCTAGGTGGGGTGTACAGGATTCCATGCCCAGAGGCTTGTCCCGCAAGCCTGCTGATGGGCATTTCAGAGACTCACGCTGGCATAGATTAAGGGTGCCTCAGTGACACCCCAGGACTGCGCCCACCACACAGGAGGAAATCATGCCCTTTGGAGCTCTGAAGAACCCTCATAGGGGGAGAAACCTGCATGCCACTTTGAGGACACCCCCAGCTTCTATAGCCTCCCTGGACACAAACTCGGAGTCTGAACGTGCCACCTGATGCCCACTCTGACATCAGCCCACTGGGGAGCCCACCTCAGCACCGGCAGATGGAGCCTGCCTTTCCCCTAGGCCCTTACCATAACTCTAGTTTCTGTTTTCAGGCTTCCATCCCAACAGGCCAGTCTCCCAAACTCCCCAGATTAAGGATCCCTCTGTGACAATCCAGGAATTCGACTGCCATGCTGGGGGAAACCGTGACATTTGGAGCTCCACAGTTCCTTCAGAGAACCCCTGTATGAGGACTCCCCCATGTTCTGCAGCCCCCCAGCTACAAACCCAGAGCCTGATGTGCCGCCTGACCCCCATCCTCAACTCAGATCCTTGGGGAACCCACCTCCAGACCAGCAGTTTGGGCCTGCCACGCACCTAGCTCAGCTCTCCTCAGGGACCCCTGTCAGCTCTAGGCAAACCTGGAACTCCCCTGCCTGCCACAAAGCCCTGGGATCCCCCCTCCTTTTTCTCAATTCACACTTGGCCCAAGGCTTTCATGAGAAAGAGGGAAGGCTACCTCCTGAATGCTTAACACCTCCTCTCCTCTTCTGCCATATTTTTCTCCACTTACCTTTGTACCTGGCCAGACTGGAAGGAACATATCAATGGAACGTGTACATGCTCTGAGATCTGAATCTTTCATTGCAGCTTTCCGAGGACTCCTTATGCAATCAGAAACTAGTGTATCCTACCACAGTGTGTTTGAAAATAATCATCTACAGAACAGAAGAGCGAAAACCACTCCGTTTTTACCTCACTCTTCTTGAGGTAGTACATGGTCTTCTTCTTTTCTTCATTGACTTCAATTCCAATATGTTTCCATGCAGTGTTCATTCCTTTACTTCAAGGGTAGGATTTCGTGATTCCTCACTTGCATAGAACACCCAGAGCTCATCACAAGTGCCCTCCCGAATAGACATCACCCATTTAACCCTTCCCCCGACACCCCTGCCTCTAGGAACCCTCGGTTTGTGCTCTAAGGTTGAGTCTGTTTCCTCATTGGCCTATCTTTCTCCCCTCACTATGTTCATCTGTTTTCTTTCTGAAATTCAATAGGCGTCAACTTGTAGGCTATTGGTCTTCTGTTATTGATTTTGCTTAGCTAAATCCACTCTAGATCCATCCACATCCTTGCAGATGGTAAGATTTCATTTTTTTGAACCTGGCTCCTATCCCATTAAGAAGATGTGGGAGATTAAATATATATGTGTGTGTGTGTGTGTGTGTGTGTGTGTGTGTGTGTATACATATATATATTTAATATATATATGTGTGTGTGTATACATATATATTTAATATATATATGTGTGTGTGTTCATATATTTAATATATATGTGTGTGTGTATACATATATATATTATATATATATATGTGTGTGTGTGTGTGTGTGTGTGTGATCACTCATCAGTGAATGGACATTGAGACTCCCTCCATCATTTTGCTATGGTTGATAATGCTGCTGTAAATATCACGGTGCTTGTACCCCACTGAATGTGCATTTTTGTGCCCTTTAGGGAAATACCTAGGAGGGCAATTGCTGGATCCTAGGGTTGTTCAGTTCTTAGCTTTTGAAAGAACCACCATACTCTTTTCCAGAGTGGCAGCAACAACCCACATGCCCATCAACAGTGTAGGAGGTTTCCGCTTTAAGCAGAACATTCCCTGCCAGCAATTTCCTAAGGAGGAAATGGAAAACCTGTGGCATAACCTGACTCACCCAGCATCAGGCAAGCAGCCACAGAAATTCACCGCAGGGTTCCTGACGCCAATCTCCATGAAGCCATCAGAATTCTTCTATCCCAGGGAATTCCCAAAGACTCTCCTGACTTCACCACCCATGAAACTGCAGAGAAAATATGACATGTCCAACTATCTAGATAGTCCATCAAGTGAAACTAGAAAGTCAAGCTTCCCTTTTCAATCATCCAAGGATCCTTGGAATCCTTTTCAAATTTCCCTCTGCCCTCATTGGAACTCTTTGGATAAAAAAGATGAATCCATTAGGATACATCACTTTTGACAAAAGAGAAGACATCATCCAAGTCTCTATCTGACCACAAACAGCCACTTAACTCTAGATGCTGGCCATTCCACCACAGCCTAGGACCAATGGAATAAACACCGGTAGATGAAGGAACACATCCTATGTTCAAAACACACACCACGTCAGTCTCATCTTCCCTTTTGAATCCAAGGGACTGCCAAGGAAAGAGATATTCCAAATACCTTTGTAAGCCAGAAATAAACAGCGAAAATGAGGACACTGCCAGGTGCTCCCTGCAGGGAAACTCAGGAACTCTCGCACCCACTTTACATTGCTGACAACTGCTTTAATGTGACTTTATGGCTCCACTGGGGACAAGAGAAAACCCAGGAACTTTGGGGTGAAAGAGAAGTTTTACCTCGCATCCTGGCATGGATGTGACATTGTGCCCCATGGGCCTGCTGTTTTCTCTGAAAGCTGACGTCCTGGGACAAGCTGCATGACTGAGTCAGATGCTGATTTCCAAACTTCAGGTCTCATGGAGCCAGAGTGAAGAAGGGTTGTCAGATGGGATAAGCAGGCACCTCCCACCTAAAGCCTGCACACCTGCTCTGATTCCTGGGAGAAGGAGAGACACATGCTTGTTTCTTAAGTGGTCATTAACTTTCTTCTAAAGCCAACCAATGCCTTTGTACTTTTTGGAGAAGCAAATTTACTCTTCCAAACACTCAACTCCTCGGTTCCGAATGCACCATGAGTCAGGTTTGGTTTCCCCCAGGCTCCAGACCCCCACCGGGAGGACCCTCCTGAACAATCCTGACAGCACATTACCGGAAAACCTGGGGCAATGGAGCACAATGATGAGTGGGGGCCCAGCTCCAGGGGTTATTACCACCACTCTTGAGCCTGGGGAAACAGAGTCTTCAGCTCACCACTCCCTCCTGTAAAAACAAGCTGCAGTGCCTCACCTTTCAGCGTCTCTCACCCAGCACCTCACCACTGCCCTCAGAGCCAGCAGGCCGCCCTGACTCTTCTTGCGTGTTTCCCACCGCAGCTCGTCACTGCCTCCAGTGGTGGCAAGTAGTATTGCCATGCCTTCCGTGGTCTCTCACACCACAGCTCACCACTCCCTCCAGTGGCGTGAATCGGCACTGCCGGCCTTCCACAGACTCCTAATGCAGCTTACAACCCCTCCACAGGTCTAAAGCCACACTGGCACTGCCCCTCCAGATTGGGGACCTCTGGGCCACAACCCGGGAGTCCGCCTGCCACCCAGAAGGAAACTGCCATTAGAAGCTGTGCAGAACCCTAAGAATGGAACAAACCCACATGCCTCTCTGAGGACACCCCCCCAACCTCGACACCCCCACCCCAGCCACAAACTCACAGCCTGACATGCTTCCTGACCCCCATGCTCAACTCAGCCCCAAGGGTTCCTGCCTCAGTGCCAGCAGATCAGGCCTGGATACCCCTAAGCCCTAACCTAAACCCTAGGTTGTGTTTTCAGGTTTCCACGCCCAGAGACCTGGCCAACAAGCCCTCCAGATTGGAAACCCCCTGAGCCACACCCAAGGACTCCCCACCAGCCATCCAGGAGGAAACTGTTCTGTTCAGAGCTGCCCAGAACCCTCGGACCTGGAGAAACCCGCATGCATTCCTGAGGCCACCCTCACGGCAGATGGCCCATACGACAACAAAACCCGGAGCCTGATGTGCTGCTTGAGCCCCATTCATGACTCAGCCCCCAGGGATCCTGCCTCAGCACCAGCAGATTGGGTCTGCCATGCCCCTGGGCCCTAATCCTAACCCTACGTTGGCTTTTCAGGTTTCTGACCCCAGAGAACTGTTCGCAAAGCCCTCCACATTGGGGACACCTGAGCCACACCCCAGGACTCTGGCTGCCACCCAGGAGGAAACTGTGCCAATCGGAGCTGCGCCAAACCCTAAGTCGGGGAGAAAACTACTGCACCAAAAAGCCACCCAAACCATCACCAGCCCCCAGCCATAAAGCCAGATTTTGCAGTGGTTCCAGACAAATACCCTCAACTCAGACCTGAGGGGAGCCCGCCTCAGTGCCAGCAGATTGGGCCTGTAATGCTCCTAGGCCCTAACCCTAACCCTAGTTTGTGTTTTCAGGCTTCCATTCCGAGAGGCCTGGCTCCCAAGTCCCCCGGATAAAGGACCTCTGAGTGACACTCCAAGACTCTGCCAGCCACACGGCAGGAAACTGTGTCATTTGAAGCTGCGCCAAACCCTCAGAGGGGGAGAAACCTGCATGTCTCCCCTAAAGCCAACCCCATCAGCAGCAGCCCCCCAGCTGTTGACCCAGATCCCACCTGCTGCCGGACGCATGCCCTCATTTCAGCCCTGAGGGGAGCCCATCTCCACTTCAGCAGATCGGGCCTAGGCCCCAACCCTAACCCTAGTTTGGGTTTTCAGGCTTCCATTCCGAGGGCCCTGACTCCTAAGCGCCCAGATAAAGGACCCCTGAGTGACACTCAAAGACTCTGCCAGCCACGCGGTAGGAAACCATGCCATTTGGAGCTGCCCAAACCCTCAGAGGGGGAGAAAACTGCATGCCCCCTTAAAGCCACACCAATCATCAGTAGCCCCCCGGCCATAAAGCCGGATTTGCTGTGATGCTAAACAAATGCCTCCAACTCAGCCCTGAGGGGAGCCCACCTCAGTGCCAGCAGATCAGGCCTGCCATGGCCCTAGGACTTAACCTTAACCCTAGGTAGGGTGTACAGGCTTCCATGTCCAGAGGCGTGGCTCCCAAGCCTGCCAGACTGGGGATGCCTGAGACTTGTGCCCGCACTCTTCCAGCCTCCTAGGGTGAAATGGTGCCATTTGGAGCTTCACAGAAACCTCAGAGCAGGAGAGACCTGCATGCCCCTGAGGCCACCCCCAGCATCTGCATGCTGCCTGGACCCAAACCCAGACTCCCACCCTTCCACCTGACACCCGCCCTCAATTAGGGATTAATTAGGATTAATCCTAATCCTAACCCTAGTTTGGGTTTTCAGGCTTCCATGCCAAGAGGCCAACATGACAAAAAGCCCTCTACGAATCAGGCGCACGTGTGGCCAACGCCTCCAGCTACTCAGCCCCCTGGGGTGCCTGCACCGGCACTGGTGGATGGAGCCTTCCATGCTCCTAGGTTCCGGCCCTAATCCTCAATTGGGTTTCATGCTTCCATCCCCAGGGGCCTGTCCCTCAAGTCCTCCACAATGGGGACCCCTGAGCCACACTGCATGATTCTGCCTGCCACCCAGGAGGAAACAGTGCCATGCAGAGCTGCAGAAAACCTTCAGAATGGGAGAAAGCAGCATGCCCACCCTGAGATCATTCCCCACATTCGGCGCCACACCGTGCCGCAAACTTGGAAGCTGACGCCCAGCAAGAATCCCTCACTTAACTCTGCCCCCAGAAAGCTACCCTGGGCATGGTCCCTCAGTGGAATTGCGTGGGGCTGACCCATTTTTCCAGATGGCTACGACACACACCTAGCAAGAAAGCACTCTAGACTGTGGGCGCCAGTGCAGCCTGAATCGCCACCCAATGCTGGCCAATTCTCACGAGATTTATGCCCAAATAGATGTAGATTTGGGCAGAAAGTTCATGAGAATTGGCCAGAAAGCTCCAGTGAACTTGTTTCCTGTGGCGGGGACCTTCAGGGGATCAGCCTAGGCCTGGCCCGGGGTCCCACGTAGTGTTGACTGAGCTTGCTCTAAAGGGTGGGTGCATGCACAGCCTTGGTTGCCTCCAAATGCAGGCCAAACCCATCCTCTACTCAGCTCCACAGGGATCCCGCCTCAGCACCAGCAGGTGGGGCCTGGTGTGCCCCAAGGCCCAAAACCGAACCCTGGGTTGGGCTCTCAGGCTTCTGTCCCCAGAGGCCTGGACCTCAAGCACTCCAGATTGGGGACTCCGCCTGCCACAAAGGAGGAAACCCTGCCATTGGGAGCTGCAGGAAACACTCAGAGTGGGAGAAACCTGCATGCCCACCTCAGGCCACCCTCCCCTTCGGCGCCTCCTTCTGCCAAAAAAAGCTGGAGCCTCAGCCTCAGGCTTACACCCTAACTTAACGCTGCCCCTGCAGAGCTCGCCTGTGTGGTGAGCCTCCAGGAGCCTCGTGGTCTCACAGGACCGCAACACACACCTAGCAAGAAAGCGCTTTCAGCATGGGGCCAGCGGGCGGGCTGAATCATCACCCAAAGGCAGCCAATTCTCATGAGATTTCTGCCCAAATCAATGTCTATTTGGGCAGAATGCTCATGAAAATTGGCCAGAAAGCTCTGCTGAACTCACTTCCGGCGGCAGTGTCCTTTGGGGGAGCCACCTGGGCCCAGGCCAGTGTCCCACATGCTTTCACTCAAAGGCTATGGGAAAGTGCTCAAAAGGGCAGGTGCATGCTAGGCTCTGCTTGCCTCCAAATGCTGGCAAAACACACCCTCTACTCAGCCCCCCAGGGAGCCTGCCTCAGCACTGGTGGGTAGGGACTGCCATGCCCTAGGCCTTAACTCTAACCCTAACCCTAGCTTGGGTTTTCAGACTTCTATTCCCAGACTCCTGGCCTACAAGCCCTCCAGACTGGGGACTTCAGAGCCACACCAAAGGACTCTGCCTGCCCTCCAGAAGGAAACCATGCCCTCTGGAGCTGAACAAAACCCCCAGATTAGGAGAAACCTGCACAACTACCGAGGCCACCCCCATTTATGGAGGCCATCCCTAGGCAGTGATACACATTCTGACACTCGGCTTGGAACCGACATCAAGTCAGCATCCCGGGTAGCTGGCCCCAGAGCCAGCAGATCTGGCCTGCCATGCCCCTAGGCCCTAATCTGAACCCGACGTTGGGTTTTCTGTCACCCATAGCCAGAGGCCTAGTCTCCAATCCCTCCATATGGGGGACCCCTGAGCCATAAAACAGGAGTCCTCCTGTGCCCCAGAATGAAACCTTGAGATTTGGAGCTGCACAAAACCCTCAGAGCAGAAGAAATATCATGGCCCCATGAGGCCACCCGCACATTCAGCAGCCCTCATGGACACGAACTCCAGACTGAGTGATCACCTGAAACTCGCCCTAACTTCAAATCCCAGGGAGCTTGCCTCAGCATCTGCAGATCGGGCCGGCCATGCACTAGGCCCTAACTCTAACGCTAGCATAGGTTTTCAGACTTCTGTCCCCAATGTCCTGGCCCAGAAGCCCTCCAGTCTGGGGACTCCAGAGCCACACCACAAGACTCTGCCTGCTCTCCAGAAGGAAACCTTGTCCAATGGAGCTGCACAAAACCCCCAGATTGGGAGAAACCTGCATGGCTGCTGAGGTCACCCCCAAGTTTGGAGGATGCCCTGGACACAAACCTGTATTGTGACCCTCAGCCTGAGCCCCATTTTCAACTCAGTCCCTGGGTAGCTCACCACAGAGCCAGCATATCGAGCCTGTCATGCCCCTAGGCCCTATTCCTGACCCTAGGTTGGGCTTTCAGGCATCCATACCCATAGGCCTGGTCTTCAACCCTTCCATATGGGGAATCCCTGAGCCATAAAACAGGACTCCTCCTGTCCCCCAGAAGGAAACCTTGCTATTTGCCCCTGTGTAAAACCGCCAGGGCGGGAGGAATGTCCATGGTCCCATGAGGCCACCCCCACATTTGGCGGCCCTCATGGATACAAACTCCAGCCAGATTGACTGCCTGACACGCGCTCTAACTTCAGATCATAGGGAGCTCACCACAGCGTCTGCAGATCAGGCCTGCCATGCCCTAGGCCCTAACCATAACCCTAGCTTCGGTTTTCTAACTTCCATCCCCAGAGTCCTGGCCCACAAGCCCTGCAAACTGGGGACTCTGGAGCCACACCACAGAACTCTGACTGCCCTCCAGAGGAAACTGTGCCCTATGGAGCTGCATAAATCCACAGATCAGGAGACAACTGCATGGCTTTCCAGGCCACCCCCATTTATGGAAGCTGGCCCTGGACACTAACACTCATTCTGGCACACAACCTGAGCCCCAACCAACAGTCATCCACCCAGGTAGCTGGCCCCACAGCTAGCAGATTGGAGCTGGCATGCCCCTTGGCCCTAATCCTAATCTTAGCTTGGGTTTTCAGGTATCTGTCCCCAGAGGCCTGATATGGAATCCCTCCATGTGGAGGACCTCTGAGCCACAAAACAGAACTCATCCTGCCCCCCAGAAGGAAACCTTGCCATTTGGAGCTGAGTAAAACCCTCAGAATAGGAAAAACCTATATGGCCCCTGCGGCCACCCCTACTTTGGAGGCCAACCTGGACACAAACCTGCATTTTGACCCTCAGCCTGAGTACCGTTTTCAATTCAGCCCCCTGGGGAGCTCGCCCCAGAGCTAGCAGATGGGGTTTGCCATGCCCCTAGGCCCTAATCCTAACCCTGGGTTGGGTTTTCAGGATCCATACCCAGAGGCCTGCTCTCGAATCCCTCCATATAGGGGACCCCTGAGCCATAAAATAGGAGTCCTCCTGACCCCCAGAATTAAACCTTGCTATTTCAAGCTGTGCAAAAACCTTAGAGTGGGAAAAAACTCCATGGCCCCATGAGGCTACCTCCACATTCCATGGCCCTCATGGACATAAACTGCAGCCTGAGCGACCAAGTGACACTCCTAACTTTAGATCCTGGGGAGCTTGCCTCAGTGTCTGCAGATCGGATCAACCATGCCCTAGGCCCTAACCCTAACCCTAGCTTGGATTTTCAGACTTCCATCCCCAGAGTCTTGACCCACAAGCCCTCTAGACTGGGGACTCCACAGCCACACTACAGGACTCTGCCTGCCCTCCGGAAGGAACCATGCTCTATGGAGCCACACAAAACCCTCAGATTAGGAGAAATCTGCACGGCCCCCGATGCCATGCCTCTTTCATAGGGCGCCCTGGACACTAATGCGCAGCCTGACACTCAGCTTGAGCCCACCCTCAACTCAGGCCCCCAGGTAGCTCACCCCACAGCCAGCAGATCTGGCCTGCTAAGCCACAAGGTGCTAATCCTAACCCTAGCTTGGGTTTTTGGGCATCTGTCCCCAGAGGCCTGGTCTTGAATCCCTCCATATGGGGGACCCCTGAGCCACAAAACAGAACTCTTCCTGCCCCAGAAGGAAACTTTCTACTTGTAGCTGTGTAGAACCCACAGAGTAGGCTAAACCAGCATGGCCCCTTAGGCCGCTCCCACATTTGGAGACCACCCTGGACAAGAACACACATTGTGACCCTCGGCCTAAGTCCCACCTTCAACTCAGCCCACTGGGGAGCTTGCCCCAGAGCCAGCAGATGATGCCTTCCATTCCCCTAGGCCCCAATCCTATCCCTAGCTTGGGTTTTCAGGAATCTGTCCCCAGAGGCCTGGTCTCGAATCCCTCCATAAAGGGACCTCTGAGCGACACACAAAAAAGAACTCCTTGTGCCCCCAGAAGGAAACCTTGTTATTTGGAGCTGTGTAAACCCCACAGAATAAGAGAAACCTGTATGGAACCTAAGACCACCCCCACATTCAGAGGCCGCCCTAGACACAAACCTGCTTTGTGATCCTCAGCCTGAGCCTAATTTCAACTCACCACTCTGGGTAGATCGCCTGAGAGCCAGCAGATTGGGCCTGCCATGCCCCTAGGCCCTGATCCTAGCCCCAGGTTGGGTTTTAAGGCATCCATACCCAGAGGCCTGGTCTTGAATACCTCCATATGGGGGATTCCTGAGTCACAAACAGAACTCCTCCTGTCCCCCAGAAAGAAACCTTGCTATTTGGAGCTGTGCAAAACCCTCAGAGTGGGAGAAACCTTCATAGCACTCAGAGGCCACCCCCACATTCGGTGGCCCCCATGGCCATATTCTCCAGCCTGAACTACAGCCTGACACCCGTCCTAATTTCAGATCCCTGGTATCTCACCTCAGCATCTGTAAGTTGGGCCTGCCATGCCCTAAGCCCTAATCCTAACCCTAGCTTGGGTTTTCAGGCTTCCATCCCAAGTCCTGGCCCACAAGCCCTCCAGAATGGGGGTTCCGGAGCCACACTACAGGGCTCTGCCTGCCTTCCAGAAGGTAGTGCCATATGGAGCTGCACAAAGTCCCCAGATTAGGAGAAATCTGCATGGCCCCCGAGGCCACCATGACTTCGAGAGGCCCGCCCTGGACACTAATGAGCATTCTCACCCTCAGCATGAGCCTGGCCCTCAACTCAGCCTCCCAGGTAGCTTGCCCCACAGTAAGCAGATCTGGCCTGCCATGCCCCTAGCTCCTAATTCTAACCCTAGTTTGGGTTCTTAGGCATTCGTCCTGGAGGCCTGGTTTCAAATCCCTCCATATGGGAACCCCTGAACTACAAAACAGGATTCTTCCCGTCCCCCAGAATGTAATTTTGCTATTTGGGTTTATGCAAAACCTCTAGATGGGAGAAACCTGCATGGCCCCCTAAGGCCACCCCACGGTCAGCAGCCCTCATGGACACAATCTCCAGCCTGAACCACAGCCTGACACCCTTCCTAACTTCAGATCCCAGGAAGCTCATCTCAGCATCTGCAGATCGGTCCTACCATGCCCTAGCCCCTATCCCTGTCCCTAGCTTGAGTTCACACTTCTGTCCCCAGACTCCTGATCCACAAGGCCTCCTGATGAGGGACTCTGGAGCTATACCACAGGACTCTGCCTGCCCTCCAGAAGGAAAACATGTCCTATGGAGCTGCACAAAACCCCCAGATTAGGAGAAACTTGCAAGGCCCCCAAAGCCGCCCCATTGTCGTAGGCTGCCCTGGACACTGATGCACAGTCTGACGCTCATCCCGAGTCCTGCCCATCAAGTCAACCCCTTGGGTAGCTTGCCCCAGAGCCACCGGCTCAGGCCTGCCATGTCCCTAGGCCGTATTCCTATCTCTACCTTAGGTTTTCCAGCATCCCCCCACCAAGAGGCCTGGTCTTGAATCTCTCCATATGGGGGACCCCTGAGCCATAAAACAGAAATCATTCTGACCCCCAGAAGGTAACCCTACTATTTAGAGCTCTGTAAAACCCTCAGAGTAGGAGAAACCTGCACTACCCCCAAGCCACCCCCACTTTCCGAGGTCCGCCATGGATACAAACTCAAGCCTGAGCCACATCCTGACAACCGCCATAAACTCAGACCCCAGGGAGCTTGAATCAACATCTGAAGATTGGCCCTGCCATGCCATAGGCCTGAACCACAGACCTCCATTCCCAGAATTCTGGCCCCAAATTTCTCCAGACTGGGGACGCTGGGGTGAGAGAGTTTACACGGGGCACCACTTTCTTCCAATACTCCATCCTCAGAACAAAACCATGAACTGTACTTGTCAGTCCTGTGAAGGCCAGACACCTTCTGGAGAGCACTTGGTCTCTCAATTCTCTCCTAGGAGAAGGAGGGTGCTGCTCTCCCTGACTTCTGTACCAACTAGAGAATACTTGGAACAAGTCTTGCCATACTCCATGCAAATGCATATTTTCTGTCTACAAAATGATGGAGGGTGAAACACCAAAGATTCCCCACACCTTCTTGAACCTAGATAATTTGGAAATACAGCTTGGCCAGAGCAATTATCCCCAACCCGCTACACAAACACACACCCTTCCGTTGTGCACTCCAGACCCATTTCTATCCACTTTGCTGATTCTCAGCCATTGTCTCTGCAGAGAAGTACAGTAGCACCAAGCTGCTGGGATTGAGGTCCTAGGTGCTAAGTCAGCACCTTGGACCCACTTACTATCAGAAATTAATATTCATTTTATTAACTGATGCATCCCAGAAGATCTTTCCACCACAGCCAACAGAAAAGTCATTACAACAGAGGTCTTAACAACGTGTGCCAATCTCCATGGCTCCCCTGCATGGTTCTGGGGATTGGCTCATCCATGGGTATGTGACCTGGTCCCAGCCAAAGAGGTGGGAGGACCCTCGTCTCAGCCTGCAGAGCCAAGTATGGGCTGGGCCACCCAGGCCAGGGGCTTTTCCATTGCAACTGCAGAAGTGGCCTAGGCCAGGCCCGTGCCAGTGGCAGAGAGGGCCCAGAAATTCATGTGTTCTATAACATTGCTGAGGGCTGAATCAGACTCATCCTGAAGCTCACACATGCTATATCCTCTGCTAACTCAGGAGAACCTTAAATGTGCTCATGATCTTGGCCTGAACAAGATGACCGTCTGTGTGATGTATAACTCGTAAGATATACCCACCCGGCAATGGGGACTTACTCAGCCAAAGAATACCTACATGGAATTCAACCACAGACGTATTGTGGGAAGCTTGAGGCCTACAGAGAAATGGCTGAGGAGGGGGGGATTCCCGAGGCCTTAATTGTTGGCCAATCTCACTATCATCTTGTGTCCTTTCTAGTGGAGGGGCTGGATTCAGGCAGGATAGATCCCAGTGTACTCCCACCCAGCCACTGGGAAAGTGTATTCCCACTCTGCCATTGGAAAAGAAGAGCCCTTTCCCCCATCAACCATCATGTTACAAATCTGGGGTGTGAGAAACTACCACCCATGGGCCAATGGAACCTCCCCCTGTATTCTGTCAATCAAGTGTGCCTGGAACATGAGTTATGGATGGTCTGTGGTTGCTTTCAAGCCACAATGCAAGAGTGGAGTCCTTGTCAGAGAGACCACACGGCCCACAAACCTAACAGAAATCTTTACAGAAGACTTTCCAGAAAAGTCTGTGCCAATCTCTGGTTCAAAGAACCTAGGATCATGTCCCTTCTTTGAGTAGAATGTAGCACCTTCTGGGAAAAAATCCAATTTCTTCATCCTCAGAGGCAAGGACTTCCATCCTTTTAGGCAGAACTCCATCTCATGCCTCCTCTATATACACCTGGAATGGCACGTCTACAGGTCTGCAGCCCAGTGGGAATTCACTGTCATTTACATGGCAGTGATGCTCAGAAAAGGAGGTGTAAGTGTGAACTTGTGAGTGTGAATGTGTGTTGCCTCTTTGTTAGCCACAGTGTGCAAGGAGGCTTTCTGTCCCATAGGAATGGTCAGCTACACCATGTGGTTCCAGAATGATCTTGGAAGGAAGCCACTTTCATAGAACAAACTTCCTCTGGGAGGACTCCCAAATCCCTTGTCCGGGACACAATGTTCCACCAAGGCTGGGGGGCACACAGAGAGACAGAGACTCCCCCTGCCCATCGGGGTTTTGAAGGATACCTGTTGTTCTAGGACAAAAGATTTCGAAATCATTCATGCACCCATCATCCAGCCAGGCATCTGTGAGAGACATCTACTCCAAGCAGAAAGGACAGACCAAGAGACAACAACTGACAGCCTTGTGTGACATGTGCCATGGCAGGGGACACTCAGGAGTGCTGAGGGTGTGCAGGGTTCACCAGATCTGGGGGTAGGAGGACCAGAAATCCTCCAGGAGGGTGATCACAGCTGTTTCACTACGGGGGATGCTCTGGAGGACTGGGGGTGTGCAGGGTTGGCCAGACAGGGTAGTAGGGGGACCAGGAGTGCTCTAGGAGGATGTCAGAGCTGTGCCCTTGTGTGGTTACACGTATCAGTGTGACTGGGCATTGACCAGACTTGAAATGACAGAGCAGGTGAGGGGCGGTGTCCCTAAATTGTCTCCTGCAAGGCAAAAGTTCAGTAACGAGATTTCTTTCAGTATGATTTCATGTACATGCGTCCTTGAGTCCCTAAAGCTGATTGTGTACAACATGAAGTACGTAGTTTGCCATTGCTTTCAAGCCTGAGGTGCCAGGGGCAGAGTGCACTGAATATTTCATACTCTGCTTTCAGAGTATGATGACTTTTCCTGCCTTCACCTCCAACCCAAGGACAGGGAACAAAAGCAACACAGACCTAGACCTCGAAATGTCAACAGAAATCTGAAAACCCAAGTTCTCCCAGGAGCTAAATGTTCAGGACCATGGTGACAGAAAGGGAAAACAGAGAATAAGGAACCAAAAGAACACGTCATGTGCATGTGAACTGGCCCACTTCTCTACCTGTTAGAAGCAAGTCTTGCCTGACCAGAGGGAGTCCCACCTGCATCCAGTCCATCGGTTTGCTGCCCTTGAGCAGGGCAGAAGATGTGCTGAGCTGAGTGTGGGTGTTGGAGGGGAGACGGCCAGCTGGCCACAGATGCTACCTGCCAAGTACCTATAGGTCCCCAGCTAAGATGAAACAGTATATATGTTTAGTGACCTATTTCCAGGGATAGGGAATATGCTCAGTGCTTTGGTGACTATATCCTCTCCCACTATATTTTTTAAAAACCCCTTAGGCAGGTAAGATTGACACACAAAAAGCTGCCCATAGTTAATGTACATAACTTGACTGTGACCCTCACCCTAATCTCTAGTTAAGATATGCCCAATTTAGAATATTGCTCATAAGTTAGAGGATGGTTTTTAGGAGCTAAGGAATTCAGGGACCAACCTTCTTCTGTCTTCTCCCTGGAAGCTGGTAACTCGGAATATATTGGGCCGCGTGCTATCTGGAGAGTGGCCACACGGGGGCAACAGTGAGTAAACAGTGCCCCAAATCCCACTGCAAAGCCAATTCTTCCTTCATCCTGTCAAACCTTGTTCATTCAATGTTTACAGATCATTGTAGAGATTATGAGAAGTGTGACTTTGCTGAATTTTTTTTAAAACCAAACCAATTCTTTCAGCCTGTTCAGAATAGAAGATGTTTTCTAAAATCTTGGAGTTGGCAAGCAGATGAAGTCTAGGGACCTGGGGAAAGGCTATTACTGTTGAATCTATTCAGGTCTACTTAGGAAACAGGGATGACTTTTATTCCACTTCTTTGCAGTAAGAATCTGTGTCCACTCACAGTACTGGATCCATATAAAATAGTACAGCTCAGAGGAAAACAAAGGAGAATCAACAGCCTCCAGAACCAGAGAAAGGGCCACAACCAGGAACCAAGAAGACAGACCATGGAGGCTCTGCTCAGGCCAATTTGCATTTCTGTAGATCCTCTGGAGCTAGAAAGCCCCCAATGCCCCTGGGGGTCTTGGGTCAGGGCCAGCGCACACCCTGATGCTGCACTGTTGGAACCCATGACAAGCCTCCTGGTCCCTTCCTCCATGAGACACCCCCTACTCTTGATGACTCCAGCCTGCTTCTGGGAACTCCCATTCCCCTTTCAGACCAGATTGTTCACTTTTACCATCATGGCCATAATACAGAGTACATTTAACTACTTTCTATTCTGTCATTTAAATAGTTTTTATCATCTTTGCACTGAAATGATACCTTGCATCATCTACCCTGATGTAGAATCCCTTAGTTGCATTCCATGACTTAACTGTGGACTCCGAGTGCCCTCACAGTGTCATGGGTGCTAGTGTCCTGGGCAAGGTCCTCATTAAGCCAGCCCAGCGGTGGCAGTGAAATCCTGACCCTGGCACTGCTATTTTTGTGCAAGGCAGCACAGCCAAAACCTTGGCTTGGGTACAGGATTGCTCATGGCCCTTTAACCACATCAGATGTCATGGGGGCACACCCTAAAGACATTTGCTAGTCCAGTGTTTCCCTGGGGAATCTCCATGGAACAGCCATTGTGTCCAGTGGGGGAACTCATTAGGAGTGGGGAGGATGGGAGTCAGAACTCCTGAGATAGAATTCATCTTGGAGACTGCCCAGAACTTCCTAGGAGTTCATTTCATAATCTTGCATGAATCGATTAATCTAAAAACACTTCTGCATTTTAGAAAAGATGAGCCTGAAGCTCTGAGGAAGTGACTCTCCTAGGTCGTATTGTAAATCAACAAAAGAGCCAGACTGAGATGGGAGATGGCCTCCAGCAGGATCCCCCAGAGCAGCTTTAGTTAGAGATGCAATCACCCATTTATCTTTCCTGGAATCCCCAACTGTCATGAAACTCTTCATGGGGCATATTCTGGGAACAAAGGTCATGTGAGTGCCACAGAAATCTTTGAAACTGGATATAATGAGACTCCATGATGTCAATGGAGTCCCAAGCCATAGGCCATCTCAGAGTTTGTCTGCAAAGATAGGGTTGGTGGGAAACCCACATGTTGACAGAGGGTAGAAGATGGGAAACGCTAGGGAGAGAGGGGTGCTCACGTCACATCTGGCCCTAGATGACATGGTGGTGTCCAGCAGGACACGCCCCCCAAAACCCCCCAGTGGCATCACAGAACTCACCCCTAAGGTTTGAAGCTGAGCTTCATACATGGGTCATAAGCGCTCCAGCTAGCTCAGGGAAGCATGACACAGGACATAATAAAGCCACAGCTTTGACAGATGTATATTCGTGGAGCAATAGCTTTCTCTAAATATATTCTGATATGGTAAAAAAAATTCACTGATAAAACATGGATATTTTCAATTAAAAAGAAAGCCATACTTCTTCAATTAATAAATATTTATGGAGTATATACTTCATGCAAATATATGGCTCTAGTCCCACCTGGGGGCTTGCAAAGAGTGTGGGATATAATCAGTGGATCAATGATAGGAAGGAATGTAGGCTAAGGGCTAAGAGATCCATTCTATTCAGAGAGGCCCATTAAGGAAGCCCCTGAGAAGATGCTTTTAGCCAAGACCAGAAAGACAGAGAGGGAGACAAACTACAGAGACTCTTCATTACAGAAACAAACTGAGGGTTGCTGGAGGGGAGGTGGATGGGGGATGGGGTAACTGGGTGATGGGCATTAAGAAGGGCATGTGATGCAATGAGCACTGGGTGTTATACACACCTGATCTACTATTGAACACTACATCTGAAACAAAAGATGTACTATAAATTGGCTCATTGAATTAAAGTTAAGCAAAAAGAACTCAAGCAAACACTCCTAAAAATTTGTATTTTAAGATACTGAACAGTCAATGCAATGTTGAGAAGAAAAACAAAGTTGGAGGAGTCATAATTCCAGATTTCAAGTTATGCTACAAAGCTGTGGTCATCCTCACAGGATGGTACTAGCACAAAAATACACACAGTGACCTAGGGAACAGGATAGAAGCTCAGATATAAACCTGCAATTGTGTGGCCTATTAGTGTTCCACAAAGCAGGCAAGAATATCAAAAGGAAAAGGACAGTCTCTACAACAAACAGTATTGGGAAAACTGGACAGCTTCGCACAGAAGAATGTAATTTTTTTGCTTCCTTATGCCATACAAAGAAGTTTCAAGACCTCAATGGAAGACCTGAAACCATAAAAATCCTACAAGAGGGCACAGAGAGTAACTTCTTGACATGGACCAAAGCAACATTTTTCTAAACTGTCTCCTGAGTCAAAGGAAATAAAAGCAAAAATAAACAACTGAGAATGTATCACAATAAAAAGTTTCTGCACAGCAGAAGAACTAAGACGAAGCAGTAATAATAAGATAATCTACTGAAAGGGAGAAGATATTTGCAAATATCCTATGCAATAAAGGGATAGTGTCCAAAATATGTGGAGTGGATACAACTTAACACCCAAAAAACAAATAATCCACTTTAAAAAGTCCAAAAACATGAACAGATATTTCTCCAAAGAAGAAATACAGATGGCCAACGGTCCCATGAAAAGACGTACACCATCACCCAAGCTCAGGAAAATGCAAATCATAAGTATAATGAGATATTACCAGATACTGTCAGAATGGCTCCCATCAAGAGCAGAAGGAATGACAGGTGCTGGGAGGATGTGGGGAAAGGGCAACCCTTGTGAACTGTTGGTGGAAAAGCAACCTGCTACAGCCACTCTGAAGAAAAGTATGGAGGGTCCTGAAGGCGTTAAAAATAGAGCTACCCTAGGATCCAGCAACCACACTACTGGGTATTTACCCAAAGAATACTAAAACAATAACTCAAAAGGATACATGCACCCTCATGTTTCTTGCAACATTATTTACAAGGTCACAATATGGAAGCAACCCAAGTGTCTGTTGATAAAGTGATAAATGAGATGACAGATGTGTACACACACACACACAGAGTGGAATATTACTCAGCCATTAAAAGAATGAAATTCAGTCATTTGCAGCCACATGGATGGATCTAGAGAGGATTATCCTAAGTGAAATCAGTCAGAGAAAGACAATACTATAGGATGTCACTCCTGTGTAGAACTGAAGAAACAAACATACATTAAAAAAGGAGAAAAAAGAGACAAACCAAAATACAGATTCTTAACAAAAGAGAACAAACCGATGGTTATCAATGGGGAGATGGCTGGAGGGATGAGTGAAAGAGATGAAGGGGACTGAGAATACACTTTTATGATAAGGACTGAGTGATATAGAGAATTACTGACTCATGCTATGGTACACCTGTAATTCATATAGCACTGTATGTCAACTTGACTGGAATTAAAATAAACAATAAAAAAGGCTTTTCTTTTAGTAACCTATTTGAAAAAGCTTTGGTACACAATGTTCACATGCTCTACTAGGGAGTATTTCCCTGTCAATATTCATTCACTCTATGCCTGGAATTCCAATTTCATTGAATTCTTCTATTTTACTTGTTAATCCTAGCCCACAGGAGCCATGGTTCCTTTCCATCCAGGATCATAACCTATGCATTCAAGAGAGTGCAAGTAGAAAAAGATGCTATGTCATAATCCAGAAAGCTATTATTGTTTCTTTTTTAGGATTAGATGGTCACAGAGTGTGGGACAGGTTTCATAGCAGGTTTGTTCTCTATCCTGGATCGCTAATTCAGTGTTCATTCCCTGTATCCATTTGGCTAATAGGTTCCCTGTGGGTGAGCTTGTTTCCAAGCACATCCACAGAAGACACAAAGGTCAGTGGGCTCAGTGTGGGATAGGAAGAGGATCAAGTACAGACAAGGATACAATCCCTCCCCTGATCCAGGAACTGCCATGGGTATGGGAGACAGAAGCAACAGGAAACCACCAAGCTCACCACCTGAATGCAGGAGGCACAGGTCAAGGGATCTCAAGATACAGGGCATGGAGGCTGCTCTGAGCTTCCTCTGGGAGGGAGAGGGGGGAAGGTATGAGAAAGAGAAACTGCCTGCACCTGGCTCATGCCAGCTGGTCACCACTCCTGGCACACATCAGTCTACACTACTGACACAGCCTGGGCTCAGGATGAGCTGGCTTGTGTCCCTCAACCCTCAGTGGAAAAGCTGGCTCCAGGGCTCAGGGACATGCTGAGGGAGGTGCAAGGAAGGCTGCCCCTCCCAGGTCATCACCTCTTTGAGCAGACAGCCCTATGGGACTGCTGAAAACCCACTGAGAGGGACACCTGGGTGGCTCAGTTGGTTAAGCAGCTGCCTTCGGCTCAGGTCATGATCCCAGCATCCTGGGATCGAGTCCCACATCGGGCTCCTTGCTCATCAGGGAGCCTGCTTCTCCCTCTGCCTCTGCCTGCCATTCTGTCTGCCTGTGCTTGCTCTCTCTCCCTCTCTCTCTCTGACAAATAAATAAATAAAATCTTTAAAAAAAAAAAAAAGAAAAGAAAACCCACTGAGAGGGTTTCAAAGACATGCCATGGATGAACTAAGGCATGGAGAAACAGAAAACAGTATTGTTATTAAGGTCAGAGCTGTCAGCTCAGGACATGGGGACAGCTTCCCTGAGGAGGACTGAGGGGAGGGCAGGCCAGCCTGAAAAAGGAGATGTGGCTCTCCTGATTGGGGACCTGCAACCCCCTTCCAGGGCAGAGCATTTTCCTCACTCACCAATGACCAATGGAAGTGTTCCATCAGGGGACTGACAAGTGCTGACTCTCAAGAAGGCTACACTGGCATTGGGTTGCACAAGGCAGAGAATGAGGCCCTGATGGAGGTGGACAATACCCTGGGGGGCCATGGGGCAAGAGCAGAGGCTCATGGCCATGAAGATGATGAAAAGTTGGAGGCAGCCACATGGGAGCTGGTTGGCATCAAAGTGCTACAGGCACAGTGCCCACAGCTATAGTGACTGGGTGCCTTCTGTGCCAGGCACAGTTCACTTCAGTGGGCTCCAGATGAGTGCTGACCACAATCCTAGGAAGCATGCACCACCATCACCTTCCTCTCCCCATGCTGGTGCTGGGAATCACAGTCACCAGACTGCAATCGGTTTTCATGGAAACCAAGCACTGTCTCCCACCACACACTGCCCCTCTGGTGGCAGTCTAGTGTGACCCTTGTGCCTGGCCAGAGACTGCTGTCCACCTGTCTCCACACAACTCAACTGACAGGAGGGTGTCCATGAATTCCACAGGTTCTGGGGACAGATCCACAGGCCCCATTACCCCACCCACCACCAACACACAGTGGGTCACTCATGACCTCAGATATTGTCATGAAACTCCCCATGCCCTGTTCTGTCACTTGCTACAGAAAGCCAGGTTCTGATCCCCCAATTTACCATACATCCTGGTTGCTGACTTGGGGCCATGCCATGAACCCACAATGGCACCTTTCTGTTAGAGAAGGCCACCCTGCACCTCCTGGAAAATGTTTCTAAGGAAGTACAAGTCCATCAGGGCTAACATGTGAACAGTGGTACACAGCCTGCATGGTAATAATCAGTAATCTAACAAGGGTTGACCACCTCCCCCAGTCTCACAAGCCCTTCCTCTGTCCTCATGGAAGTCATGGCCTGCCCTCAGAAAATACCCCAGGAAACTAAACTTTAAACTGAATGCTCCCTTCATGCTCTGGTTCAAATCTTGTCCAATCACAATAGTATGAAACTAGAAATCAGTCACAAGAAGAAAATGGGACAGTCACAAATATGTGGAAATTTAACAAGATGCTAGTAAACAACCAATAGTCAAATAAGCAATCAAAAGAAAATTTAAAAGTACCTTGAGACAAATGAAAAAGAGAACCTATGAAAAGTTATGGGATGCAGCAAAAGTAGCTTTAAGACGGAAGTTCATAGAAATTCAGGTCCTCATCAATCCATCTGAAAGCTCTCCAATAACCAACCTAATACACATGGGAAAAGAAGTGGGAAACACACACACACACACACACACACACACACACACACAAGGAAATCCCCAAATCAGTAGATAGAATGAAATAAAATGGAAAGTGGAAATAAATCTAATGGAGACTAAAAAGACAAAAGATCAAAGAAAATACAAGCTGCCTTTTTTGGAAAGATAAACAAAACAGACAAACTTTTAGCTAGACTCACCAAGAAAGAGAAGAAATCAAATACAATCAGGAAAAAAAGATAATTGATTCCTGTCTCACATCAAAATCCTAGAGGAGAACAAAGCCAACAACCTCTTCAACCTTGGGCACTGTAACTTCTAGCAAGACATGTCTCTAAAGGTCAGGGAAACAAAAGCAAAAATGAACTATTGGGACTTCATCAAGATAAAAAGCTTCTGCACAGCAAAGAAAACAATTAACAAAACTAAAAGGCAACCTACAGAATGCGAGAAGAAATATGAAAATGGCATGCCAGATAAAGGTCTGGTATCCAAGATCTACAAAGAACTGCTCAAACTCAATACCCAAGAAACAATGAAACCACTCAAGTGGGCAGAAGACAGGAAGAGACATTTCTCCAAAGAAGAAACACAAATGGTCAACAGACCATGAAAAAATGTTCCACATCACTTATCATCTGGGAATTCAAAACCACAATGAGATACCACCCTCCAGTAGTTAGGATGGCTAAAATTAACAGGACAGGAAACAACAACTGTTGGCGAGGTAATGGAGAAAGGGGAATCCTCTTACACTGTTGGTGGGAATGCAGGCTGGTGCAGTCACTTTGGAAAACAGCATGGAGGTTCCTCAAAAAGTTAAAAATAGAGCTGCCCTATTACTCAGCAATTGCACTCCTGGGTATTTACCCTAAAGATACAGATGCAGTGAAAAGAAGGGGCACATGCTCCCCAATGATGTTCATAGCAGCAATGTCCACAAGAGCCAAACTGTGGAAGGATCTGAGATGTCCTTCAACAGAGGAATGGATAAAGAAGATGTGGTACATACATACCATAGGATAGTATTCAGCCATCAGAAGGGATGAATGCCTACCATTAGCATCAAAATGGATGGAACTGGAGGGGTTTATGCTAAACGAAATCAGTCAAGCAGAGAACGACAATAATCATATGGTGTCACTCATATGTGGAACACAAGGAATAGTGTGGAGGCCCACAGGGGAAGGGAGGGAAAACTGAATGAGAAGAAATTAGAGAGGGAGACAAACCATGAGAGACTCTTAATCATAGGAAACAAACTGGAGGAGATGTAGGTGGGGGGGGGTAATTGGGTGATGGGTATTAAGGAGGGGACACGTGGTGATGAGCTCTGGGTGTTAAATACAACTAATGAATCATTGACCATTATATCAAAAACTATACCTTGGCTAACTGAATTTAAATTAAAAATGTGAAAAACTTAAAAAAAAAAAAGAAAGAAACATGAGCTATTACAATGAATATCACAAAAATACAAAGGATCGTTAGAGAGTACTATGAGTACGTAGAGACCAACAACTTGGACAACCTAGAGAAATGGATAAGTTCCTAACAACAACCTAGAATGAATAGTGAAGGAAAAAAAAAATCTGAACAGACTGATCACTGGTAAAAAGATTGATTGGATAATCAAATCCTCACAAGAAACAAATGCCCAAGACCAGACAGTTTCACTGAGGAGTTCAACCAGATGGTAGAAGAAGAATTAATACCAACCCTTCCCAAACTGTGTTTAAAAAAGGAGAGAAGGGCATACATCCAAGCTCATGTTATGAAGGCAGCATTACCCTGTTACCAAAACAAGACAAGGACGCTACAAGAAGAGGAAAGACTAATATCCCTCATGAACAGAGATGCAAAATCCTCAACAAATTATTGGCAATATTAATTCAACAATCCATCAGGAGAATCACACAACACGATCCAGTGGGATTTATTCCAGGGACGCAGGGATGACTCCATATCTGCACATCCACCAATAGCACGTACCACCTTAACAAAATAAAAGAAAAAAATCCTAGGAATGTTACAATAGAGCAGAAAGAACACTTGACATGATTCAATATGCATTTATGATAAAGACTCTAAACCATCTGGATACTGAGGGAAAAAACCTCCACCAAACAAAGGCCTATATGAAAATCCCAGAGCTAACATTATACTCAAGGATGAAATGCTGAAAACTTTCCCACTACAAGCAAGAACAAGATAAAGATGCCCACTCTTACCACTTTGATTCATCATCATATTGAAAGCCCTAGCCAAACCATTTAGACAAAGAAAGAAAGAAAGAAAGAAAGAAAGAAAGAAAGAAAGAAAAGACAGGAAATCTAAATAGGAAAAGAAAATGGTCACTATTTGCTGATGACATGATACTATATGTAGAAATCCCTAAAGAGTCCACAAAAAATAATTTTTTATTAACAAATAAACAAATTTGAATAAATTAGAATAAACAAATTCAGCAAAACTGCAAAATACAAAATCAATATACACAGACATGTTGCATTTCTTTTTTTTAAAGAATGTATTTATTTGACACAGGGAAAGAGCATAAGGAGGGGGAGCAGCAGAGAGTCAGGGAAAAACAGACTCCCTGCTAAGCAGGAAGCCCAATGCTGGACTCATTCCCAGAACCCCAGGATCATGACCTGACCTGAAGGCAGACACTTAACTGACTGAGCCACCCAAGTGCCCCAACTTGTATTTCTATATACTGATGCCCGACTTTCACAAAGAGAAATTAAGAAAGCAATGCCATTGACAATTGCATCAAGCAAAAAAAAAAAAAAAAAAAAAAAAAAAAATCTAGGAAGAAAAGTAATCAAGAATGAGATAGACTTGGTATACTGAACACAAGGTGGAAAAGGAAGGAAAAATGTGTGCAGGTTGGTGGGTGAATGTATGGGCCAAAGATTTGGAAGAAGACACAAATAAACAGAAGCATATGCCATGCTCATTAACTGCAAGAGTTAATAATGTTAACATGTCCACCGTACCCAAAACAATCTACACTTGGGATGAAATCCCTATCTGAATTCCAATGGCATTATTCCAAGAAATTAAAAACAGTCCTAAAATTCATATGGAATCACAAAAGACCCCAAATACCCAAAGCAATTTGGAGAAAGAAGAGAGAGAGAGTCCAGAATGGCAGAGGAGTAGGACACCTTCATTTCATCTGCCACAAGGAATTTATCTAGATAGCTATCAAACCATTCTGAACACCTGCAAATTCAAGCAGAGATCCAAGAAAAGAACAGCAGCAATTCTACAAACAGAAAAGCGACCACTTTCCATAAGGTAGGAGGTATAGAAAAGTGAGTCTAAGCTGATAGGTGGGAAGATAAGCCCTGCAGGGAGGGAGCCTCTGTCAGTCGGCTACTGCCAAGTGCTAGCAGCAGCAGAGCACAAAACCAGAACTTTTAGAAGACTGCTCTGGTGAGGGATGCCACTCTGGTGGCTGGGGAGTGTTGAAAGCTTCGATGGGACAGTGTGGTCTCAGGATCCTTGAGGTCCCAAGAAGACCAGGGTTGCTTGAGGGCAGCAGAGCTCCCAGGTATCAGAGCAGGGAAGCCAGCTGCAAAGAGTGAGCCCTGGGGTGGGCTCTAAGCTGGAGCTTGTCAAAAACTGTGATCCACAGCACAGTCTGGACACTGCTCTTTGCGAAGGGGTCTAAGAGGTGGCACAACTGGGGAGAGTCCCCTTCCTCTCCCAGGAGGAGTGGTGCCTGAGCATCCTGCAGGAGTCTGATGGGTTTGGAGACACCAAATGTGGTCGTGTACCAGAGACAGAAATGCTTGATCACAGGTCCGGTGAGCATGGAGTGCGGGCAGAGACCAGGGAGACACAAAGGATTGACTGCTTTTCTGTGAGGGCACACTGAGGAGTGCGACCCAAGCTCTCAACTCTGGGGCTAGAGGTAGGGAGGCTGCCATGTTCACTCTCACCCCAAAAGATTAGGATCACTCCCTACATATTTTCAGATCACAGTGCTTTGAAAATGAAACTCAATCACAAGAGAAAATGTGGAAAGAACTCAAATACAAAGAAGATAGAGAGCATCCTATTAAAGAATGGGTTGGGGCACCTGGGTGGCTCGGTGGGTTAAAACTCTGCCTTCAGCTCAGGTCATGATCCCAGGGTCCTGGGATCTAGCCCCACATCAGGCTCTCTGCTTGGCAGAGAGCCTTCTCCCACACCTCTCCCCACCTGCGTCTCTGCCTACTTGTGATCTCTGCCTGTCAAATAAACAAATAAAATCTTAAAAAAAAAAAAAGAATGAATGGGTCAACCAGTCAATACAAGATGAATTTTAAAAATTCATGGAAACACAAGAGAATGAAAACACAACTGTTCGATAACTTTGGGATGCAGCAAAGGCTGTCCTAAGAGGGAAGTATAGAGCACTACAAGCCTTTCTCAAGAACCAAGAAAGGTCTCAAATACATGACCTAGCCCTACACCTAAAGGAACTGGAGAGAGGAGCATAGAAAGCCTAAAAACAGAAGGAGAAGAGAGATAATAAAGATTAAAGCAGAAATCAATGAAGTAGAAAAGCAAAAGAATAATAGAACAAATCAATGAGACTAGGAGCTGCTTCTTTGAAGGAGTTGATAGATTGATACACCTCTGGCCAGACTTCTCCAAAAGAACACAGAAAGGACCCAAATCAATAAAATCATGAATCAAGAAGGAGAGATCACACCCAACACCAAAGAAATAAAAACAATTTTAGGAACAGAGGATGGTAACTCTGTGTCAAAAATCAGTCTTGAAGAAATGGATGCATTCCCAAACACTCAGAAATGACCAAAACTGAGCCAGGAAATAAAGGAAACCTGAAAAGACCCATAATCAGAAAGGAAATTGAAGCAGTCATCAAGAATCCCCCAGGAAACAGGAGCCCAGCTCCAGACAGTTTCCCAGGAGAATTCTACCAAACATTAAAAGAAGATTTAATACCTCTTTTTCTGAAACTTTTCCAAAAAATAGTACTGGAAGGAAAACTTTCAAACCCTTTTGATGAGGTCAGCATTACCTTGATCCCCAAACCAGACAAAAACCCCACCCAAAAGAATTGTGGATCACTATCCCTGATGAATATGGATGCAAAAATTCTCACCAACATACTAGCCAATAGGATCCAACAGCCCGTTAAAAGGATGATTCACCATGACCAAATCAAATTTATGCCTGGGCTGCAAGGGTGGCTGGACAACCGCAAATCAATCCATGGAATCCACTACCGTAAGAGAAGAAAGAACAAGAACCATAGGAGCCTCTCAATAGATGCAGAAAAAGCATTTGACAAACTAATGCATCCCTTCTTGATCAAAACTCTTCACTGTGGAGGGATAGAGGGTACCTCCACATCATGAAAGCAAAACTGAGAGCTTTTCCCTTCAGGTCAGGAACAGGACAGAGATGCCCATTCTCATCACTATTGTTGAACATGGTACTAGAATTTCTAGACTCAATCACCAGACAACAAAAAGAAATAAAAGGCATCCAAATTGGCAAAGAAGAATTCAAACTCCCATGCGTTTCAGACAATAGGATACTTTCTGTGGAAAACCCAAAAGCCTCCACTCCCCAATTGCAATAACTCATTCAGGAATTCTGTAAAGTAGCAGGATATAAAATCAATGTGCAGAAATCACTTGCATTTGTCTAGAGCAACAATGCAACAAAGAGAAATTAAGGAGTCCATCCCATGTATAATTTCATCCCAAAACACAAGATACTTAGGAATCCATCTAACCAAAGAGGCAAAGGATCTGTCCTCAGAAAATTATACCATAGTCATGAAAGAAATGGAGAAGACACAAAGAAATGGGAAAGCATTCCATACTCATGGATTGGAAGAAAAAATAGTGTGAAAATGTCTATGCTATCCAGAACAATCCACAGATTCAATGCAATCCCTATTAAAATACCATTCACATTTTTCACAGAACTGGAATAAATAATCCCCCAATTTGTGTGGAAGCAGAAAAGACCCCAAATAGCCAAAGGGATGTTGAAAAAGAAAACCAAAGCTGACGGCAACCTAATTGCAGATTTCAAACTCTATTATAAAGCTGTAATATCAAGACAGTATGTATGGTCCTGGCACAAAAACACACAGATCAATGGAACAGAATAGAGAAACCAGAAATGGTTTCTTCATTTCATCTAATCTTCCTCAAAGCAGGAAAGAATATCATATCCAATGCGGGGGGGGGGAGTGTCTTCAATAAATGGTGCTGGGAACATGGGACAGCCATATGCAGAATAAGGAAACTGGACCAATTCCTTATACCATACACAAGAACTAGACTTCAAATGGATGAAAGACCTCAATGTGAGACAGGAATTCATCCAACTCCTTGAGGAGAACAGAGACAGCAACCTCTTTGACCTCAGCCAGAGCAACTTCTTGCTGGACACATCTCCAAAGATGAGGGAAACGAAAGCAAAAATGAACTGTTGGGACTTCGTCAACATAGCAAGGTTTACAAAGCAAAGGAAACAGTCAACAAAACCAAAAGACAGCCAACAGAATAAGAAAAGATATTTGCAAATGACATATCAGATAAAGGGGTCATATCCAAAATCTAGAAAGAACTTACCAAACTCAACACCCACAGAACAAATAATCCAATCAAGAAATAACCAAAGACGTGAACAGACATTTCTCCAAAGAAGACATTCAAATGTCCAATAGTCACATAAAAAACTGTCAACATCCCTCGACATTAGGAAAATACAAATCAAATCCATAATGAGATACCACACACCAGTCAGAATGGCTAAAATGAACAAGTCAGGAAATGACAGGTGTTGGCGAGGATGTGGAGAAAGGAGAACCCTTTCATACTCTTGGTGGGAATGTAAGCTGGTGAAGCCACCCTGGAAAACAGTGTGGAGGTTCCTCAAGTTGAAAATAGAGATACCCTACAACCCTGCAACTGCACTACTGGGTATTTACCCCAAAGATACAAATGGAGTGATCTGAAGGGGCACCTGCACCCCAGTGTCTATAGCAGGATTGCCCACAAGAGCCAAATTATGCAAAGAGCCCAGATATCCATCAACAGATGAATGGATCTATATGGATATATACAGCATTGAATGTTATGCAGCCATCAAAAATGAAATCTTGTCATTTGCAATGACATGGATGGAACTAGAGGGTATTATGCAAAGCGAAATAAGTCAATCAGAGAAGGACAATTATCATATGATCTCACTGATAAGGGAATTTAAGAAACAAGACAGAGGATCATAGGGGAAGAGAGGAAAAAAGGAAGCAAGATGAAACCAGAGAGGGAGTCAAAGTAAAAGAGACAATCTCCAGAAGCAAACTGAGGTTTCTGAAGGGGATGGGGGTAGGGGAACAGGGTGGCTGGTGATGGGCATGGGGAGAGTATGTGCTGTGGTGAGCACTGTGTGCTGTGTAAAACAGAAGATTCTCAAATTGGTACCCCTGAAACAAATAACACATTATATGATCATAATAAAAAAGTGAAAGAAAAACATTTAGAATACAAATGTAAACTAAAAATAAATAATCTCACTTATAGAAAGAAAACAAGCAAGCAACAAAGCAAGCAAGGAGGCAAGCAAGCAAACAAGCGACTAAGCAAGCTGGAGTCACCACACTCCAATTTCAAACTAGATTACAAAGCCGTTGTCATCAAAACAGTATGGGACTGGCATAAAAGCAGACACACAGGTCAATGGAACACAATAGACAGCTCAGAAACTGATAATCATAGTACTTTTGGCAAAGTTTATTCATTCGTATATTAAAGGAATGTTTCAATTTAGCTCTGATAGAATTATTAACTCTGAATGGGAATTAATAATATTTATGTCCTATTCCAACGCTTGCTTCCAATAAATGCATTTTTTAAACATGCTGTTTCAGATAAATATATATTATAAAAGAAGGATTATTTAGAATCCATACTTTTAGAAAAAATTAAATTCACTTTAATAAACCTACCACAGAAAAGGAAACATAGATATCCATTATCACAACTGAGAACATCACAAAAGAAGACAATGAGACACAATCTGGTGTCTGACTGTAGAATAGAATATTACTTAAGTGGGGGCGCCTGGGTGGCTCAGTGGGCTAAGCTTCTGCCTTCAGCTCAGGTCATGATCCCAGGGTCCTGGGATCAAGCCCCACATTGGGCTCCCTCCTCAGCGGTGAGCCTGCTTCTCCCTCTCTCTCTGCCTGCCTCTCTGCCTACTTGTGATCTCTGTCTATCAAATAAATAAATAAAACCTTTAAAAAAATAAGGAATATTACTTAAGTGGTTCTGCTCAAATGTTCAATGTGTTGAAAGCTACAGATCCAGCTACTCATTTACAAAAGCACAGTTGTCAGAGAAAAGTCCTAACAAAGAGTATGAAGACGTCACCAATGAAGTCCACACTGCATATACTCTGACAGGAAAAATATTTCTCCAACAAATAAACTGTAAGAGCAGAAGAAGGAAGGAAGGAAGGAGAGAAAGAAACAAGATGAAGAAAGAAAGAAAGAAAGAAAGAAAGAAAGAAAGAAAGAAAGAAAGAAAAAAGAGAACAGAAGAAAAGACAAGGCAAGACTCCCTCCAAAAGAGAGATGCACTCCCATGTTCAAGGTGGCATTATTCACAATAACCAGACATGGAAACATTGACCTTGGGAGCCTTATGCTAAGTAACTCAGACACAGAAAGACACACACCAGAGACTCTCAGGGACATTCCACATAGAAAAAAATACTGAACGCATAGATAATGAGAACAGATGGGTGGGTGCCAGATTCAGGGATGGTGGAGAGAAACAGGTGAAGGTGGTCAAAGGTGCCATGTTTGAGTGATAAAATCCTCAAGTCATGGAATGTTCTGTGCAGCATGGAGACAAAATATAACCCTGCAGGATGGGGTACAGTCTCCCCCTCTACTTGAAAGTACAGTGTTCCTAGGAAAGCTTTCACAGCAGAAATGGTGTCAATGGAAAAAGGAATGACCATTCATTTCTACAGAAAAGTGAGTGAGCATGCTCAGACACCAAAAGTTCCTTCTCTTTGGCTCTTCTTAGGCCTCAGGACACAACATCTTACAGATGCCCCAAATAAATGAAGATAAAGCACAGCAGATGCTCACAGACACAATTCAAAGTGCCAGTAGCTGGACGTGAAGAGCAGTACCCAGGAAGGAGCTGGTTAGGGTGCATGCTGTCTCTGCAGGGGTTCCCCACAAAACAGATGCTGAATGTAATGCCCATTTTTTTACTTTTTTCTTAAGAAGGAAATCCCCTTCAGGTTACTTCCTGCTACCGGAGCAATAACGGATCCTTCCAAAATGCCAAGTGTCTTATCATGAACTTTGAGAAAAGTGGGGAAGACTTGTACTTGAAAGTTGCTGAGGGGTTAGAAGTTCAGAGTTCTCCCAGACACAAACATCAGCAGATCCACTGTGGAAGGCACATTCCTCAGGAGGTGGAACATAGACTGCCTCCTTCCCCCAGAAACTTCCTCCTTCACCTCACTCAGGACAACCCAGAAGAGTTGAGAGTTACCTCAGTTCCTCCTTTCTCCCATTCCCAACATCAAACCCATAGGCAAACCGTCTGAGCTCCATCTTCAGTAGGTACCTGGAATAGCATTAACCCCTCCTTCCAAGGCCACATGTCTGGTCCATGCTGGAGCCCATCTCTTGCCTGAGTTCCTGAAAAAGCTTCATCATTTACCTTCCTTGCCCATCCTCAACCTTGTGTCATCTGTTCTCAACACTGTAGCCAGGATGGCCCAATGAAACAGGGTCCCATGGGGTCATGGCCCTTCAATGGCTTTCTGTCACCCTACTGTCACCTCCCTGAGGTCATGTCCTAAGCTGTCTCCTGTGGCCACAGGGTCTTGTTGCTGCTCCTGGACATACCTGGTATGCTCCTGCCCCAGGGCCTTTGTATATACTTTCCCTTCCATTTAGAAGGCTCTTGGTCTGTTATCACTCACTTTCTTTGGAATTTGACTCAAGTATCATCTTCCTAGTGAAGTCCTACCTGGCCCCTATATGAATAGCACACCACTGCCAGCCCCCCTTCAGCACCCCAGCCCTATCTCCTGCTTTCTATTTCCAGAGCAGTTATCACAGTCACCAGGCCATCTCAGCAAGGGGGAAATGGAGGTCTACTCAGATGGTTTCACCATTGTCTCCCTCTGATTTCCTAGTCCAGACCCCTAGGTGAAAAGATGACCAGAGCTCTTGCACAGCCAAAATGCCCAGGACAATGGGTCCCCCATGGCACCTTGAAGACCATCAGGAAAATGAGCCATAAGAGGAATCCACTTGCACATGAAACCTGAAACCAGACACCTTCCTTGACTCCAGGTGAGCACACACATGTCCTCCCCTTGAATGATGTGCTCACCTGAGAAAGTTGAGCAGAGAAGCATCCCAGGGTCCAAATCTCCCAGGATGGGCCACCAGGTAAGCAGCTGCCCCCACTGAGGGAGGATAGATTTTCTCTGGAAGCACAATGAGTCACTCCCCAAGCTACTCAACAACCTACACTCCATCTCCATTTGCCCTCCTCACAAAGGCCACTGTGCCCTGTTAGAGCTCCGCGCCTGTGTTTTACTTTAAAAAATATTTTCTAATATTGGAATATGGTTCATTGAAGAGAAAAACATAAACACCCACAAAGAATTCTTTTAATATTTCAGAAGATTTGTTTCCCATTGTTTAATTAAAACAGGAAATAAAAATGCATAGATCGCCCCTTGCACTGGCATGTACGATTCATGGCAGTGACTTAAAGGAGAGCAGGAAATACAAGAGGAACAGATGTTCTGATGACCCGTCATTTCATCATCAAGGTTTTGAAACTTCAAGCACACTCAAAGAAAAAAACCCAAACCAATGTGTTGGCCTGGCAATGTGGGGCAGTCTGAACTGGAGTGACAGGGACAGATGAAGAGATGTGTGTTGGCTGAGGTTGGTGGCACAGAAGAAGGTGCCCTGCCAGCTTTCCACCTGGGCCTCACCTGTCCTCAGCCAGGAACCTGCTCACAGCCCTGACCCATCACAACTGTCACGTGGGGGACACACGGCCACCCCTGGCTCCAGGGTCCTCCTGCAGAACCCACTCCACTCTCCTCCAGGACCCCTGGCAACTCTACCCAGACCTGGAACTGCCCTGTCTGCTGCAAAGCTCCAGGATTCCCCCATCTTGTCAAAATTATGCTTGCCCAAGGCTTTCATAAATGTGTTGTATTTCTCTCCACTTACCTTCCGACCTGGGCAAACTGTCAGTCACGCATCAATGGAACCTGAACATGCTCTGAGATCTGAGTCTTTCACTGCAGCCTTCTGAGGACTCCTTGTGTAACAAATACCATAGCCTAAGATAGAGGGTTATGAAGCTTTTATTTACAGAATAGTAAATTGTTAGTTGCTCTTCATTAGGCTGAAAGTTTCTGTGTAAAAAGCCTTTCCATAGATATTAACTTCCAGCAATTTCATGAGAAGAAACAAACTCTGTGGGATAAGCTGACTCACCCAGCATCAGGCAAGCAGTTCCAGAATTCAACCCAGGGCTCCTGGAATCTGCCAAGCCCTTTGATGCCACCAGCATGCTTCTATCCAGAAGAATTCCCAAAGACTCTCCTCCTGACTCTACCACTAAAGAAACTACAGAGAAAATACAGCAGGTCAGAATATCTAGATACATTGAGTCAAACTAGAAAGTCAAGCTTTACTTTTAAACAGTAAAAGCCTGCTTTAAATCATTTTGAATTTTCCCTCTACCTTAATTGGAATGCTTTTGATGAAAACACTAATCAGTACTGATTATGAAACATGATTATGTTTATGATTATGGGTATGAAACATCACCTTTGACAAATGACAAGACATCATCCATGTCTCTATCTGGCCACAAAAAGCCACGTAACTCTAGATGGTGGCCATTCAACCATCCCCTAGACCCAAAGGGATAAACGCTGTTAGATGAAGGATCCAATTTTTAGCATATGCTAAAAGCACACTGAGAGTAAATCTCATCTTCCTTCTCTGATACAAGTGATTTCCTAGGAAATAGATGTGCAGATGACATTTTGTAAACAGTAAATGAACAGAGAAAATGGTATTCCCTGCAATGTTCTACCTGCATGGAAACTAAGTAACTCTTGCACCAAATCCAGAATACTGACAGCTACTTCAGTTTCACTTCGTGGCTCAACTAGAGAAAAGAGAAAAGCCCAGGAGGTTTTGGGTTAAAAAGAAGTTTTACCTCCAGTCCTGACATGTAAGTGACATTGTGCCCAGTGTACCTGCTGCTTTCTCAGAATGCTGACGTCCTGTGACGAGCTGCCTGACTGACTCAGACGCTGTTGTTCAAAACTTCAGGTCTCGTGGAGCCAGATCCAAGAAGTGTTGTCAGGTGGGGATACGAAGGCACCTCTGAGCTAGGCCAGCACACCTGCTTCTGTTCCTGCGAAAAGAGAAAATACATACTTGTTTCTCTTCTTTTTTCTTTCTTTTCTTTTTCTTTTCTTTTTTTTTCTTCCTTTTTTTGGAAACACATACTTGTTTCCTAAGTAGTAATTTTCAACAATCTAAAACAGACCAATGACTTTGTCTTTTTTATAAAAATGAAATTAAACTTCCAAATGAACACCTCAACTCACCTGTTCCTCATGCAAATTGAGTGGGGTCTGGTTTCCTCCAGCTTCCAGGCTCCCAACTGGAGGACGCTCCTGCAGGATCCTGACAACCCATTACATCCATCCCCGGGGAACACAGGACACAGTGCTGAAGCTGGGGGTTGCCTCTGGGGCTTGTTAGTGCCATACCTGTGCTGGGAGGGGGGCAGGAATCTGGAGGACCCTCATACACAACCCTGACAGCCAATTACCACCACCCCACAGAGAGGGCGAAAAATGCTGAAGCTGGAGAACTGTTCTGGGGCTTGTTAGCACCACACCTATGGGGGGTGGGGAACATGGGCCACCCTGCTGAACTCAGGTGCTGCTCAAGATCCATTACCTGCACTGTGCCAGGGGACAGGAGGCACTCCAATGAAGTTGGGGACTGTGTGCTGTCTTTATATGCACTCGTCCTGGGGAAAACGGGAAACCCTGAAATGTCTGCAACTCATCCCACAAAAGCTTGGGTGAGCGGACACCCTGGAGTTCAGGGGTCTGGGGGATATGGCCAGTTGATGGACATGGAGCAGAAGAGACTTTCAAGGGAAAAGGAAAACCCATCTGAGTCCCCACGATGAACTTGCTTCATCTGCCCCTCGAGGACTCTACCCCCAGGACCCCCACCCCAGTATACAGCCCATACTCATGGAGCCGGGACCCCTGCCCAGGAACTCTCCAAGTGCCCCTTTGCCTGCCACCCTTCTGCATCCTTAGGCAGCTTTGGGTGCTCCCACAGATGACTTAGCTCCACCCCCACGTGCTGATCAGTTGAGAAGGATGGTGCCCTGAGACTACTGGATGCTGCGCCTGCCTGTACCAGGTGTCCTGACCTTGTGCCCGCACCTCCCTGCTTTTGCAGGTACTCTCAAGAGGTGGCGACTCCTCAATGGAACACCTGCCTCTGCGGGGCAGGAATGGGCGGGTCATGGGCAGGGCCCTCATACCCCAGACAACTGGCCCCTTCTGGGGAGCCCACTGGCTGCAGACCACCCTCAGACCCCTGCCCTTTCCCTTCCTGCACCAATACTGCCTGAGGATCTGTTCTTGGCTCCTGGCAAGATCAGCTGCTCTCAGACCTTCCCAGGCTTGGGCTTTAGGAAATGCAATGGTTGGGGCACCTGGGTGGTTCAGTCCTTAAGTGTCTGCCTTCAGCTCAGGTCATGATCCCAGGGTACTCATATCAAGCCCAGCATCTGGCTCCCTGCTCAGAGGAATGCCTGTTTCTCCCTTTCATACTACCCCTGCTTGTGTTCATTCTCAAACTGTTTCTCTGTCACATATTAAATAAAAGGTTTTGGGGGGGGGAGGAAATGCATGGGGCTCCTGGGTGGCTCAGTGGGTTAAATCCTCTGCCTTCAGCTCAGGTCATGATCCCAGGGTTATGGGATCGAGCCCTGCATCAGGCTCTCTGCTCAGTGGAGAGACTGCTTCTCTCTCTCTCTCTGCCTGTCTCTCTGCCTACTTGTGATTTCTGTCAAATAAAAAATAAAATTTAAAAAAAAGAGAAAGGAAATGCAATGGTTTCCCACATTTCCAAGGCAATTTTAAGACCCGATAAGTAATGCTCTAAGTGGGAGGAGCTTCACCTTCTGGTCTCACCTATGGAGTGGATGGTGCTTCTCAGACATTCTGAGCACCCTTCTAGGATAAGCCCATTTGTGCTGGAAAATAGACACATGCTTGGTTCTTCAGGGAAGCTCCAGGATGAGCAAGAAAATCGCCCTTCTGTGCTGTTGGAGTTGTGAACCAGGAACATTCATTTTCACTTAAAAAGAAAACATACTGTTATTGTTGACACTAAAGGAACAAACTCTTAAACATTTTAGAGAGAAAGGAAGAGTTTTATTCAAACTCAGGTCAAGATAGCTGCATGGGAGACACAATCTTCACAAGGAAGGGAGTGCTCTGGGGGAGGAACATCTGGGGCAGGTTCCTATATTCATTCTGTATTGTTTTATATACAGAGTTACACATCATCATGAGGAAGAACATTTCAGAAAGTTACAGACTTTTTCTTATGTTTTCAGTATGTGCAAGTCAGTATGACTTTAACCTTATGGGAGCAGGAGAGATTCTTTTGTTTTTCTTATCTTTATGTTTGCAATGGCATTTTTTGGTAATCTTTTTTTTCTCCAAGCAGATGTATAACATGTGCCTTGGGCAGAAATAGGGCCCATGCTCTGAGATTTTGCCCAGTCATTTTGAGCTTGATAAAATGTTAAAGGATAGCTTCCCTGGAAGCCCAGGATCTGGGCCCATGGATGGTAAAAGACAAAAATTTCCATTATTGTTCTAGTTACTACCAAAGAGAGGAAACTGAGACAAAAGCACCTTTAACAATACTACCAAGAAATCAAAATTATGCCTACAGAAGGATACCTTGTCAACACAGGTAACAGAGGTGTTCACAGAAGCTGGGATCCTCCCTTTCTTCTGCCCAAATCTCTGAAGAACACAGATAATTTAAAGTCAGAGTTTTAGAGTCTCCCAGCATCTTGGAGATGTCTGGTACCATTCCCTTGGACTACAGAATAAAAAAGAGTAGCTCATTGTCACAACACTAATTTAAACATGAAGTCCCCCTAAAGCTTGGATACACTGTCTTAGTTCTTTCCTTGCAGATATTGACTAATGTAAGTCATAGTCATACCACATAAGCATTACAATGGTTGCAAAGTAAGTCATTGTGGGTAAGGGAATATTTTAGCACTGTTTACAAGCATTGTCTTACTTTGTAGAAGAGGCTGAGCTGAGTGTTTTTAAATACTATTTCAGACTTGTGTTACAGCACACTCTGAACATACCAGAGCCTGAAACAATTTTAAAAAGACAGTTCTTTCAGTAACTTTAATATCAGAAAAATATTATAATGTCTGTATTCCTAGGGATCTTTGAGTATCTTACTCAAAGTTCCTTCACTCTTAATGATCGTGTTGGGCAGAGGTAAAAAGGCCAGCTGAATTTATTCCAGTTGAACACACAACAAGAAAATCCTGAGACTTGAGATGTTTCCAGATTGAGAAGACCAGCGATAAGAGGAAATAGTACCATGTATGGAATAACAAGGGATTTGGAGTCAGTTTGGGGGTCTCACTTAGGTTTCTGACACTAAAATCCTCTGTGACTTGAATCATCTCTGAGCCCCTGTCTAATCATCTAGAAAATGTGACTGATAACATCTACATCATAGTCTAGATGTTTGAGAGGGAGAATTCCACACAGAGCTTGTGTGCTGGCTATCAAGACAGGTGCTCAGGAAGCCATGATTAGTATTTGGGTCTATTTCTTTTCCAGAAGAAAGAATACATGTTGAATATGTATTTCTAATAGATGAATTCCAAGATGATTTTCAACCCTTAAGGAAGGTCAAGAATCTACCATTGTGTCATATCTCACTCAGAAAACATGCTTTTGGACTGATGAGGACAATACAATAGCACCATCATCACTAGGGCTGTGCAGCTTCCCATTTCCACATGGCCACGTTGTCCCTCTTAGCTCACAGCAACCAGAAAGGGCAGCTTGGGTGGGGGGCACCATCATCACTAGGAGTGGGGAACTTCCCATTTCCATATGGCGATGTTGTCTTTCTTAGCTCAGGGCCACCAAAAAGGGCAGCTGTGGGGGACCACAGGCCAAGGCTGCCAGGTGTGGCTGGGGCAGGCAGAACTCTGACTTAAAGCTCAACTAGCTAATTACACAGCTAATTATGCTGCTAATTACACTGCTCATCACAGATAGAGTCCCAATGTCTGCGAGCTCTGATGTAGGAAACGTTGAGGATTTCCTTTGTGATTCCCTCTCTGACCCCTAGGATATGTAGCAAAGTTACATTTAATTTTCAAACATTGAGGGACTTCCTGGTTTTCTTTTCATTTTGACTATGGTTCAATTCCCCTGTGGTCTAAGAATATAATCTAATTAATTTCAGGCTTTAAAATGTGTAGACTTGCTTCATGGCCCAACATTTCATCTACTTGGGTAAATATCCTAGGACCCCTTGAAAACAATGTATTCTGTACTTAATGGGTAATGTTCCCTATATGTCAATTTGATCATATTTGTAACCATTGTTTCATCTGCTTTTTCCATCAGATATTGAGAAAGGTATATTAAAATCTTCAAACAATGCTACTCTAGTCAACATTGCATTGGAGAATCTACCAAGTGTTAGAAGGTAAGAGAAATAAAAATAATAAGAATTGAGGGGATAATTGTGACCATTCACAGATAATATGAGGGTGTACATAAAAATACAAAATAGTCTATAAATACACTATTAGAATTCAAAATGGAAATCTTGCAAATCTAAGAACCAAGAAAGCAATCCAGAAAGCAGCCAGGGGGAAGAGATTTCTTATGTATTGAGGGAGGAGTGTTAGAATAATGTCAGACCTGTCCACAGAGACCTGGCAAGCCAGAAAGGGCTGACAAGACATATTCAGGATACTAAATGAGAAGAACATGCAGCCAAGGATACCATATCCAGCAAGGCTGTCATTCAAAGAAGAAATAATACCCATTCTTCTAAAGCTGTTTTGAAAAATAGAAATAGAAGGAAAACTTCCAAACTCGTTCTATGAGGCCAGTATTACCTTGATCACAAAACCAGGCAAAGACCCCAACAAAAAGGAGAATTGCAGACCAATATCCCTGATGAACATGGATGCCAAAATACTTGACAAGATCCTAGCCAATAGGATCCAACAGTACATTAAAAGGATTATCCATCACGACCAGTTGGAATTTATTCCTGGGATGCAAGTGTGTGGTTCCACATTCGCAAATCATCAACATGATAGAGCACATTAATAAACGAAAGGACAAGAGCCGCCATAGGATCATCTCAATTAATGCAGAAAAAGCATTTGACAAAATACAGCACACTCTCCTGATGAAAACTCTTTGAAGTGTAGGGATAGAGGGGACATTCCCCAGTTTCATAAAAACCATCTATGAACAGCCCACAGCGAATACCATTCTCAATGGGGAAAAGCTAAGGCTTTTTCCTTAAGATCAGGAAAACAACAGGATGCCCATTTTCACCATTATTGTTCAGCATAGGACTAAAAGTCCTGGCCTCAGCAATCAGACTACAAAAATAAATAAAAGGCATTCAAATTGGCAAAGAAGTCAAACTCTCTCCTCGTAGATGATATGATACTTTATGTGGAAAACCCAAAAGAATCCACTCCCAAATTACTAGAACTCATACAGCAATTCAGTCATGTGGCAGGATACAAAATCAATGCACAGAAATCAGTTGGTTCTCTATACACTAACAAAGTAACTGTAGAAAGAGAAATTAGGGAATCAATTCCATTTACAGTAGCACCAAAAATAGTAAGATACCTTTGAATAAACCTAACCAAAGAGGTAAAGGATCTATACTCTAGAAACTACACAACACTTATGAAAGAAATGGAGGAAGACACAAAAAGATGGGAAACCATTCCATGCTCATGGATCAGAAGAATAAACATGGTTAAAATGTCTATGCTTCCCAGAGAAATCTACACTTTCAATCCCACTCCTATTAAAATACCATTGGCACTTTTCATTGAGCTGGAACAAACAATCCTAAAACTTGTATGGAACCAAAAAAGACCCCACAAAGCCAGGGACATGTTGAAAAATAAAACCAAAGCTGGGGCCATCACAATGCCTGACTTCAAGCTATATTACAAAACTGTGACAGCAAGGTATTCACACAAAAACAGACACATAGATCAATGGAACAGAATAGAGACCTCAGAAATGACCCTCAACTCTATGGCCAACTCATCTTTGACAAAGCAGGAATGAATATCCAATGGAAAAAAGACAGTATCTCCAATTAGTGGTGCTGGGAAAATTGGACAGCCACATGCAGAAGATTGAAACTCAACTATTCTCTTACATCACACACAAAGATAAACTCAAAAGGGATGAGAGACCTTAATATGAGACAGGAATCATCAAAATCCTAGAGGAGAACATAGGCAGTCACCTCTTCAACTTTAGCCACAGCAATTTCTTCCTAGACACTTCACTAAAGGCAAAGGAAACAAAAGCAAAAATGAACTATTGGGACTTCATCAAGATAAAACCTTCTTCACATCAAAGGAAACAGTCAACAAAACAAAGAGACAGCCCATGGAATGGGAGAAGATGCTTGGAAATGACATTTCATATAAAGGGCTGGTATCCAAGATCTATGAAGAATTTCTCAAACTCAACACCCAAAAAACAAATAATCCAATCAAGAAATGGGCAGAAGGGGGCGCCTGGGTGGCTCAGTGGGTTAAAGCCTCTGCCTTCGGCTCAGCTCATGATCCCAGAGTACTGAGATGGAGCCCCGAATCGAATCGGGCTCTCTGCTCAGCGGGGAGCCTGCTTCCTCCTCTCTCTCTGCCTGCCTCTCTGCCTACTTGTGATCTCTGTCTGTCAAATAAATAAATAGAATCTTAAAATAAATAAATAAATAAATACATAAAACAATTAAAAAAAAAAAGAAATGGGCAGAAGAAATGAACAGACATATCTCCAAAGACATGCAAATGGCTCACAGACAAATGTTCAACATCACTAGCCATCAGTGAAATACAAATCAAAACCACAATGAGATACCACCTTACACTAGTTAGAATGGCCAAAATTAACAAGTCAGGAAACGACAGATGTTGGTGAGGATGGGGAGAAAGGAGAACCCTCCTACACTATTGGTGGGAAAGCAAGCTGGTGCAGCCACTCTGAAAAAGAGTGTGAAGGTTCCTCAACATGTTAAAAATAGAACTACCCAGGGGCACCTGGGTGGCTCAGTGGGTTAAAGCCTCTACATTAGGCTCAGGTCATGATTCCAGGGTCCTGGGATTGAGCCCCACATCAGGCTCTCTGCTTGGCAGGGAGCCCTTTTCCTCCTCTCTCTCTGCCTGCCTCTCTGCTTATTTGTGGTCTCTGTCTGTCAAATAAATGAATAAAAAAAAAATCTTAAAAAAAAATAGAACTACCCACCACCCCACAATTTCACTACTGGGTATTTATCCCAAAGATACAGACATAGTGGAAAGAAGGGGCACCTGTGCCCCAATGTTCATAGCAGCAATGCCCACAATAGCCAAGCTGTGGAAGGAGCTGAAATGACCTTCAACACATGAATGGATAAAGATGTGGTTCATATATACAAAGGAATATTCCTCAGCCATTAGGAAGGATGAATACCTACCATTTGTATCGATATGGATGGAACTAGAGGGGATTATGCTGAATGAAATAAGTCAGGTGGAGAAGAACAATCAGCATATGGTTTCACTCGTATGTGGAGTGTAAGGAAAAGTGTGGAGGACCATAGGGGAAGGGAGGGAAAACTGAATGGGAAGAAATCAGAGAGGGAGACAAACCATGAGAGACTCTGGACTCTGGGAAACAAACTGAGGGTTACAGAAGGGAGGGGGATAGGGTAACAGGGTGATGGGTATTAAGGAGGGCACATTGTGGAGGCCAAGAAAAACAAGGCTCTACCCACCTCGAGTCTAGCCCTGACATAAGTGCAGCCATCTTGATGTTCCAGATTATCACAAAATATTTCTTGGGTTCTGACCTACTCAAGTTAGCACTTTAAACAGTCCCTCTCTCCTTTAATGATTGATTTAAACTCCTGGACTGGAAAAGGGTTTTTTGTCAAATAGCAAAAAAACTTATTTGACCTTCATTTTCTTTTTGTTATACTAATCATGTTTTGCTATTTTCTCCCATGTCTCCTCACCTGACTTCAACTCCTTCGCTATCATAACTTCCACAGATGATCCTTTCCACTTGGGAAGATCACCTGAGCAGTATCCCCTGGACTCAGCTGCCTCTGTCTTTCATAACTCCCCTACACATTCCCCAACTGACCAGTGTTGACCCAAGTAGGTAGGGATAATTCTATGCCCCTGTTCAGCAGGAAGAAGTTACAGAAGATGAGACCTTCCACCTTCAACTACCTTAAAGATTTAAGGGTCAAAATTGTTCAGGGGGGAATGATGAGGGAGCAGAAGGCTGACTGAGGACAAAGCAAAAGCTGGCACCTTAACCCCACCTCCACCCTCTCCCCTCGGTAATAGGTGTGACATTCCTCACGCACCCCTGTCTGCCCTAAAAGAAAAACAAATAATTAACTTGCAGAGATCACAATCCTGCAAGATAGGAGTCTCCCCCCATCTACAAATGTCCTAGTAATTTATGACAAAGAAGCTATCTTATCAATAGCCCAACTTCCAGAGACAAATAATTCAGTTCCTTAAGCCCTAATGTCGCCCTCCCCTCCATAAAACTGAAGGAGACTGAGGCAGAAGGAAATGTAAATAAAGTTAAATTTCTTCTAAACCTAAAACTCACTGACAAGGATGTTTGATATGTGACATTCCACCAGGAAACTCCCAATTGTCTTCATGTTAGTGCCTCATTAGAGGGAAAAACAACCTTGGCTTGACAAATGCCAGGCCTCCAATATCCTGACAGTCTTCTTTAGCATGACAGCCCTTCTTAACATCCCCTACCCAACTCATTTGCCCCGGGTTCAAGGAAGCCTGACCAAAGGTTTCAAAAACAACATGCCATACCAAAGACCAATCAGGAATAGGATAGCTTAACATTGTAATAAATCATGTCAGAAAAAACAGGAACATAGGGCCAGCAGTCATGGCCCAATCACCTACTGCCAAGCCAGCAGTCATGGCCCAATTACCTATTGCCAAGTCCACCCCTACTCTGCCTTTAAAAACTCTGACTGTAATCTGGTTCGGGGTCCAAGTCCCTATTCCGCTGTGTTGGGTGTACTTGGGCCCAAGCTTAAGCTTGTTGAATAAACCCTCGTGTGATTGCATTGGTTTTGGCTCCTTGGTGGTCTCTCGGACACGAAAACTTGGGCACAACATGTTGTGATGAGCACTTGGTGATACAAACAACTAATGAATCACTAAACACTACATCAAAAACTAATGTACTGTATGATGGCTAACTGAACATAATAAAATGAATGAATGAATGAATGAATGAATATGCTTTCTACATGAAAAACATGTAATAATGGGTACAGAATTTCAGATTTGCATGATGAAATATTCTCAAGATATGTTTCACAGCAGTGCAAATATACTTAACACTACTGGACTTTATACTGAAAATGTTTAAAATGGCAAAATCAATGTTGGGATGTTTTACAATTTTTAAAAGTACATTGTGTATGATTCCATTTTTATAACGATTTTATTAATTTAGAGGAGAGAGCGCCTGGCATGAGAGTGGTGGGAGAGGCAGGAGGTGGAAGAGAGAATCGTGAGCCCGCACTGCACTGAACACAGACTCTACATGGAGCTCAATCCCACACCATGAGATCACATTCTGAGCCAAAATCAAAAGTCAGTGGCTTAACCAACTGAACCACCATCCATCTCCTTGGGCATTAGTATTGGTGCATTCCCTGCTCTCTCCACCACCGCTGAGCTGAACACTCCTGAAAATGCATCTATGAAAAATCCTGCCAGAGTTTCCTGGGGTGAGTCTGAGTATGAGCACTGCTAGGTGATGGGTACCCCTGCAGCCTGGGATGGGTGCTTCTCACTGTTCTCTCAGACGGGAGTGCCCATCACACTTCTCTCCAGGGAACCCCCATGACCTCAGGCACCTGAGGGTCACCCGGCCCAGGAATTCACCTTCTCTAGCAGAGGACAGATGGGACTTCCTTCTCTGTCCAGGAATATGAACACTGATCCTGGGAAAGGAGAGCTCTCCTGGGACTCCTGACCCAGACAGGCAGCTGTGGCCACCATGTATGTGACAGAGCCAGAGTGGCTGAGCCTTGGAGGGAATGAGTGCCTTCAACCAGCCTTGTGTGGGGCATGTGGGAGCAGCAGCCCCTGCTTCTTGGAGAGCAGTGATGTGTGCAGAAGGAAGGAGGCTAAGCCATACCACAGTCCCGCCCTTGGTCCTGACACCAGCAGGAAGGGAGCTCTGAGGACAGACTCCAGGAGGATTCCCATCCAGGGAAAAGGGGCCTGCTGGAGGGCACTGAAGATGCCAGCATGGCCACAGGCCATTTGCAGAGGATCACTTCTGGCGCTTCCTTAGCACGTTGTCCGTGTTTGTGTGTGGACAGTGATTGGCCCACTCAGTGCTGGTGCACTTCCAGAGGCAGACTAGAAACCTTCCAGTGCCTGCTTATGGGTCAGAGGACCCCTCTGCAGAGAAGCAGAGGATGTCCCTCTTCCTCCGGCACTGGGGAAGGCAGCCACCCTCCTGTGGAGGACCTGGGCCAGGCATGTGTTCTTTCTGAAGTCCCCACATTCAGTGGGCATTGCTGTGCCTGAGAAAGGCCCTCTCAGCTCCAGAATCAGGAGCCATGAGGGGCTGTCTTCCATCCTGGCCCAGGATCATGACCTGAAATGATCTTGTCTTTGATGACAGGTCTTCAGGAGCCAGGGAGGGGCAGGCCCTGCAAGAGCTCTTCATTTGAGGAGGAGTCATGGAAAGAGTGTGTGTCTCATTGGCCCAGCAAAACAAAACAACAACAAAATCCAAAGCCCAATGCTCACGTTCTAACAGATGCAGAATTTCAATGTTCTGTTTGGGGGCAGCCACCTCCCCTCTTACGTGGCCTTGGGGGACCCCCAGGAAAGTCTTCTTTGTTCTCGTGCTCTCAGAGGGATCAGCTGGTCCGTGTCCCAGGAACCCTACCATGTTCCACTGCTGAGGAAGACTCATACACAGGGACCTGGTGTCAGAAATGTGGTCTCCCAGGGGCCTGGCAGCTGCATGGAAGAGGGTAGGGGTGCTCACTGGTGGCACTCTACCATTCCCCACTGCACTCTGCAGTCCAGGCTCTCCCAGCTTAGGTCAATCACCAGCACCCCACATGCTCCTGCTATGGGAGCGATCATTCAGCATCACTGCATTGCACAGAGGTGGAGTACAAGGCCCAGAGAGGGGAGGCAAGTGGCTTGTCACAGGACTGGTCGGCAGAACAACTGGAAGTCAGCCTTCCTGAACCCCTGTTAGCCCAGCCAGAGACTCCGAGCCCAGAGCGAGCCCTCTCCTGCCTGCCCAGCCACACACTGTCCTCTGAGCTGGATGATGGACTGTTCTTCTTGGCCCTGAGGGTGTTGCTGGCCAACTTGGAAGGGGAGTGCAGCTGGTAGGACAGGATATAGCTACAAGAGAGAGGGACACATCTGAGCTAGCAGGAGACACACTCTGGTGTCCCTCCTGGAGCCTGCCTGGGAACTGGAGTACCCAGACTCCCTAGGGGCCAGCACACAACAGGGCCTGCACTGACCAGGGAGCCATGGCCGCCAGGGAGCATCCATTTTGCCCTCTCCCAGCTCCTGCGTGGCATCACCTCTCCCCACTGTAGGGCTCCAGGACTTGAAACCAGGCCCCATAGGGATGACTCGGCTCCAGCTTGTAATGAGATCGCAGCCCCTGCAGCAGCTGGATTTCTGCGGCTGGAGGGAGGACTGGCTGCACACAAGGACTGAGTGGGGGGAGATGTGGGGCCTCATGGATGGTGAAGGATGGGTCAGGGGCCGAGTCCTGGGGCCACTGCTCATGTCTAAAAAGGACTGAAATCCCCGAATGCCCATGGGGTCCCTCATTACAGTAACAATACCCTCACACTCGGGTGACCTTCTCCCCGGCCTCCTTTCCATACCTCTGACTCCAGCAAGGGCTGCAGCCATGGACAGGTTGGATCTCTGTCCCAGGGTCCTACCAGGAAGATGAGAGAGAAGGAGGAGAAGAGAAGGGGAACGGAGTGGACTGCTCTTCTTCCTGCCCTGAGTCAGCCTCCCCTGCTGCCTCCAGGTCCTCTAGCCTGGTCCTGCACTTAGCTGGACCCTGGGAGGCAGTCTGCATTCCCAGCCAGCTGGTGAGGGATAATCAGTGACCTTTGTGTCCCCAGATGTCCAACCCACCTGGCCTTGTATCCTGAGCCTTGCTGCCCAGGATGGGCATGGTTCTGGGGCTCATTGGACTTTGGGGTCAGAGAGCACTTGGCGGTGGTGAGGAAACCTGGGGGACAGGTCGGGTGCAGAGCCATGTGTCTCGTGCATATCTGCCACAGGTCTGGGTCATGGTACAGGTGCTATGTGCAGGTCCCCTGTGCACAGCTGGGTCTCTCGGGAGAGAGGCCCGTGTACCTGGTTCACCTATCCTCCACCTACTCCTGGAGGAGTGGCCAAGTTCAAGCATTTCCATGTCCAACCCTCAGGGACAGTTGGGAACCTGGGGTCAAGAGAGGCAGGGACTGGCCCAGGACAAATGAGGGGTACAGAGGCCAAGGAGCAGGGCTGCTCTCCAGTCCTAGGCCAGCTCCAACCCTCCCATGAAGTTCACTTTGGGGGTTAGTGCTCCTCAGACCCTTGGGGGTAACTACCCACCCTGTCCCATGTGGGCACATTACCTTGGGCACCCCAGATAGGTAGAGGCATGTGTGACTGTGTGTGCATGCACCCACATGCACACACGCACACACACACATACCACTCTGACTGCCCAGCTTGGGGTCAGAAGAAGTGGACACACTGGGAGCAAGGGGGAAAGAAGATAAAGGTCAGAGGAAGCTGGGCAATGGGGGAGGGGTATCAGGACCCCTGGCAAGAACCCAGATCCATAGCATGGGGAGGGGAGACAGGCCAGGCTGATGGTCAGCAGGTCCCCAAGGGGCTCAGGGGGGTTGCCAGAGCACTGGGAGAGGACAAGGTCTGGGGTCTGGTGTCCATCACCATCCTGGGCTACTTGGGATTAGGAAGAGATATCCACCCCCCTCCCCAAGTCCAGATGGAGCTATGGCAGAAAAGGCCTCAGCTTACTCTTCTGTCAATTGGGCTATAGAGGTGGGGTGTCCCTAGGGTCCCACATGCCTGTAGAAAAGTCTGTTGGCCTTGGATCTTCATCCCTGACCCACTGTGCTCCCAGTCCTGAGAAAATGATTTGTACTCCCTTGAGGTCCTTCTGAGTAGAGGACAGCCTGGGGGCTTGGGGGCCTGAGGACCCATGTTTGCAGAACATGGCAGAACACTGGGCCACTGGTCTTCAGGGTCCCCATTTGGAAGAGGTGCCAGAGTCAGTGCTCTAGTCAGTGTGAGGAGGCCTTAGGAAGGAACCAAGGACCAGGACAGGAGAGGGAAATGGGGAGAAGGTAGGTCTCTGAGGTTTCTCACATCGCCCCCAGAGCCCCCAGGTCCTGTTCCTGGGAGAGACACACAGACACACAGAGAAGACAGAGACAGAGAATAAATGCAGAGAGGGAACCAGGAGAAGTCACAGACTTTCTTCCATCAGGTTGGAAACAACATCTCATCACCATTCTCCATTCTATTCCTTAGAGTGCAGTCACACACGCCATCCACCCTGGAGGGGAGAGAATTCCACAGGGATGTGTGACTAGGATTTGGGAATTCCAGGAACCACTGTGGGGACTGCCCAGCACATGGGTACAGACAAGGCCCTGGAACCCGGACCTATACCTAATGGGAGCCCCTGGAAGTCTGTGTTGCGAGAGGACAAGGTCGAAATCAGTTCACTGCAACCTTCCCATGGGGGCTGGGAGACAGGCAGGAGGAGGGTGGCTTTGCCCAGACCCCAGAGCAGATCCAGGCCCCTCTGAGCTGTGTTCTATGCCCCGTCCAGTACCCCACTCATCCTTGCATTGCCACATGTGTGTCCCAGCCTCCTGTGATAGCAGGAACATATGTAGAGGTCCACCCCTGATGGCATTCCTAGAAGTAGAAGCCAGAAGACCCAACTGTGCAGATGGGAGCCTGGGGAGGCCCTGAGAGGCACAGGGTCTGTCCATGGTCACAGTTCTGGGCATGAGCAGGAACCTGGTCTGAACCCAGCTTTGTGTTCTCACAGCGGGGACACCGTCTGCACTCAGGCCTCGTGGGGGTTGTGGGTAGGCTGTGTGAGTGTCACTATATGGATGGGGCATGGGGTAGAGGGTGAGCATCAAGAACATGGGCGGGGAGACCCTCAGGGGGTTCTGGTGTGAGGAAGCAGTCGGGTAAGTGGACCCCAGGAAGTAGTGACTCCATTTCCTGACAGCAGAGCCCAACAGAATTTGGAACCCAGGTAACCAGGCACCCACATTCCAAAGACATCCCCCTACCCAGCTCATTTCATTAGAGATCCTCAAAAGAACACGTTTGCGTATTGCATCCCAAAGTGTGGAGGCTGCAGGCAGAGGAAAGTGCACCCTGCAAACACTTCCCCTCACAGGGATGTCATATCAGGTCATCTCTGGTCATTTGGTTGGAAGTACAGAAAGGTGACACCATGAGTCCCTGAGCCGGCCCCCAGTTCCATATGCTCTGATCTGAATGTGCAGCCCCAGGTCCCCTCCGTGTGTGTGTGTGTGCGTGTGTGTGTGTGTGCGTGTGTGTCTGTGTGTTTGTAAAGAAGGCTCACATGGGGTGCGCCCACCCCATACAAGAGCAGGTGGACAAAGGGTCAGATGCCTGGTGGGCAGGTCATGTTCACACCCCAGGTCAAGGCTGCTAGGTGGGACAGGGTGTGGGGGGCTGTGAGCTCCTCCCCAGGGTTTATCCTATGTCCTGCAGGTACGGGTCCCTGTCCCAGGTGTAGGGCTGTGCATGCACAGGTCTGTGTCTGATCTGGGAGCAGCAGAGGGACTGGGCAGGAGGACAGTGAGGATGGCTGGGCAGGGCTGTGTTGCATCTGGGCCGGCTACCAGTCTCTGCCTTTGCAGAACATCAGGGATGATGAAACAGGAAGGAGGTTGGTGGACACCTGCTCCATCTCCCTGACACAGGGAGTGAGCATAAGGGCTCTCCAGGAGCAGGGACTGGGAACTGCCTGGGAAGGCTTCTGACACTGCTCAGGCCACTGTCCCTGGTGGTACCACACCAGACTGTGGTCCAGGACCTAGAGCCCATGGAGGCCAAGTCCGAGGGTGAGAAGGCTGGGGCTGGGTGTATGTGGGTGTCTGGGGGTGGGTCAGTAGTGGGCCCCACAGGCAGGAGACCCCAGAGGCTGGTGTGTGGCCAGGAGCAAGGACTGGGCTCAGAACACCCAGTGGGTGGACTGCAGTTGGGGAGATGTCCCAGTCAGGGTTCCTTCCTGGCTGTAGCTTCTCTGGGAGGCCCTGGGCTGAGCTCTGTCTCTGCCAAGGAACACAAACAGGTTCTTCATTCCAGGATCTCCAACAAAATGAGCTGGGCAGGGGGCTGTCTCTGGAATGTGGGTGCCTGGTTACCTGGGTCTAGCTCTGAAGAGCCAGAGCTGGCCTCAACTTCACCCACAGCTGCAGATAGGGGGATGGTGCTTGGAGAGACCTCAGCAGGAGACCAGGAGCCAGCAGGGTATCAGGCACCTGCCCACAGAGAGCCTGATGCTGTCCCAGAGGAGCTGGCACCTGTCCCTGCCCCTGCCCCTGCTCCTGTCCCTGCCCCTGCCCCAGTCCCCACTCCCACCCCTGCTCCTGTCCCTATTCCAACCCCTGCCCCTACTCCTGTGGGACTCCCAGAGCCACATTCAGAGTCCACAGCCCTGCTCCTTGTACAACTGTCCACTGTTCTATCCCCCCGAACCCGACGGCCCATAGGAATGTTTCGTCCCCTACCTGTATATTCTTTCCCTCTGGTACATGGTAACTGTTATTTTATCTTACCATGTTCTGTGTACTGTTTATTATTTGTTTTAAATAAAATTACTTGCTTTCACTTGAGAATGTCACAAACGTTAAGCACATTCCCAACGCTGTGCCACCACACCACAGAATATTGCTGCAGGACATCTCCTTCCCCAAAGGAGACCCTGAACCCAAAGCCCTCCCTGTGCATTTCTCCTCCAGTCTAGCCTCTCGCAACCCCTAAGCTGCTCTCTCTCTCTGTTCCTTTACCTGTTCTGGATGTTTCTGTATCTGGAATCACACAATATGTGCCTTTGTGTCTGCCCACCTATTTTCAAAGAGATTCGTTTTTTCTGTTTATTTGACATAGAATTTCCCTTATATGATATTGAGACCCCCGATGGATTAGAGATGAGATGTAATCATGGAGGCCCCTTTAGGCATTAGGGGCACAATCTTGGGGTCGAGACCCCTGTTCCTGCTGGGACACCACAGCCTGACCCCAGACAGGACAAGGTTGGGTCCTCCTGTGGTCCACACAGAAATCAGGGAAATGCAGAAAGCTGGAAGACACACCACAGAGGGCAAATGCATCACTCACAACCCAAGGCCAGAGAAAAGTTTCACTTGACTGCTCCAAACCAGGCTCCAAGTCACTGGAGGGACAGACCAAATGCATGCAAGTCCAAGGGGAGGATAGGCACATGGGGAGTATGTGTCAGAGATGCAGGAGCTCCCAGGGAAGGACTCTGGCAAAGGGAACACTATGTAGGTAGCGCTGGTCACCCTCAGACTGGCAGGTGTCTCATCTGGGGACCAGCAGCCCTGGTTGGAACACGAGGAAATGGAGGTCCAATGCAGGTCCCCTGGAGAGAAGGGTGATAGGCACCCCTATCTGGGAGAACAGTGAGTAGCACCCATCCCAGGCCACAGGGTGCACCCATTTGAGGCCGTGTGATGCTCAGCCTCAGACTCAGCCCCAGAAACTCTGGCATGATTTTTCACAGATGTATCATCTGGAGTGTTCAGCACAGCGGTGGTGGACAGAGGAGGGAATGGAACACCACTAAAGCCCGAGGAGATGGATGGGATCCACAGTCCCAGTCCTCATGATAGAATGTCCTGTAGCTATTGCCCCAGTGTCATCTGGGCACAGGATCTGGGAAGCCCCTCCTGAGAACCCCCCTCCTGCTACTCTGCTCCTGGGAATATTCAGAATTGTTTGAGGAGGTAGAGAGGATCCAGGGTGACAGTAGGTCCAAGGAAAAGGAAGGTCAACACTGGAAGGACAGACGGATGTGCCCTGAGCCACCATCCAGGGCCCAGGCTGTGATGCCCTCAGACCTCACCCCAAATGACTCCCGATGTATGGACCAGACTTCTGCTCTTTCACTCCCTCCTTCCCTACCTCATTTATTCACTTTCTCATTCATTACCCCCTCTATCCTTCCCCTCCCCTCTTCCCCCGCTCCATCACTCTCCCTGCCTCCCTCCCAGCCTTCCTCCCTCCTTCCCCTCCCTTCCTCTCCTCCTCCCCTGTCTCCCTCTCCCATCCTCCTGCCTTCCCTCCAATCCACCCTCCCTCACTCTCATCCTCCCTCACTCCCACCCTGCCATCCTCCTCCTCTCCTCTCCCTTTCTCCCTCCCTACCTCCCCCATACCTCCCTCCCTCCTTCCCCTCCCTTCCTTCTTTCCTTTCTTCCCTCTTTTCCCTCCCTCCCTCCACTCTCTCCCTCCCTCAGGCCCTCCTCAGCAGAAGATCTGGGGTCCCTGCTCTGTACTGAGCACAGGGGCTTCATCAGTGAGCACCCCCAACCCACATGGTCATGTCCACTGTGGGAGGTGATAGAGGGGCTAGCAGTGGTGATGAGCACCAGGAATCTGCTCCCCAAAACAGAGACTGGTTACACAAAGAAAAGAATGGAGAGACCCATGCTTAGCACTTCCTCCAGAAAAATCTAGTCCTGAAAAGTGATGAAAAGTAAATATATCCTAGACTTCATGCAATGTGAGTGCTAATGGTCCGTATGCCCCGAGTCCTAGAAGCAACCAAGAGTAAATCATCCAGTGTCTACTGGGGGTTTCTGACACAACTTTTCTGACCAAATGACAGCATTTCAGCCAACATCTCCAGGGTCTCTGAGTTTTCTGAGGGGTATCTATGATCCTCTGACTCTTCCATCAACCTCTTTGAGAAGCTCTGTCCTGTCATCTTCCTTGTCTCCTGCCTTTTCTGCAACCCTTCTGTGGTCTCCCCTCCCCCCACCAGGGCCATCCTTGCCAGGATTCCCCATGCCCTTTGCTGGGTGCCCACATCCCACACTGGGTTCCATGAGCCCTATGTATTGTGCAAGACCTCTGCACTCCCTCTGGGGTCACCTGGCATCTCCCTTGATGTGGCCTGCATCTCCCTGCACTGGGTCTCCTCTGACAAGTCTGTGAGGCCAGCCTGTGCCCATGTCATGGGCATGGAAGTGCGAGTCCAGAAGGTCCAGATGACCTGCTCCCAGTCCTAGCATGTGGAGCCTGGGCCGAGAGTGGTCCCAGAGCAGAGGAGGATTTGGGCCCAGGAAGCCTGAGGGAGGACGTGGCACAGTGATCCTGCAGGATGAGAGAGATCACCGTGGGGGCCTGGTGCTCAGGCCTGCTGGGACACCACATCTGACCCACAAAAGATCTTTCCCCACGGCTGGAGGTCATCAGGGTATCCACCGTCCCAGGCTCCAGGCTGGCAGTGACTGGCAGGGCAGAGGCATGGCTGATTCAGGAGAGAGCCCTCAGGAAGAGAGGCACTCCCCCAGCAGCAGGTGCCCTGGGGTGGGCTGAGTGGGGCATCAGCAGATAGCAGTGTCTGCAGCTGGGGTCTCCACACAGGTCCCCCTGTCAGGTTCAGCACAAGCTTGTCTGGATGGCTTGTGTCCCCAACCACAAAGTCTGGCCCAGGACCTCCCCTCAAGCTCTGACTCCTGATCCTTTGTACTCAGCTCAAGTGCAAGAAATGGCCAATAGTTTAGGTGGTGTAGGGCACACAGAGACATGTGATTTTCTGGCCCACACTGTAACATTGCTGGCTTTTAAGGATCTCAGGTTTTGATTCAAAAATGGTAGAATGCCGGGGACCCCAGACAGCTTTCTGGAAACCTGCCTCTGTGCTTTGCAACATTCTCATCCCATCAGCACTGCTCAGAAGCCCTCCAGGCCACAGACCCTGAGGTCTTGGGTCCTCAGACAGCCCAGATGATGTGCCTTCAAACAGCGATCAGGTGGGGCAGCAGGACACACTGTGGATTCCAGCTAATCCCCCTCCCAGAAAGTGAGGGTGCCCCTGGACGAGCTGTCCAAAAATAGCCAGGTCAGGGTCCCAGGAAGACACCAGAGGCTCAGGAGTAACTGAAAAGTATCTGAAGGTCAGGTAGGGACAGTGGGAAACTCAGGTGGTTTTGCCTGGGGCAGCTCCCATCCCCCTAAACTCTCAATGTGATGGCACCATTGGAGGATGGAGGGACCAAGCCTGGAGGACCCACGGCTCCACTGTCAGAGATCGCCAACTTGATCTGTGCACAGGTGGGGAAACCCAGCCATATCCCAAAGAATTTCTGGAAACAGGAGCCATCTCCATGGCAGCTGACCTGGGAGGTAAACCTTCCAGCTGCCTGAGGTGGGGATCGAGCCACAGACCAGCACACTAGCCAGAAATGGAAGAAGGAGAACCAGTTCTTCATATCAGTAGTTTTTGAGTTACCTGTTTGTTCCTATGGTTAGTATACTGTGCAAGGCCTTGAAAATGTTCTCCTCATGATCTCTGCTGGAGAAGTTCTTGAAAAATCTCTAGTTTATCGGTAAAATCATCCAGAATTAATCGTGGTTGGCACAGCCATGCTGGGAAAAGTATGGCGTTTCCCCCAAATACTAAAAATAGAACTCCTGTATGATCCCACTACTGGGTAGACATTTGCAGGAAATGAAGTCGGTTTCTCGAAGTAAGATCTGCATACTCTCACCCAATCTCCCCAAGGAGGGGCGGCCATCCTTAGCAACAGGGCCCCCATGTGGGAAGTCCTAGGCAACCCTTCCTTAGAGGCAGGAGTCTTCATGGACAAGTGGCTGCCGCAGGGCTGGGCGGTCTCCACAGTAGCACATTCAATGTCCTGGATACTAGGAAGAGAGGGAGTACAGCACCAGGCCAGTGAGCATTAGGACACACTACTTCAAATTTGGCACCTTGGCAAACTAAATATAGAAACTGAAAGAATAAAAAAAAAAAAAAAAGAAAGAAACTAAAAGAATTTTGCATAGAGCAGAAGAAGGAAGATCCCTCTGATTCCCAGCCATCAGCCCTTCTTCCCTGAAGCAGGTCAGAATACTCCCGTGTGGCACTTTCTCTCCCTGGACCGCAGGAAGGACATGCTGATCAGCAGAGTCAAGGAATTTAGGGCCACAAAGGCTGTAGGAACAAAACTGGTTAAACTAACCTTTGTCTTCCTAGTTACTTTTTTACCGTTTACCAGCCCTAGCTCAAATCCCTTTGTCTCTCAATTCTTCACACATTGGCTGCTTCTCTGCTTAAAACGTAGAACTGTCTGCTCCAATCGCCTCTGCTGGTCTCAATGTTCTTGTGAGGCTCCCACCAGAAAAATCAATACACTTTGCCAGCTTTTCTCCTGTTCCTCTGTCTTTGTCAATTTCTAGACCCAGCCAGGGACGTTAAGAGGAGCTGAAGAAAACTTTCCTCTCTTGCAGCCCTGGGTGGGGGCTGGTGGCAGGTGGAGTTAGGAAAACCCATCCCATCTTCCTGAACTTGGTTAAAGCCGCCCTCTGCTGGGAAGCAGCACAGGGCTGTGCATGGATGGGGGAGCCAGGGAGAGGCAGGTGGAACAGGTAGGAAGTTACCTGACCTGTAGCCGGGGGACTTGGTCCCACTGACAAGTCCAGGGTGTGATGATGAATATTATCATGGAAGCATCCTGAATATCAGACCTTCCCCACCCTAGGCTTCATTATTGCTGCTCATTATGGTTGCTGCTATTGGCTTAGTGACTTTTCTGAACTAACATTGTCCAGTCTGTGTTCTGTGCTGTGTGGCCACTAAACTCCCGTGCTGTTAACTTAGTGGTCATCCAGTGACTGGGCAGAGAGGTCACCCATTTCCAAGCTATGGCTATGGATATTGGAGGGCCCCACAACCTCCTCCTCAAGTTTGAATAGTCTGCTTGAGGAGCTCATGGAACTCAGAGAAACATGTTAATTACTAGATGATCAGTTCATTAAAAGGACAGAACTCAGGACCAGGCAGTCAGAAGTGATGAGCAGGGCAAGGTGTGTAGCAGAGGCTTGGAGCTCCCCTACTCTCAGAGTGAAAGAGGTCTTTACCCACCTCCACTCTGACTTTTGTCTGTACTTCCTGACTACATTCCTCCTTCTGGCTCATTTGTTAACTCAAGTCAAAGACCCAGTGGGCACCAAAACGACCCCTCAAGCAATAACCACTGCCTACGGGAACCTGGGTGGCTCAGTGGGTTTAGCCTCTGCCTTCAGCTCAGGTCATGATCTCAGGGTCCTGGGATCGAGCCCCACATTGGGCTCTCTGCACAGCGGGAAGCCTGCTTCCCCCTCTCTCTCTGCCTGCCTCTCTGCCTACTTGTGATTTAGCTCTGTCGAATAAATAAATAAAAATCTTAAAAAAAAATAACCACTCCCAACACCAGCGAGACCCTGCATGATGGACCCCAAGACAATGATTGACTCGAACTTTACTGACCTCCTGCACCTGCCCACCAACATTTGCCCTAGATTTTCCTCATATAAAAGCCCAGGAGTGTTTTCAACACCTTGAGACCATGCCAGTCCTCTGCCTTTTGGTGTCGGCTGCACTGAAATAGATTCCTTTCTTGTGTCACCACCACTTGTCTCTCTGCCTTGGGATCTGGGACACTGTGAATAGTGCAATGTAGCAAGTCAAATACCAGTTCTTCCCCTGCCCAGGGTCCACTGCTGTTGCTCCTTTCACTGCAGTTCTGCTGTTGGTTTAGTGACATTTCTGAATTGATTTTTTCAAATCTGTATCGCTTGTTGTATGCGGCCACAGAAGTGAATGTAGTGATCAACTGTGAATGTAGTGGTCAACTGTCAATTGGACGAGATTTCCTTAAACATCTGGAAGCTGCCCTCCTTCTAAAAAACAAAACAAAAGAAAACAAAGAAACAACTTCCAGTCTTTGCAGATGGGGAGGAGGGCTCTGAGTGTGTGAGTATTGGGATGCACCTTCAGCACCAGCCAGACCTCTTAGCACTCTGCCTTGGCCTTCACTTCCTATCTCTACTGAGTCTGACAATCACCAGAGGGCAGAGCCTACGGCCTTCTCAGCTTGGCCCTGAGCAGGCACCCAGCCTATGCATGCAGTGTCCCAGGGGCTCGGGAATAGGTCAGAGTTTCCAGGCCTTTCTTCCCTAAAGCTCCCCATCACTCACTGATTCTGCTAGGTTTCTATTTGCCCCAACTCTTATCCATTGTCCTAGGCAGCAGAGAATCATGTATGCCTTTAAATGGTTTGGACATCGAATATCTTCCTTTGCCACCTCACTACTGGCAGAGTTTGTGGAAAGCAACGAGTCACAGAGGAATCCAAGTGTCTGGACTTGGTGTTTCCCCTCCTGAGATGGGGACATCTGTGAGAGGAGCAGGTGGCCAGCTGGTGGGGGTGGGGTGCATGTACCTGATGTGGACAGGACAGATGGGGTAGGTGAGGCAGAGACCCCTGGGGTATGTTCCTGCATCTGGGCTGAACTGGTCTTCAAAGCTGCAGATTGGTTGGGATCATCTTCAGGCTGAGGAGGAAAATGAGGGGAGTAGAGGGACCTGAGGAGGCTCAGCTTAGACAAGAGAGGGGTGAGCCATTCCTTTGGGGGAAAAGTGTGTCAGGTCCAGGCTCATGTGGACAGAACTTGAGCCCATTGTGCTACATGAAATAAGCCAATCCCTAAATGACTGATACTGGAGGACCCCACTAGTGAGGGACAGAGAGCACTCCAACTCATAGAGGTGGAAGGAGCTGCTGGGTGCTGAGGCTGGGGAGGGGGAATGGGGGATTCAGGTCTCATGGGTAGAGGTTCAGCTTGAGATGATGAAGAAGTGGCAGTGATGGATGGAGGTGGCAGGTGCAGAACAGTGAGTGTATTTATTGCCACTGAATTGGACCCTGAAATGTGCTTAACAGTATCAGTTGTACGTCAATTACACCACAATAGGAAAGAAGTGAGTCAGGAGGATGGGGTGAGTCAGGAGGATGGGGCCATTACAAGTTCCAGGAGGACAGGGATCCTGTATCTTAATTCTCACTCTCATGCTCTGCGCCTTGTTGGAGCTCACAGTTGGCACTCAGTGAATGCTTGCTAAGACGCTGTGCAGGCAGATGAGGGCACAAGCACAGACCCACCGGTGGGCACTGAGGAATCCCAATGGGACGTGCATCCAGACTGAGTGAGTGCCCACATTTCACAAGCGCCAGCATAGAAATAGCTATTTAAAACCAAGGCAGGTGACCATAAGTTGTATTACAAAGCAGTGATCATCAAGATAGTATGGTGCTGGTACAAAAACAGACACATAGATCAGTGGAACAGAATAGAGAACCCAGGGGTGCCTGGGTGGCTCAGTGGGTTAAAGTCTCTGCCTTCGGCTCAGGTCATGATCCCAGAATCCTGGGATTGAGCCCCGCCTCAGGCTCTCTGCTCAGCGGGGAGCCTGCTTCCCCTGCCCCACCTCTGCCTGCCTCTCTGCCTCCTTGTGATCTCTGTCTGTCAAATAAATAAATAAAATCTTTAAAAAAGAAAAAAAAGAATAGAGAATCCAGAAATGGACCACGACTTCATGGTCAACTAATCTTAGACAAAGCAGGAAAAAATATCCAATGGAAAAAAGAAAGTCTCTTCAATAATGATGCTGGGAACACGGGACAGCCACATGCAGAAGAATGAAACTGAACCATTTCCTTATACCATACACAATAATAGACTCCGAATGGATGAAAGACCTAAAGATGAGATAGGAATTCATCCAAATCCTTGAGGAGAACAGAGGCAGCAACCTCTTTGACCTCAGCCACAGCAATTTATTGCTAGACATGTCTCCAAAGGCAAGGGAATAAAAAACAAAAATGAACTGTTGGGACTTCATCAAGATAGAAAGCTTTTGCACAGCAAAGGAAACAGTCAACAAAACCAAAAGACAACCAACAGAATGAGAGAAGATATTCGCAAATGACATATCAGCTAAAAGGCTCATATCCAAAATCTAGGAAAAACTTACCAAACTCAACACCCACAGAACAAATAATCCCATCAAGAAATAAGCAATAGACATGAACAGACATTTATCCAAAGAAGACATCCAAATGTCCACCAGACACATTAAAAAGTGCAACATCCCTTGACATGAGGGAAGTACAAGTTAAAATTTTAATGAGATAACACCTTACACCAGTTAGAATGGCTAAAATTAACAAGACAGGAAACAAGTGTTGGTGAGGTTGTGAAGAAAAGAGAACCTTCATACACTGTTGGCAGGAATGCAGGCTGGTGCAGTTACTCTGGAAAACAGCATGGAGGTTCCTCAATAAGTTGAAAATAGAGCTACCCTATGACCCAGCAATTGCACTCCTGGATATTTACCCCAATGATACAGATGTAGTGAAAAGGAGGGCAACCTGTGCCCCAATGTTCATAGCAGCAATGTCCACGATAGTCAAATTGTGGAAAAAGCCTAAATGTCCAGAGGAATGGATAAAGAAGACGTGGTTCATACAAACAATGGAATATTCCTCAGCCATCAGAAAGGATGAATACCCCCATTTGCATCAACATGGATGGAACTGGAGGGAATTATGCTGAGTGAAATAAGTCAAGCAGAGAAAGACAATTATTATATGGCTTCACTCATACATGGAACATAAGGAATAGAGTGGAGGACCACAGGGGAAGGGAGAGAAAACTGAATGTGAAGAAATCAGAGAGGGAGACAAACCGTGAGAGATTGTGGACTCTGGGAACCAAAATGAGGGTTACTGAAGGGAGGGGGGGTGAGGGGACGGGGTAGCTGGGTGACAGGTATTAAGGAGGGCACATGTTGTGATGACCACCGGGTGTTACAGGCAACTAATGAATCACTGAACACATTAAAATCTACTGATGGGGGCACCTGGGTGGCTGAGCAAGGGAGCCCAGCATGGCAAGGTTTGATCCCAGAACCCCAGGATCATGACCTGAGCTGAAGGCAGATGCTTTACGACTGAGCCACTCAGGCATCCTGAGACTGATTTTTTTCACACAGGCACTAAGGCTACTTCCCTGTGCATGCCCCACACCGGGCAGCTTAGTAAATCACTCACACAGGGAAAGTGGGAACTACATTTAAATAGGGGACAAGGCCACACACACCCAGCAGACACAAGTGAGGTCACTGGGGGACAAGTCCAGGTCCAGCCAACAGGGTAATAAACCAGACATGAAGCAGGGGGAGAGAAGAGTGCTCCTGGCAGAGGACAGAGAGAATGTAAAGGCTTGGAGTCAGGCTCAAGGCACATGTGGGATGACCACACACCTGGGAGGCCCACAGAGGTGGGGGGGATATGGTGGGAGAGATGAGGCTGGAGAGGACATGCAGCTGGGAAGTGGATCACAGAGAGGCTCAAAGGTTATGTTCTGAAAATATCACACTGCTGGTTACTGGAGAAGAATGGGCTCTGTACAGCAGAGAACAGGGAGACCCAACCCTAAGCCCTAATCCTAACCCCATCCTAACCCTAATCAAACATCATGCTCAATTCTGAGGACTGACAGCTCTACTCTGAAATCACAAAGAAGTCCATCATGCTGGCTTTCACTCCTTGCTCAGTATTGTACTGAAAGTTCTACCCAGAACCACAAGGCAAGAGATAAGGAATCCACATGTGAAAGGAAACAGTAGAACTAGGTCTATTCAGAGACCAGAGATGGCAGCATCTTATACAGAGAGCTTCCTAAAGAGTCGACAAAAAATGATTACAGCCAGTTCCCTAATTCCGCAAAGTTACAGGACAAAATATCAATACACAAAAATCTCTCTTTTTGTATACACTAGCAATGAATCATCCAAAAAGGAATTTAAGAAAACTTCTTAAGTTTTCTTAACTAAGAAAATTAAGAAAATTAAGAAAAATTCCATTTTAGGGAACATCAACACTGACCAAATACTTAGGAATAGATGTAATCAAGGTGCAAGTCTTGTACACTGAAAATTGCAAAACATTGCTGAAAGAAAGTAAGGGAAACCTAAATAAATCTGAGGACACCCCATGGTGATGAAAAGATGTACTACTGATAAGATGGCAACAGTACACAATGCAATATGGAAATTCAATGTGTCCCCAAGGAATTTCACAGAGGCCTTTGGGAAGAAATGCACAAGCTAATCCTAACAGTCATATGGAATTTTAAGGGACCACAAGGTAGCCAAAATCATGTTGAAAAAGAAAATTAAAGGTGAAAGGTCATACTTCCAAAGTCCAAATCTTAATACAAAGCAACAGTATATAAAACATTGTGATACTGTCATAAAGGTATACCCACACCCTGAAACAAATAATACATTATATGTTAATTAATGGAATTTAAATGTCAAAAAAATTTTAAAATAAATAAATAAAATAAAATAAAATTTTAAAGTATGCATACAAATCAGTCGGATTGTGGCACCTGGGAGCTCAATGGGTTAAGCCTCTGCTTTCAGCTCAGGTCATGATCTCAGGGTCCTGGGATGGAGCCCCGAATCAGGCTCTCTGCTCAACAGGGAGCCTGCTTCCCTTCCTCTCTCTCTGCCTCTCTGCATACTTGTTATCTCTGTCTGTCAAATAAATAAATAAAATCTTAAACACACACACACACACACACACACACACACACACACACACAAATCAGTGGGATTTAACTGAGAGCCCAGAAATAAACCCCCTCATCTATGATCCTCTTAATTTTTAAAAGGATGGAAAACATTACAATGGTAGGACAGAATGGTCTTTTCAACAAAGGGTGCTAGACAAAGGGTACAGAGGAATGAAACTGGACCTTTACTTCACACCACAAATAAACATTAACTCAGAATAAGTTAAAGGCTTAAATAGAACAGGTAAAGTTATAAACTCTAGAATAAGTGAATGGGGATAGATCTTCATAACCTTGGATTTAACAATGCTTTTAGATATGACACCAAAGCATAAGAAGGGAAAGAAAAAAAATAGACAAAATAATATCCTCAAAATTAAAAATCATTCCTGGGTGCCTGGGTGGCTCAGTTGGTTAAGCATCTGGCTCTTAATTTTGGCTTAGTCCTGCTTAAGATTCTCTTTCCTTCTCCCTCTACCCCTGACCACTTGCACACTCCCTCTAACTCACTCTTAAAAAAAAGTAATGTAAAAAAAATTAAAAATCTTTGTACATCAGAAGGTACTATCCAGAAAGTGAACAGACAGCCCCCAGAATGGAAGGAAATATTTGTACAAGTGGACAAAGGACTCGGATAGACCCTTCTCCGGAGAAATCATACAAATGGTGAATAGCACATGAACAGATGTTAAACATCATTAGTCTTTATGGAAATGGAGATTTAAACCAATTAGATATCCTTTCACACAAGTAGAATCATTATAATCAAGAAAATTAAAAATAACAAATTTTTTGAGAAACTGAAACCCTTAAACCTTGCTTTGAAAAATGGCACAGTCTACATATAAAACAGTTTGTCATTTACTCAAATAGATCAAAGCAGAATTACCATATGGTTCAACAACTGCATTCCTAGATATATACCCCCCCAAACTGAAAACACTGGTTCAAACAAACAAAAATGTACAGGAATATTCATAGCAGCAGTGTTCACAATAGGCAAAACCCAGAAACTATGCAAATGTCCATCCATGGAGAAAGGATAAATAAAATGAGGTAGATCCATAAATGACCATCTTGCTCTGCCCTATTGATGTGGGAAACAGAGGCAGAAGAAATCAAATATTAAATTTCCTTACCCACTGACAAGCCCTTGAAACAGGCAGATGACATTTCTCTAGGGACTCAATTACCTACACCTTCAGGCTTTGCTAAGGACAAAGAGCAATCCTAGCCTGACCGACCCTTACCCCTTACCAGGATCCTCTAAGTCTACTTTAACAATCCTTTTTTTTTTTGAAACTTTCTTTATCTCTAAACCTTCCAAGATACATATTGACAATCATTCCCAAGCATATGGCCCACTGATATACATCTAAAGGGTCTCAGGACAAAGGTTTTATTACCAGTAATGAATAACTTTTTCCCAACAATAGCTTAGCTCCTCAAGGTCCTGGAAACCTTTCTTCCAAAATTCCTTAGAGACTTTTGCCATCCCTGACCCCCTTCCAACTTGCAAGTATATAATGGACCACTCCTCACAGTTCTGGGGCAGCAGCTATTTTTGCCCATGGGTCCTGTCCCCGTGCTTTAACGAACCATCATTTTGCACCAAAGATGTCTCAAGAATTCTTTCTTGGTCTTCAGGTCCGGACCTCACCCCACCGAACCTCACTTATATCCAAGACTTCATCACTATGAAGCAATAAAATAAAATGCTACATTTGTGGGAAAAACTATGGTGGCTCCTCAAAATATCAAACACAGAATTCCACTGCAGCCTATATGTCCCCAAAAACTGAAAGTAGAAGTACCCTTATTCAGAGCATTTCTCACAACAGCCAAAAAGTGGAAGTCACCCAAGTGTCCACTGACAGATGACTGGATGAACAAAATGTGGTTTATACACCATGGAACACGATTCAGCCTTAAAAATGAAGGGAGTTCTGACACAGGCTACAACACGGGTTGAACCTGGAAGTCATTACACTGAGTGAAATCAGCCAGTCACGGAAGGAAAGGTACTGTTTGATTCCACTTGGATGAGGAGTCTGGGACACAAAGCTGAATGTGGCTGCAGGGGCCAAGGGGAAAGGACAATGGGGAGTTGGTGTTTCATGCATGCAGACTCCCTCGGGGAGAATGAGAAAGTTCTGGAGAATGATGTACAACTGTGGGAACTCAGCTAAGGCCAGAGAACTGTGTACCCGTGATGTTTTAAGGGGTCAAAGTTCTTATGTTTAGTCACCGTGAAAAAGTGAATGAGGGACTGATGGATGTCACAACGTGGACAGACACTGAAAACAGCCCCAGTGACATAAGCCATATAGAAATACCACTCAGATTGGAGCTGTCTGTGCTCCTTAAATCCATCAAGGTTACCCAAATAAGGGAAAGTCCTGGGAGAAATTCCAGAAAAAGAAAACTGGATCCGAATGGAGAAGACATTTCAGACTGTCGGGCAGGTGGTAACAGCTGAAGTGGGCCTGTGGTCTGGGTTCACAAGTGGGAACTGTCATGATTTCCTCACTTGGGGTTGCACGGTGATTCCATGAGACAGTGTCCCTGTTTAGGGTAAAATGCACCAAAGTAGCCCATGTGAAGTGGCAAACGTTATAAAGAAACGACAGCTGGGGAGTCTGAGTGTGAAGATAAAGCATATTTGTTCTGCTGTGACAAGTTACTGCAGATCTGAAATCACCGCAGACTAAATGACTCTTCCAAATGTCCACGTTAGCACCATGTCACAGAACCGGAGAGGACATCAGACTTCAGGATGGAGGCCAAGCCCTCCCAGATCCAGGTCTCTCACCGTGGAGAGGCCACTCTCCCTTGGAGGAGGCCCCATGTTAGCAAGAGACTCGTGGGAGGATTAAATCGGGGCCCCCTATCTCGGGTGCCGTGGAAGCCGTGGGATTTAGAGTTCCAGTTTTCCACAACGCTCCCCCACAACCTGGTTAGAACTCTGCAGAGTAAGAAGAGAAGCCTCGTAAAGTGGACTGGGGATGCCAGAAAGGGAGGCTGGAAGGGGGTGCCTGGTGCTCAGTGCGCATTACAGACCCCACACTGCAATCCCCGACAGAAGAGACTCATCTGTTCCAGGTCCCGCAGGGAAGCTGGAGGTTCATCTCCTACAAGAAATTCACCATCCCCTCAGCTTAGCCGGTGAGATTCCTCCACCACCCGGAACCTTTCTCCAGGGGACTTTCCTTCCAAGCACCCCTCCCAACTTCCCCCACCTTGTCCATGACCTACTGAGCAGGTGACAGACCTGTCCTCTGACAGCCGTGAGACACTGATGACAGACATGGAGGGAGACATGCAGAGATGGGAAGACACTGTGCTCAGGGAAGAACTGACACTGGGAAAATACCTACTCTCCCTACAGCCATCTACAGAGTCGGTGCTACTCTGTTGCTACTGAACTCCCAGACTCCAGACCAACCCTGGAGCGGATGTGGACGCGGGAAGGAGGCCGCAGGGCTTAGGCGGGGGGGAGCACGAGCCCCAAGGCGGGCGGCAGCTCCCTGACTGCAGACGGTCTGAGAAGCCCCAAGAACAGAATCCTGGGGCACACAAACACGGATGCAGGATGCGGGGAGCATCCGAACCCAGAAAGTAGCGACCTGACAGGCCCCACACAGCACCGCCGTGGACGCCTCGTCACCACACACAAAACCATGGAAACCCCACCATCTACACAGCGCACCGTCCTCAGTGGGGTCCTGTGACCACACGCCTCCTCGGCAGTCCCCGCTCAGCTTGCTTCTCACCTTCTCCGCCCCCTGCGAGTCCTGAGGAGGCCGGGCTCCTGTCAGTGTGGATGTGGCCCCACATCCTCCAGAAGCTCCCACAGAGGGTCCGGAAGAGGTCCTGCTCCTGGCTGAAGGGAAGCGCATGCCTCCAACAGATCCCGGAGCTGGGCTCGGGCGCCCCTGCGGGCGGTAGGGGCAGTGCATGATGAGGGACCCCTGTCCCCTCCCCGGGGTCCAGCTGAAGCCATTGAATTTTGGAAATTCAAACTGATATCCAGCCTGATATCCCCTGACATCTCCAGAAAGAGGAAAAATTAATTGGGAGTTCTGTGGAATTAAATGAAATGCAGATACCAACTTTATAACCTACCAAAATTCATTCCGAATTGTAGATAAATTTAAAATGCAAATCTATCAAAATATCTAAAAGAAAACATAAAGGAAAATCTACATGACCTTGGGTTTGGTGAAGACTTTTAACACACAAGACCAAAGGCCAATCCACAAGAGAAGAAAATTGATAACATGAACTTCCTAAAATGAAAACTTCTCTGTGAAAGACCTTGCTCAGAAAACTAAGACACAATCCACACACTGAGATAAAATATTCACAAAACACGTATCTGGCAAAGCATTTGTAATCAAAAGATACAAAAACTCTCAGAACTCAACAAAAAGGAAATAACCTAATTGATAATCGATACATATTTGAACAGACGCCTTGACCAAGACATACAAATACAAAATAAGCACACAAATACAAGCTCAACATCATCTATCCTTGGGACATAACAAATTTAAACAGAGTGAGATAGTGCTACACACCTGTTACTGCTAAATTCCAAAAAAACCAAGAATACCAATTGCTGGGAGGTGAGGAATGACAGGAATGCTCCTTCCAACTTGGAGAAATGTTCCCTGAGGCCACAGAGGAAACCAGTTTGGCAGGGTTTTTTTAAAAGCTAAGTAAGTCTCACCTTAATAACTAAAAATCACACTTCTAGTATTGAGACAATCCAAACAAAAATTAGCATGGAGTTAAGCACAGCAGCTCTATTCACAATGGCTGAACACATAAAGAAATCTGGATGTCTTTCCATGAATGAATCTGGAAGTAAACTGGATGGCATTCAGGGGAAGCAAGCAGGACATGGCACCCCAATTATGCCTCTTTTGGTGCAAGGATTATTCGAGTCTGATCAATTTTAAGAAAAAGCAGACATGAGAGAATCTGAAAACGGAGCAGATGTTGCCGTTTGTTGAGTGAAATGTACACTTGTAAAGGAAAGCTCCATTTGTAAGCCCATCTCCCTCTGTGTCAGGAACAGAATGACTAAATCTCAAGAAACTTACCAAAAGAGAAGGCACTGACGTAAACCTGTGTAACAACCATTCCCTTGCACACTGTGCTCACCTGATAACATCCTCTAACTGGCCTTCCCACCACTGAAAATCTTTTTGTCTTTAGCTGAAGATGGCATTTAAGGTGAGGGCTGGACCACTTTGAGGAGTTACTCCATTTTCCAGGGTATCTCCCGTGTAAACAGGACATATGCATACTATTAAACTTCTTTTTGTTTTCCTCCTGTTAATCTATTCAGCAGTAAAAAGGAATGAAACCCATACAAAGACGGGAATGAATCTTACATGTATTTTGTTAAATGTAAGAATCCATTCTGAAGACTCCATTTATAGGTCATTCTGGAAAACGCAAAACTACAGAGATGACAAAAGGATGAGGGGGTGCAGGTTTGAAGTATTCCCCATGATATTTTCGTGCTGGATATCTGTCACTCTGCATTTGTCAAAACCCAAACATCTTCACATCCCGAAGAGTAAATCATAATCTACTAAAATTAAGTTATTTAGGATGGGTGAGTCTCACAGGATGGCCTCGGGACCAAGGCCAGGAAGCACACAATGTGTCACTTTGTCATGTTGATGATTTTAAATAAAAGTTACTTAAGAGACAGTCTCTACAAGGAGAACACTCAGACGCTCCTCTGTCCTCAGGAAGCAGGAAATCTATCTCCATGTGAAGGTGTCCCTGTACCCAGAGGTAAAGAGACTTTTGACATCTCCAGAGATGAGAAATTTAGAGCCCAAAATTTAGAAGATTTTATAAATGACCCTTGTTAGTTTTTACTAATTTACTACCCCAGCCCAAATTCGGTTTAGAACTCCTTATAACTGAAGCTCCCAAGGTTGTTTCCTTTCTGCTGTGAATTCCTCACAATTTTACTTCTCTTTATCCAGAAAGTAAAACAAACAAACAAAAACAAAACAAAAACAAAAACAAAATAAAACAAAACAAACAAAAACAAAAACAAAACAAAAACAAAAACCACAACAAAAAAATTCCCTGTCTTTGTCATTTCTTTGGGTCTCAATTTCTTTATTGGGCCTCTGTGCATATGTAATTATACTTTTTTTTTCCTTCTGCTGTTAATCTGTCTCATATCAATCTAGTCCTTCGTCCAGCTGCAAGAACTTTTTAAAAAAGATTTTATTTATTTATTTGACAGACAGAGATCACAAGTAGGCGGAGAGGCAGGCAGAGAGAGAGGAGGAAGCAGGCTCCCAGCTGAGCAGAGAGCCCAATGCGGGGCTGATCCCAGAACCTCGGGATCATGACCTGAACCCAAGGCAGAGGCTTTAACCCACTGAGCCACCCAGGTGCCCCAAGAAATTTTGACCAAGGAAAATTTCTTCCTCCCTTTCAAAGGAATACAGAGCGTGACAAATAATCTGTCTGTATTATAAGTGCATAAAAAAAAAAGTCCTCCTGTCACATGGGTGGCAAGATGTGCTGACCTAGTAACTCTGGAAATGAATCCGTAAATTGAAGAAAAAATGTACTGTACGTTCCCAGTGGACTCTATTTGTTAAAGTTCTTTCCTATCAGGGTGGTGGCTAACAGCTCTGAAAACACCACACCCACAATCTGGAATAGAGCAAGGAATTAAATACATTAATAAATTAATGGCAGTGGCAGGAGCTAGTTTGCCACTGCTGGAGTACAAAGTTACAGATCCTCAGAGGGAGAAGGTCGCAACAACCCTGTAGTGATGGACCAGGCTGGAGACATCAGCATCAACTCATCCAAACTTAGTATGGATACAGACCGTTCCACGTGGAAATCTTTAATTAGGTGGATTTCCATAGTTTGGAATATTTGCATGTATTGCCTTGCACTGTCCGCTGAGCACATTCAGTTCCCACAGCGAGACTTTAATACCATTCTCTAATAAAAGGAGTCAGGGTTCTTTGAAGAAATTGCTGACCATGACTGAGACAGTAAGTAGAGCAGCCAGGATAATCTTGGAGTAAAAGAAAGTAAGGAGTTACCAAGAAAAACCCCACAAAGATGAAATGATGTCAGTGGAAAACAGGTGCTTTCAAACACCAAAGCAGGAATGAGCCAGCAGCCAAACACCAAGCAACAGCCTAAAATGACTACCCAGGTGGGTACAAAGGAAAGAGTCGTTTAAAAGGAAGCCACAGGCCCAAAATGGAGTCACTTATGTTAAGAAACCCAGGCCTGCAAACCAAGACTTAATACCCAACCAAACTGTGATTTTACACACACGCCCCATGTAACATTTAACCAGTCAACCTGGAAAATGTACTGACTGGCCCCTTCTGGCCCCATTAGGAGGGCAACTTTTCCTAAAACAACACATCTTTTGCTAATAAGTTCCTTCTTTCAATTGTCTCTCCGCGTTTAAAAACTTTCCCATCCCTGCAGTTCAAAAGAGCTCCTTTCTATTTGCTAGATGGGTTACTATCTGATTAATGAATCCTTCAATAAAGCCAGTGTGATCTTTTACTCAGTTTGCATTTTTTTTAAAGATTTTATTTAACAGAGAAAAAGCACAAGCAGAGGGAGCAGCAGGGAGAGACAGAGGGGGAAGCGGACTCCCCACTGAGCAGAGAGCCTGACACTAGTCTCAATCCCAGGACCCCAGGGTCATAACCTGAGCTGAAGGCAAACACTTAACAGACTGAGCCACCCAGGCACCCCTCAGTTGCATTTTTATTAACAGATTACATAGGTTTTCTACCAGAGGGGTTGAATAGACCTCTCCTATCAGAATTCCAAATAATAGATGGAGACAGTTGTCCATCAGGGAGCTGGTGCTAACTCCCCTTTCCTAAAATGTAGGCTCAGCCAGCATCTTCCTGCTCAAGAAGATGTACCATATGCACGTGGGAAAGAGTAACTTCACAGTGGGGAAGCCTGACCTTGGCCAGATGACCATCGTTAACATGGACAGTGACAAGTCTTCCCTTACTGTTCAGTGATGACAGAGATTTTGCCTCTGTGATCCTCTTCCTTGAAACCTACGACCCCAGTCTAACCATGAGAGCAATAAGTAAATCCCAATGCAGGCCTGTGTACAAAATGCCTGACCAGTCCTCCTCAATGCCATGGAGGTCATTGAAACAAGACCAGTCTGAGGGCCTGTCCCAGCCAAGGAGAGTCTACAGAGACATGATGACCACATGTCCTGCACGGGATCCTGGAGCCAGATAGTGTAGAACAGAGGGAACTTGAATGAAGTATGGACTTGAGTAAATAATAACGTATCAGTATTTCTTCCTTAACTGGGCTAATTCTGACAAAAAACAGAAAAAGAGAAGAAATGAAAGGTTAAAGAGAAACCTATTGCATCAGCCTAGAAGCCTAGAGGAAGTGGGTGATTTCATAGTAAAAAAGCACATGAACAAAATGGACCCTAAAATAAGGAAAAAACAAACGGGTCCACGAGCCCTACAGGGACCTCTACCCCTTGCTGGGTCTTCTCTTACTGTTCCGGGTTTTCTTCTCCAGGGACAGAGCTGAGCCATTCCATAGCTCCCCTGAGACCTGACTCCCCACCAACTGTCTTGGTCTCCCCATCTATGCCCTTCCCATTCTGATGTATTGGCCAGGACCCTTTGGATGGCAAGGGACTGGACATACTTACTGAAGTAAGATAAACTAATATTTTTTTAAATGGTGGAAATAAATTAATGCTTGAAATAGGCAAGTTCAGAGTGGGTTTAGACCTGGCAGCCCAGGGGCTCACACTCTCACCATGGGGCCTGGACCCTCTCCACCCCTCCAACCTGCTAAGTGCTCTGGGGTGGACGCATTCCCAGGCTGCCTGGCGGCACGGAGCCAGCAGCAGCCTTCACATGTCCGGGGGGAGGAGTTCTGGATATACTCCGCAACCTTGGACTGAAGTCAAGTTGTATTCGTTTTTTGTTTTGTTGTGTTGGTTTCAGGGGTAGAGTTCAGTGATTCATCACTTACATACAACACCCAGTGCTCATCACAACTAGTGCCCTCCTTAATCCCCATCCTCCATCAGCCCATCCCACACTCCCTCCCTCCATCAACCCCCAGTTTGCTCTCTACCCTTCAGAGTCTCCTATGGCTTGCTTCCCACTCTCCTTTTTTCTACCCCCCCCCACCTTCCTATGTGTTTTCTTTCTTAAATTCTGCATATGAGTGAAATCATTTGAGTTGTATGTCAAATAGTCAGTGACCAGGCAGACATTTCACTCCTCTGCTAGAGCCCAAGACTGAGGGGTAGAAAACCAATGCTCCAGCTCAACCTGAGATATACATGGGGCCTAGGCAAGTCCCCTCCATCCTTGAGGATGAGACAGAAGAGAAGGAAGAAAGCCAATCATACTTAAACCTGACCCTGGCTCTGACCTCCAACCTTAACCCCGACCCTAGCCCTGATCCTAGCCCCTGACTCCTGACCCCTAACCCAAGTCCAACTGGGACTGGGTCTCTGAACCTGACCCTGATCCCAGTGTCCACCCCTGTCCCTACCTCCACCCTAGACTATATAATACCTTTTCCTCTAACTGCAGCTTCCAAAGGTAGATGATTGAAGCTTTGTGCTGTTATTCTTTTTTTTTTTTTAAGATTTTATTTATTCATTTGACAGAGAGAGAGAGATCACAAGTAGGCAGAGGGGCAGGCAGAAGGAGAGGGCAAACAAAGTAGGCTCCATCCCAGGACCCTGAGATCATGACCTGAGCCAAAGGCAGAAGCCCAATGCATTGAGCCACCCAAGTGCCCGAGTGTTATTATTCTTTTAAATAACTTTTGAGGGTTTTCTTTTTTTAAATTCATGTATTTATAAATCTGTATTTAGTTAATTTTTAGTATAAATATATGTTGCTAAAAGGTGTTTCTTAGAATTCTAATAAACAGTGAAGGACACAACTCAGTTTTGTGTTATCAGACGTACTGTCTGTAAACTAGTGCATCAGAGAGCATTTGGGGCATATCTAAATCTTTGCTTCTATTTACTTACTAAAAATAGTTTAATATCATATTCCAGAGAGAAATTATACCTTTATTTCATGGGCGAGGGGTAATGGTATTTTTCCTGGAAAAATTAGATTCTTAGTATTATCTGTCTTTTGTATCCATCACCTTTTAAATAATATTTGTTATTGAAAACATTTAAAATTTTGAAGTTAAATTTGCAAATATGTTGTATGTTTATGCTTTTGTTACTTGATTCACTAATAACTCACCTAAGTAATGAACAGTTTTTGCCATATTCCTGGAAAATATTTTAGAGTTGTGGATGTTAGATTTCCTCCCCGCCACCCCCGCCTTGCCTTTTTCCTGTAGAATTACAAATTAAACTTTTAAATCCAAGCTCCTTTTATGGTTTGGAGAAAGTATCACAATTTTTTTTAAAGGTTTTATTTATTATTTGAGAGAGAGAGAGACCTTGAGCAGGGGGAGGGACAGAAGGAGAAGCAGACTCCCTGCTGAGCAGGGAGCCCAATGTGGGACTGGGCTCAATCCCAGGGCCCTGAGGTCATGACCTGAGCCAAAATCAAGAGTTGGTCGATTAAGTGACTGAGCCACCCAGGCACACAGGCAATGCTTTAAAATGAGCAAACAATCCTTTCCCACAGCAGGTCTGGGCACCTTCAATGTGCTGTGTTTGCAAGGGCCCTGTAAGAGATGTCTCTTAGGTCTCCACAGTCTGCTGTCCCGTGGGTGTGAGCCTTGTTGGTTTTCATAGCTAGATGGGTTTTTTTTTTTTTGAGGGGGGGGTCATCTCTCGGGTGCAGGTCTTAAAAGTTGGGGTGCTCAATGTGGGGCATGAACCCTTCAGTCCTCCAGGAAAGTTCAGGGTTCTCAATTCCCTCCTGATCCTGGGCCTAGGTGTTGGGGATATGGTTTATGGGGAGATTGTGTCTCAGTCTTTCCTACCACTTCTATGCGATTTTTTTTCCCCCTCAGCTGCACACCTGCTTTTAGGGGGTTTCTATGCAGGAAAGTGTTCTGTATGCAGTTGTAGATTGGTGTGTCCCTGGGAGGAGGTGAGTTGAGGATTTTCCTATGTCACCATCTTGAATGGAAATCCCCACAATACACTGTAAGGAGCACAACTCCTTTAGCGTTGCTGTGATATGATGTCATATCAGTTGTCTAACTGAACATCATGTTGCAGCTGAGGACAAGCTGACTTATGTCCTTCCACGTCTCAAGTCCAAGGATTTGCCCCTCAGCACATCATACTGCTGGGGTGGGAGTGACCTTGTTTCTTGACTGTGGAGCAGAACTTGGAAACTTTCCTTCTTATTCTTCTTCACATGGGCCGTGCAGAAAAAGCTAAGAATGCAATATGTTTTTCTTGTCACCATCACTCAACTATTCACTTTTTCTCCAGGAAAAGAGATTTAACAAACAGCAAAAGTTATTTAGAAGGATTCCTCTCCTGACACTCTCATAAGAAAATAGCAAGTTAGTTAAATTTTCCTTCCTCCAGATGGGACCAAAACTTCCTTATGCATTCCAGTCCATTTTTTGATTAAAAGGATATCAAAGAGGTAATCGTATTTCTTGCTGTCTTATAAAGGCATCTAGCAATACATTTTCTGTGCTACAGTGGGAAAATCACACAGAGGAATAAATTTTTTATTGTAACAGGAATAAATTTGGAACTTGGTGGAAGAATTTAACTTTCAAATGTGTGAAATTATAGTGCAAAACAGACCCTATGGGTCCAAATGAGATATTTCTTCTGGTAAAGTAAGTCAGTGATCTTCATTCATACGAGAAAATCAATATTCCTATAGGTGAAAATACATTTTATTTGCCAGTTAATGTGTTTTCTTTCCCTCACTCTTCTATGATATTGGATGATTCCCAAATATCTGATTAAGTCATACCTTGCTTAGGATATCATCTTGCCAGATCACTTAAGAATATCAATGTCTCTGATGTGAGATGTATTAAAAACTGGCAGAATCAAGTCCTTAGTGACCCCTGATAAATATTGTATGTGTATATGTAATGTATTGAGGTAATTTTTTTCTAAATATTAGCTGCAAGGTGAACAATTTATAATCACTCTGAGTTAAAGGAAAGTGCAGAAGAGCACTGTTTTAAGTTATCTCATTATGGAGAAGCATTTTGTAGAGCATTCTTCCGAACTCAACACTATAGCTCCATGTCACACTGAGATGAACTGGGTGAATAAGTCTATGTACATTAAAAGTGTTTGGAAGAGAAAAGTTTGTAAATAAGTTCAGTTGCATTTTTCCAAGGGCTGGCCCACCTTCAAAGCCTCCTAGAAGGCTTACTTTAATGAACAGATCAGTTCCAGAAACCACCAACCTCAGTGCATTGTGGTTGCCTTGCAAGCACATGGGCACACAGGAAACAGTGAGGTCTGTTAGAACTGGGCTTCAGTTTCCTCTTGGACAATGTACCAACCCAACCAGGACAGAGTTCCCACCAGTCCAGGACATGTGCATATTGGTCAGTTGGTTTTATTTTGTTTGACCTTGTTTTTCCTCAGATGAGCCCTGTTGGTCAGGAGGAAGTTCATAGAAGAAAATGAGAATGACTCCAAGCATGTTCAGTGTGGTGGGAGGACCTCTTCATGGCACATCAGGGCTGTCCTCGTTGCACTGAAGAATAGAATATGGATGTTTGTGTGTGAGGAGACAATCGTGTTAGCTTCTTAAGTGAATATCATTTTTGTAAAATAATTCTATAAAGTGACCACTTTTTCTTTTTTGGTTTATTCTTTTTTTTTTTTTAAGACTTTATTTATTTGAGAGAGGATGAGGGAGGGGAGAGTCAGAGAGAGAAGCAGACTCCTCACTGAGCAGGGAGCCTGATGCAGGACTCAATCCCAGGACTCCAGGATCATGACCTGAGCCGAAGGCTTAACCAACTGAGCCACTCAGACACCCTATTTTTTGTTTTTCAAGAGTTAACTTTAAACAAAGCAAAGAGCAATTTTATTTAAGTAAAAATGAATTTATTTGGGAATAGCAGAGGAATTGCAGTTTGGGACAAGCAAGCTGTGGTAAACCACAGGCAAGTCCAAAGAGGCAAAAAGAAGGTCAGCTCTTACTAGATTTTAGGAGGCTACTGGGGAGGGTTGTTTTGAACAAAACTGGAGAAGAACAAGAGTTCAGGGTTGTGTTGGTTTCCTAGTACTTGTGAGCAGTGATCAGCATGCTGGGTGCTGGACAGGGAGGTATCTTTCTTCCTTTTCTTTAAGGCAGGAGATAAAGTTCCTATGTGAAAAATGTCCTTCCTTGTCAAAACAATTCTTCTCTTCCTTCTTGCTGCTGGTGATGCAGGCTGCCTCAAATGCTTTGTAGACAGATCTCTCTTCAGGGCTCCCTTTATTTATTTTCACGCAAGTTAGGAATCACTCTCCCATATATATCATCAACACTGTAGATTTTCTTCATAAACCCTTTCTCTCCATAGACAAGAAAAATTTAAAATCAGCCACTCCATGAATTACAATCCATTTCAAGCTGGTAAAGTCAAGCTTGATACATGTAGATTGTACAGATGTTAGTTAAACATGTACAACATGGTGCTACAGAGGTCAGTGCAGTTGGGCATGGGAAAGCCAGATTCCTGAGCTGGACGCAGACGGCCCGCACTCAGTCCTGGCTCGGCCACTCTGATCGCTGTGCCATTGCTTGATTGTCCAAATTGGGTCATCTGTCCCATAAAATTCTCCACATTTCTGCACGTGATGGATTGATTATTCATGGCATTGCTCAACTTATCCCTAGACCCCTATATTTTCTGTAATCTGGTAGTTAGATCTAGAAGTTTTAATTTTTAGGATCAAATTTTTCATACTATTTCATTCTTAAAATTCAAACACAGTATTTGTGCTTCCGTTCAAACTCTTGTAACAAGCTTGCTCCATCGAATTTATAGCTTAGGTCAGATACATCAACTAATTTAAGGGACAGTCTGGTGACAAAAAGAGATTCTTCTCCCCACAAAATGGCATTAATTTGGAAGGCTCAGTTGTCTCCCAAGAAAGATGTTCTTACATGGGATCTCAATGTGTTCAAAAATTTATTTGGTATGGAAATAAGTCAGAGGACATGTTTGATTGTGATGAAGACAACTCCAAAACACAGTAGAAAACACATATTTTGGAGACAACTAGCTTTGATCCAAACTTGACCACACTCTAGGTGACCTTTTGCAAATATTTAAGGACTTAGAGTATTGGTTTTTCATATGCAAAAATTGGAAAATACCTTCTTTCTAGGGTGGTCTTCAGGACAACTAAAGTGAAATTTTAGGATACATAATAGAGCACACACAAAGCCTCTGCTACAGAGATTTGCCTTCATAAGTGTTAATTTTCTTTTTTTATTTAAATTTAATTAGCCAAGCTATAGTACATTAGTTTTTGATATAATGTTCAATGATTCATTAGTTCAGTATAACATCCACTGCTCATAATATCACGTGCCCTCTTTAATGCCTATAGTGCTTATTATATTATATTATATTATTATTATTATTATAGTGCTTATTATAATGCCCTAAGTGTTCATTATCTTTCCTTCTTCTACAAATATTTCTTGAACACCCACTTGACATCCAGCTGCCTGTCAGGCGTTATAATGGGGGTTAAAAAGAATATAAATAAGGTAGAATGAGCATGGTGCCTAGCACAAAGTAGTTTCTCAATAAATGTACTTTAAATTTAAATTGGAAACATGGTGTCTGTCCCAGTGGTGCTCCAGGGCACGCGCACACACACACACACACACACACACTCTACCAAGGGAGGCTGACAGGGCTGGAGTTCTATGGTCAGAGTCCCCACTGAGAGCTGACATGATGGGGAAGTTCTCATAGAAAAGGGACTAAAGCCGAGGCTGGAAAAATACAGGAACATCTGAAGGAGCAGAGAGGACTAGCAAGTTTACCCAGCTTTGAGGGATGTGGTAGGTGAAGGATCAGAGAAATGTAAGCAAGGGTATTTTTTTCAAAAATAGATACCCACACTTGATTAAAAGGAAGACACATGAATAGAAAGCAGTAACAGCTGGACTTCTGGATTGTGGTAATGTTGAGGAAGACTTCAAATGCCACCATATTAAACAGTTAAGATTTTATCCTAGACCACAGGAAAAGTACAAAGGCTTGAATGTGTTTTTTGATGAAGGAGGTATGTAAGTTCATTTAAAGCCTAATGGATTGGGAAGAAAGACTAATGGACTGAAGGATATCATTTAGGAGATGGTAGTTAAAATCCTCTCATGAGGTGAAAGGGTCTTGGCCGACTCCTTGTTCATATGGGTTTAGATCATGGGACTATCAGTATCAGACTACATAAACACGATTAACTAATACTCAAGGCATATCAGCTTGGGATTCTCAAGAACTTTTTCCCCTAATGCCTTGGTGGCTTGGTACCAGGGGTAATGGAACCAAGGATCCCCTGGATGTTGGGAGGACTTCTAGATACTTCCAGTCTGACTGGTGCAGAGTCTGGGGAAAAGAATGGGCTTCGGTGTCAGATAGCTAATACAATCTCCTTGGTAAATGGGAGATGTAATGTAGATAAAGCACAGTGACCAGTACATTACATGTGCTTGATCGATGCTGGTTAGTTCCCTATGGGTGAAATGCAGTAACTAGAGGAGCAGTCAGTTTTTAGACTATGGTCACTTTGGGGGCTGGTTAGGTTCCCATGATGGCCATTAGTCCTTTATCTTTTGCTAGTAGGTCATAACTATTTTATCTTTAACCTATTCTACAGAATGGGAAGAGGATAGAGGGCATGATAGAGGTAGAAAGAGAGGGGGAGATGGGCTGGTCATGCTCATAGTTTCCTCTGAATGCCTTCTGGTGACCCCTCCCTGGCTCCAGCTGGGGGTAAGGGCATTCTATCAGGTAAGGTATATATCTGCATTTTACTTCTAACGGACCGTTTACCCTTGCATATAATGCTATTCCTCAACACCTCCTTGTAAGTAAGTCAGTTTTATTTTGTGGCTTAGGTGGAGATATTCGGTGTCTCTATCCTTACCACTCCAGGAGATAGGACTGTTTATGTTTAATCCACTGAACTGTGAGCCCAGGCGTTTCCCTGGGACAGGACATTTTGATGTGAATTATATTTCGTGAAATGTAAAATTTAGCACCAGAACATAGCAATCTTCACTGTTATTGTTGAAATATCAATTACTATAATTGGACCAACTTCTTCAGCAAATGAGCAACCGAAATTCCTCAAGATTCTAGATACACATGGAGAAAGCACCCATTGCTGACGGCAGCAAGGTTCCATCTCCACATACATGGAGTTCTGGTTGCCAATTCCGTGGAACCAGCTTAATGAGAATGAGGGTCAGGCAGAAGGATCGTGACTTTTTTGGATTGATTTTTATTGTCTTCTGCGAGCGAGTGAGTGAATGGGTAATGAGGGTAAGTGTTTGTGCTTTTATAGGCTTCACCCAGAAATAAGTGCCTCTCCTTATTGCTCCAAGAATCCCAGAACTGAACTTAGCTAAAGAAAGTGAGGTAGAAATTGGCCGGAGGGAAAGGAGCCGCTTCTCCAGGAATGCTGGTGGAATTTCCTGCCAGCTTCCAACACCGGGTGGCAGACGTGCTCTGAGTTGATGATGGTGTTTGGAAGGCAGGTTGTCCTGGCAGAGACTCGGTGCTCTCTTAATTAGTCACCCCTCACACACCAAGGCTGTCCAGGATGTTCCTGTCAAGACAGACATCCATTTTGCAATCCACAAGGATTGTGTTTTTCCATTACTGATGGCTTGGCTAGGGATGCTTTTTGGGGGCCTTTTAATTCATTTCAGTAATGGAGTGGGGTCAGGAGGACCATGACCTCTCACTCACCTCTCATTTAATAACAGTGAGCATTAGGGAAAAAATGAGATCTGATTTTAAACATGGACACTATGCTCGGTAATAAAAACTTTCGCCTAAGAATCTTGGTGTCCTGGAAGAGATGGACAGAACAAACAATGGGATGTAATTTTCTCTCACAACTGTGGAAAGACAAATGTTTCACTGCACATGGTTGAACTCCAGAGGCAGGGTCGTCCTCAGTGAGCATCTGATGGTTAGAATCTCAGAGAGGGAGTCAGCCCCAGCAGGTACTTTCAAAAGGCACAGGTACCTGGCACTAGCAACTGCATACCCAGACGTGGGAAGCAGGCATGAGTACCTTCCACTGGAAAAAGCTTGCAGCTGATTCTGGAGTGAAAACTTCGCCCTTGGAGTCACTTTGTAATCTTAAGCATGAACTAAACACACTCTCGGATCAGACTTACCAGGGTAACCCCCCCATGGTGGTGGTTTCAGGAACACAGAAAGAACCCAGGGGCTCTCACATCCATTCTCTCCTTCAGCCTGCTAAGAGGTCTGAGAGCCTTCTCAATGGTTCCTCCTTTTTGTCCTGGGCTGAGTATAGCAATAGTTTGGGGTGTCATTCATTAATAGCCTTTAGCTTTGCAGTTCTGAATTATTTATTATATAATCGATAAGGCACCGAGCAGAGAGCACTAGGTTGATCAGAGTGGAGAAAGGTTTAGGAGTTTGGCATCCTCTCAGGAAGCTCTGACTTTGGGAGGTGGGGAAATTCACTAATCGTTAGAGGGTAACAAGGCAAGGGAAGCATTCCCATGAGCAGATTTCAAGGCTCCCCAAAGTAATCTTTGTATGTTTTCCACTTTCATGATGCACTGCTCAGATTCACTGCTAAGTACTGAGAAGTTGAGTGTGATGGCCTAATTCTTCCCTGGGAAGGACTGGAGAAGCTGACAGCAGGGATGTCAAAGAGAGGTTCTAGTTTGCGAGCAGTGGTAGAGATGAAGTTGGGTCTCCATCTGAGCATGGCACTGCTCTTTGTCGAGATCTCAAGGTCTCATAGACTGGCTGCTGAATTTTTGTCTTTAATGGTAGATTATAAAGTAAGAATGTTGCCTCCCAGTCAAATGCATGAGAACACAATCTACTTGGTAATTATTTTTCCTCTGGTTGATCTGTTAATTTAGTGTTAGGTAAGCACATTTTGAATAACTAGTTGATTTGAATCAATTGTGCCTTAAATTAGTGCAGTGACCAAAAAAAAAAAAAAAAGGAAATCAGTCCGACCTTTCATTTGACATACACATAGCAAAGATGTAAAGCACCAAAAAATTCCCACTGATCATAGTGTTTACTTTTAACATGAGAATGGCAGCCAGTCTGGGCTTTAAAACACCTAGAAAGAGAGCCTCTGTTGTTTACATTAAAATGGCTACTTTTATGTTCCATGAATTTCACATCAGTAAACACACACACACACACACACACACACACACACACACCTATAAAGCAAAATGACTCACTTGGGGGAAAGTGTCCTATCTAAGTTAGCTGTCTACTCTGTTTTTATTATAAATCGCTAGGTACTTTCTCTGTGATGGTCTTTCTTACACTCCAGGAGCGCAAACATAGACCAGGATGTAGGACGAACCGCGTGCCACGGACATTTATTTCTCTCTGGTTTCCTGTGTGGCTCATCAATTTCAGCAGTTTGTGCTCTGGAACCCGATTTGTTTAGCCTTTAATATTTACAGTGACCTTGTTCTAGTTCCTAAATAATGGGCAGGTTTGAGCCACAATAAAAAGAATCAGGATCTACCAAAAAGGTCTTCAACCAAGGCAGCTACACAAGCTCTCAGAGGACCCCAAACTTGAAATCTGGCATCCAGTACCCAGACAGCCCACATGGTTGGAGAGATGAGCCCTGGGTCTCATATCACAGCTTCCAAAGTTCTGTGACACCAGAAACATGCATTTCTTGAACTCATTTTTTTTTCCCTTTACAACAGATATTTTTAGGGATTGCAATTCCTTCTCAAGGGAAAAAAAAGTCATAAATATTCCCTTAGAATTTAGTCAAGTATTTGTAACTTCAGCTCAGAGAGGGAGTTGTTGGCAACTATAAATATTTCTGACATGATGCCTTCATGTGTCTCCTCTTCAAAGTTGTAAGAAGCATGTCCCAGGCTCAGCATCCTCTTTCGAGAAAGCAGGACACAAAGCTCATCACCAGAACAGGAGGGCAGAATGATGGTTTGAGAAACTGGCTTTGACTGCTACGAGGCTGGACTCTGAAGTTAAAAGTTGAATATCATCAGAAGGTCAATAGTCATAGAGAAGATGAACCAGATGTCTGAAAGACCATCCTCTTAAAAAATATGGAAATGATTTACTTCATTCATGAAGAAAATAAATTTCTCCTGTTTTTTATTTTCCGTGACTAATCAGTCATAAATAATTTAGATAACGTGGGCACTCTCTATTTTCTCATGATTGATTGGATAAAAGAAGTTTTGCTTGGCTGTAGGCCTTCGCAGGCAGCCTCCTTTGCTTAATGAAAGGTGCTTTCAGTGATTAACAGGTTCAAATACCACATTTGACAGAAAAGGTTGAGACATTTTCATAGCACCTCTGTGGTTTTCCCTGATAAATGTGTACTGCTTTATCTGGTTTCCAATAAATAATTGGCTTATATTGTAATGAAAATGATAATGGAGTGTCTTGAATGCTATTCAAATGCCCTGCTCATTATGAATTCCCCAGGTAATTGTAACAGTTCCCTGAACCGTGTGAACATCAACGACCAGGCCAGCTGGTGTGGAAACTTGCTAAGAGAACTGGCCTGGGGGCTAAGAAAGCTGGTGATAAGTAGTGAAGGGATCTCTCTCCCTTCTGTGCCCCATAACTCATACCACATTATGGCCTGGGAATTGATCTGAACTTAGTTGTGAAGTGAGCTAGAAATAAAATGTCATGGATTTTACATTATTTTGTCAATGTCTTGTATTTATCTTATATTTTACTTCTCAATATGTGTTGATTCCCATAATGCTTGGTTGACACTTTAAAAAGCAATTTGTCTCCTTAAAAAATTTAGATAGACACAGACTCTTTGCTGTGGTCCTTCTACTTCTCTGAAGATTAAGTGTTGTATCTGTTACCATTTCTCTTCAGCTTGAAGAACTTTTAGCATTTCTTTATAGCATAGGTCTGCTGAAGACTCATTCTCTTTGTTGTTGCCACTCTGGAAATGCCCTTATTTGAGTTTCCTTTTTAAAGGATATTGTCTTCAGACAGAGAATTTTAAGCTGAGTAGCTTGTTTTGTTTTGTTTTAAAGATTTTATTTATTTATTTGACAGACTGAGAAAGTGAGAGAGGGAACACAAGCAGGAGGAGCACAGGCAAAGGGAGAAGCAGACTCCCTGCTGAGCAAGGAGCCCAGTGTGGGGGCTCCATCCTAGAACCCTGGGATCATGACCTGAGCTGAAGGCAGACGCTTAACCACTGAGCCACCCAGAAGTCCCAGTTTTGTTTTTCATTTATCACTGTAAAGGTATTGTGTTGTCCTATGTCCTTCATTGTTTCAGGTCACATGTTGGCTACTATTTATACAGATCTATACTGTATGTAATGTGTCCCCTTTCCCCCTACTTCTAAATTTTAAATACTTATCTTTGTTTTTTCAGCAGTCTGAATAGACCTGATGTTTGTATTTATCCTGCTTGTGGGTCATGGAGCTTAAAAGGTCTATAGATTTATACCTCTCATCAATTTTGGAAAGTTTTAAACTATAATCTTTTCAGTTACATCTTTGGGTAGTTGTTCTATCATATATTTTAAGCCAATAAGTATTTAAGTGGTTTGTCTTACAAAGAAATTGGTACCCCCAAATCGGATGTTGTTTCAATAAACATCAAAATATGTAGTAGGGGCACCAAGGTGGCTCAGTGGGTTAAAGCCTCTACCTTGGGCTCAGGTCATGGTTCCAGGGTTCTGCAATCGAGCCCTGCGTCAGGCTCTCTGCTCAGCGGGGAGCCTGCTTCCTCCTCCTTCTCTGCCTGCCTCTCTGCCTACTTGTGATCTCTGTCTGACAGGTAAGTAAATAAAATCTTTATAAAAAATATGTAGTATTATTTTTAAGGCTGCTTAGTTTTGGGAGGTTGGAAAAATGTTGAGGAAACTCTTATAGGAGACTGAAGAAATCATGATCCATTTGGTGAAATAGTCACTTGTATCTAGGAAGATGGACAATGCACTTAAACAAATTTTGGATTTGGGCAAGGAGATCTCCCAGCGAAATTTTGAAAGTATCAGCTGCTTCTATTTAGTGACATTTAAGTAGTACAAGAAAGGACAAACCGAAAGCATAGGTCACTTTGCAATTTGAATCATATGGGATTTGAATTTAATGTTGTGGGTCCTGGGACAAGATGACAAATCACAAATATTGACAAAATAGATTCTGTTTCTTCCCCCCAAATATTCCATTTTATTTTCTGCCTAGAACAATGATAAGGAATAACTGAATCTTACCCACACAAGTTTTTCAGCTATCAAAAACAGATTGTGCAAAAGCTCCCTGAAACGTCACTGTTCCATGCTATCTTTAGGATCTCATTTAATTTCATTTAACAAGCATTTTTGAGTTTAATACTTGGCTAGTGTAGGATGAGCAATAGTAGTCGTGACATAATAGAACTATTTAATGGTGTCGCATAGAAATTATCTTTTTTTTTTTTTTTGCACAATTAAGGAATTTGTTTTTAGTTGAACTCCCTTTGGGATGTCCCTTTGGGATGTGCCCACTAAACGAATGATGTGACAAAGCAGAGAGAGAGAGGGTGGTCTTGATTTTAAGGAACTGCAGCTTCAGATACTCCTACAGCAGCAAGTAAAATAAGCAGTCACATTTACAGGGACAAATAGGGGAAGAAACCTGATTTATAGGGCTCTAAAGAAAGCTTGATGTTTTTGTGATTTCAAAGACTAAGAATTCTATGCAAAGAACCACAGGGGACTTGAAAGAGGGAAACGGCCTAACTGCACCCACTGGAAAAGACTTGGGGAACACAGATAGCAATGACTAGAATAAGGAGAACATGGGGACAACAGATGCTTGGACTGGACGTGAGGAGAAACACAAGTCACATGTATTGTTACTGGATCCATAATGAGGAGACACTTGAAATTGACATCACCATCACCATCATCACCATCACCATCATCATCACCACCGCCACCATCATCATCATCACCACATGGATCTATTCAGTACTTACTGTGACTCAGGTTCTGTGCTAAGGGATTTATGGGTTTTAGCTGACCTAGTTTTCCAAAGAACTCTATAAGACAGTCCTCCTATGCTGATTTTGTAGATGAGGAAACTGGAGAGGCTGGTACTTTGTGCAAGATAACCCAGCTGGTAGGCAATGGGGCCATGACTCAACCACACTGTTCTGCCTTCAACTTTTAGTTATTACACTGCATGGCCTTACCCATTAAATACTATGTATACTATATACATATATATATATATAGTAATGGCCTTACTCATTAAATACTATATATACTATATATATATAGATAGATAGATCTGTATATATATAAATACATATATAAATATATTTTATATATTTATATATAATATATACTTTATATATATATATATATACACACACACACACATATATATATTAGTTTCCATTTCACCATTTGGACTCATCCTTCCCAGCAAGTCTGCTTGTTATCTTCTGCTTCAGAGTTAAATATGCCTTCCAGATATGCTTATGTACAGGTACTCATAATGAAGGGACACTTTCTACCTATTACACTCAAAATTCTTGTAACCAGAGTTGATACAAACAGCATCTTTTGAGGAATGATCTGACTACATGATCTAATTCTTTAGAAACTTGCTGCTATTAGAGTCTTTATTATAATAACTTGAAGTCCTTCTTTACCCACAAAAGAAACTACGAAGGCCAACATGTAAAATCAACCACAAATGTATCTCTTCTGAAGTACTGGAAATGTCCTTTAAGGTGAGAATACATTGAAAATCTTCAACACTTTCTCTTCACTGTTTCCTTTGTAGCTGGTTTGGATCATCATGACAGTGCTCAGGGTTCTCTGGAAAGAACTGCCTCGTACCAACCGTGTCCACAGCATAGTTTTTGCTGGATCAGCAATGAGCCTACCAGACTGTTGAGTGAAGAATGCTCTCACTAGCTTTCTGTTTATCATCATCGTCTTCTAGAGAGTTTTCCTTCTCTGAATGAAAAAAAAGTCAATCATTTGTTTTGTTGGCATGATTGTATTTTTTGAGTATGGTTTTGAATATGTCATTTAAGTATGATTTTTATTAGAGTGATTGTTTTTGGGATTTCAGATTGAAACCTGTGATACCTATCTGATAATCTAAGTTTTCCAGTTATTTCTCACCCCTCTCCCCAGCTTTCTTGATAATCTTACATGTTCCAGCCAAAAAGCTTCAAAAAATGTTCTTTTCATAGCATATTTTTCCCTTTTGATTTTTGCCTTCCACTGGAAGGTTCAGAGACAAATGATCCACTTCTCTCTCTTTGTATTTTATCAAAATGATGTAATTGTCTTTTTTTAAATTTTGCCTGTTCAACTCTTCTCATCTAGAATTCATCTTATAGAAACATGTATCACTGTTTTTCCCTTAAGTAATAGAATATTCTTCCTTTTGTTGAGGGCTAAGGAAGAGAAATAGAAAGGGACATAAGTATGTCAGTAGAATTCGAGGTCCTGATGAGCAATTACTCTCTGTGGGTACTGCTCACTGTAGCCTCCCCAAAGGTAGCACTTAGGTCTTTCACATTTAACACCAATGAGTCTATCAGATTTGTATTGTTTTACACACAGATGTATGTATGCACACACATTTTGAGAGTACAGTTTTGATCCCCAAGGTTTTCTTTCTCTCTAGAAGGCAGTCCTGCCCATACAGGGGCCACAATAGGAAGAATACATTCGAGGAATAACTAATGGTGTTGTTCTAGTCAAAGTCCTTTTGGATACAAGAAATATTTGACGGAAGGATGCAGAAACCTCATTGAAACAAAGTACATGTAGATATTTCATACAAATTGTGACTGAAGAGCACTCTGCCATCTGTTACCAAGACACGTACCAACCCCATCTCACTATTTCTTGTAGGACAGGCTCTCAAGTGTCTATCTCTTTATATTGGTGTATTCTCTTTTCCTGTGGTCGGTGTCCTCTGTTTACATATCTGTCTGCACCGAAACAATGAGCCACATGAGTCACACGACTCTTTGGATCAATTATGTTCCACCCCCACCCACTGTCTGTAGTTGGGATAGCTCTTAATTTAAATTGGTGAGGAAGTATTTTGATGGTGTGTTAGCTCTGCAGTGGATTGGATCTAGTGTCCGCTATTGGATCTGGTCAATCACAGCAGTCCTGCAACGGATAACAAGAGTACTTTAGGGGCACCTGGGTGGCTCAGTCGTTAAGCTTCTGCCTTCCGCTCAGGTGATGATCCCAGGGTCCTGGGATCAAGCCCCACATCAGGCTCCCTGCTTGGCGGGAGGCCTGCTTTTCTCTCTCCCATTCCCCCTGCTTGTATTCCTGCACTCGATATCTCTCAGTCAAATAAATAAATAAAATCTTTTTTTTTTTTTTTAAAGAGTACTGTCGAGTGTTTCAGGCTCAAATACAGGGCAGGCATATTTAGGGACTAGAAGAAGTCACGGTGATGTGACTGGCTAAAGATAGAAGTGATTTTGAGAAAACCAACTTTTTGACGGGCCAAATCACCCTTCTTGTTTAGAAAAATGTCTCATCCTATCTTTAATCCACTTTGACTGGCTGACATTTTAGGACCTTTCAGTTTTATTTAATTGTCCAGGGCCTCTCTATTTTCTCCCAGTTTTATTATTGGCTTTCTTTCTGCCTGGTTCCTGGCCCTCACTTGATCTCTCCTATAAGCCTTGGAAACCCTCTGGCGGGAAGACACATCTGTTGGCTGTGCTGGCCCCATGGCATCTCTCAGCCTTGCCCCTGACTCTTTCCTCATCTGGTGCCTAGAAACATTATTCCACTGTAACTCAGGGGTCTAGACCCAAACTCCAGGACTAGACTACTTGGTGAGTATTTGGACCCCCTCTGAGGTGCCATTTAATGTTTAGCTTTACCTATGGGATTCTTCAATTTATTTGTAGAGAGAGTGGATGGGAACTTTTTACTGGCACAGTAGTTAGTTTCTTATAACTTCATTGGTCATGTTTCAAAAGTAGGAGATACATTATTTTCTGAAACATGAATGAAAACTCAATTAACACTTAGAGAGGCGGGCAGCAAATGGGACTACTGCAGTGAGAAATCTAGGTCAGCAAAGTCATCTTGTTGGAAGGGCATCCAAACAGAGAGGACATTGTTTCAGGCTAAAGTTATTAGTTAATTGCACTTATAAATTCCTTGTGTTCAGATTTTTGACATTTTATCTTGCCTCTCCTTGAGGCCTGCATTAGGTTCTCATTTGAGGTGCACAGAAATCACTCACTTCAAAATTATATTGCAGGCTCTCTGACAAACTCACCATTGGTCTTTCAATCCAAGGAGGGTCTGAAAATAAATCTGTCTTTCAACAGCAACATCATAGTGCCAATGCTCTTTCTCTCCTGCCTGAGATCCGAACCAGACACAGGATATTGGGTCATGTTCTCACCCCAGCACAATAAGCACAGCAGCCGGAGTGAATTACTTTATTAGGTACAGAGTTAAAGCTACAAGCGGAATTGCTTAAGGAAGTTTCAGTGTTCCCCTATCCTTTACAAAATGATTTAAACCAGAGCCAGAGGATGATATTTGGGGACCAAATGAGTAATGAGTAATGATGTGGTGTCTCCACCTTCCTGGGGCTGTCTTCTTAACCTGTGCTCAAGGAACTTGGCTAGAACCGGGTGGGTCAAGTGTGATGAGGCACACAGTCAACCTGCAGTGCTGCCCCCAGTGAGTCATTTGGCCTCCGTGGTGCTCCATTTCCACATAAAGTCACAGTGTTATGTAGGACTGACAGTTCCTAGTACAGGCCATGGGTTGCTTGGTGCACTGTGATTGGTTGTGACATGTGTCACGGTAAATTATCACCGATCACATTTAAAGGAGGGAATTTGAGGCTGCTCCTGGACACTGTCCTTCTTATTTGCTTGCACTGAGATATTTGCATGAAAGACTAGAAGATAAGTGGGGCTTCCTGGGGAACAAAGCACCACAGACCCAGTGGTTGAAAACAGCCAAAATTTATCCTCTCACAGTTCTGGGGCCAGATGTCCCGTGTTGGAGGGATGGGGCTCCCTCCTGAGGCTCTGGGCTGTCTATCCTCTGGCAAATCATGAATCCTAAAAAACAGTGGGAGCATCCCAGCTGCTGGTGTGCTGCCCAAGTTCTTGAGGACAATCAGTTCACAGGAGTGCATGCTTTTCTGAAGACACAGATGTCTCTGGAAAAGTCAGTAAAACCCTGCAGGTAGTTGAGGACATGACCTTCTCTTTCAGATTGTTTTTCGGGATTTTCAGAACTTTTCAGATTGCTTTGGGGGCCTTTTAGATGGGTCTTACTGAAACATCCCCAGGTCACTGGGACCTGTCCCCTCTTAAAGTCCCAGAGAGGACATTCGTTTGAGATGTAGAGATTGTTGTTGCTTTTGGGTGGCGTGCCACTGTGTGGATTTTGTTTATATTCATCCAATGACAGATGCTTGGGTTTGTTTCCATTTTTTGGTGATTGTGAATAAAGCTTCTATAAACATTTATGTAAAAAAAAGTCAATGCATACGAGTATTTATTTGCAACAAATGCATGGCAAGTCATTTTTAGATGTAAATAAGGACTGTGAAAAAATTTTCACAGTCATGTCTTTGGCTCAAGAATAACCACTTCTAATCTGTAGTAACCAGTCTTGATATTCCATTAATAAGGCTGAATGAATTCGGGGTCCTGTGACCTCTGCACCTGTCCAAGACCTCATGCTTAGAAGGGCCCCTTTTGCTTTAATGCTTTGCTGCGGTTGTTTTGAAATTTTGCACTGGGACCCACCCATTATATAGTCAGACTAATAAGCATAATCAGTGGGAAATTTTCATATCTGCTATGCTTTCCCCAGTCTCTTGGATGTCATATTGTTGGGCATGGGCTCCGGGAGTGCAAGAGGAACAATAGAAATGACCGCAGCCTCCTCACCCCCCCTTTCCTTAACCCTTGACTCTCCTGCCAAAAGGATGTGTGCCCAGGTCATATCTCCATGGGTAACCCAATACCTATGCGGGAAACAGATAAAAGACCCCCACCAACTTCCTCCCAGTGCGACTTCCTTGACTTCCCATTTCTGAGTTGGGGAACCTCGCTGGAGATGCCCACCTCCTCCCGGCACAACTTTCCTGGATCCCCTCTCCCGAGCCCTGAAACTTCGCTGGAGAGTGCCTTTAATAAATCTTGCCTTGCGCTCACCTTGCGTGGTATTGTGTTTACCGCGCCTGGGAAACCTTATACATATATGATAGTTTTTTTTTCCTTAACTTCCCCTCTCTGCAGTATTGAATATTCTGTTAAAAAGGAGCAGACAACTTTGAGATGAAAAGAGGGCCATAGCTGAGAAATTTAAGAGCATGTGTTTCCCCCACCTGGCAAATTAATTCTGGTCATTAGTACTTCCCAGGCTGTGTCTGGGTTCCCAGAGAGTCTGGCCTTGCCTGGCCAAGAAAGATTGTTGTGATAGGAGGTGACTTTTTGGAACAAAGAATAGCTGTGGTAACCTGTCTTTCTGTTGAAATTTCACCTGCCTCCTCCATTACGATTGTTCGTGGTTACAGTGTTGCATGATTTTCCAAGTTATTATTGCACAGCTTCTAAAATCTGGAGAGCCTCTTTCCCTGAGCCCAGTCTGACCAAGACTCATTGTCCCTACAGCTGGCACAATAAATTACCACAACCCTGCCAGCCTCCAGCAACAGAAGTTTATTTTCTCACATTTCTGGAGGCCACACATCCAAAATAAAGATGTCGGTGGGGATGTTTCTTCCTGGAGGCTCAGAGGGAAAACTGTTCTGTATCTCCCTCCTCTCTCCTGGTGGCTGCTGGCAATCCTTGGGGTCCCTTAGACTGTCGGTGGATCACTGCAGTCTCGGCCCCCTTCATCAAGTGGCCACCTTCCCTGAGTCTCTGTGTGTCCTTGGGTTTGTGGTGTACCCAGTAATCCCGGTGTTCTCTTCTGGAAGGCCTTGACATGATTCCAGCCACAAAGACCCTTTTAGCAAATAAGACCACATCCACAGCTTCCAGGTGGACAGATCTTTTGGGGGCTATCACCCAACCCACCACAGCCAATATGTGCTTTTTGGTGGCTCAAATCCCTTAAGCCTCTATGAGCCAAACAACTTCTGCCTTAAATGTTACGTGGTCCTGCCGGCTGTGGCTGTCGGGACTGGCGGGTCCCGCCCTCACGGGTGTGCACTGGCTTCCAGCTTGTGCCCGACGTTGTAGGTTTCCAGGAATTTTGCAGAACCCATTTATTTCACCCAGCCATTATTAAAAATTAAATGGTATAAATTCACAGTGAAATAAGTGATATTAAACCCCAAAGCTGCATCTGCTCAAAAAGCATCACTTCCTAATGGTTTCCCTGCATTTTACTGTTCCACGCTCTTGAGGTTATGTACGTCTGTTGCACTTCGGGGTGTACTGCTGACCGTCTCTTTAAAGCCTCCTCCCCCGGAGCCGGTCCTGTCGCTGGGAACTGTGACCGCCAGAAAGAGGCCACTGACAACCATGCTAGGTCACCTGGAGATTAGGTTTCAGGGAGCAATTCCCTAACTGTGCCTAATGAAATGCAATCTGCAAGTTTTTAACTGATGTGTGACTTTGTTCCTAAATTCACAAGTCAGAAGAGATTGTTCGCCAGCCTCCGTATCCTTACTTCTGTTTTTGAAAATGATACCACTGAACCTTGGATGATGACACAGACGTTTTCAGGAGTGCAAAGCTGATGGTGTGTCAACACTTGCGAACCTTTTATGTGGGTCAGTCCAGGGGTAATCTGACAGAGATGCTATTTGGAGTTGGACAGGCTTTTAACTTGTTGTGACCTAATGGGACAGTTAAGTTTGATCTACTCTTTCTCTTCCCTTTTTTTTTCTTTTTCCTTTGTTATGCACAGCCACCTCAGGTATCCTTGGGAGTGAGTTAAATGGCCCCAGAAACCAGCAAGAAGATTCTGAAGTGAGTAAGATTTTAGAATAGAATTGCTTATCTGGAGGTGTTTGTGTAGGGAAGCCCTCTGGTCTAGTCATCTCTAGTTGAAGCCAAGGTATCTGGGAAGCTGTTAATTCCCTCAGAGGGCTTGCCCCTCTGCCCAGGGGGCTTCTGACTCAGGAAGGAGTATTTAAGATCTGGAAAAAACAAATCATAAATAAAAACAAATATGAGGAGGAGAGATATACTTCTAAAATATATCAGAAACTCTATCTTCAGGCCATGTCACATAGAATTCAAATCCAGAAGATGAGCAGAGACCTGATTTGAAAAGACTATTGCAGCTGGGGAAGGGGAACTGTTAGGAGGGGGAAGCAGTGTTTGCAACAGGAGAACAGTGACGTGGCACCTGCAGGTGTCTCAGAGGTTGGGGAAGGGCTCGTCTTTCTTTTCTTTTCTTTTTTTAAGATTTTATTTATTTATTTGACAGAGGGAGTCACAGTGAGAGGGAACACAAGCAGGGGGCATGGGAGAGGGAGAAGAAGGCTTCTCTCTTGGCTTCATCTCAGCACCCTGGGAACAAGACTTGAGCTGAAGGCGGATGCTTAATGACGGAGCTACCCAGGTGCCCCTGGAGGTAGATAAATAAGAACACACATTTAATTCTGTGCTGAGGTTGTCAGTTGAACAGACTTCATGGTGAATGTTGGCTGGAACTCATGGAATAGTGACTTCTAGGTGAGGCCAGGTTATCATTTGTTCCTGGCGTTTCCCAGGCAGACGCTTGTAATGTCAGCATCCCTGACTTCCAGCTCTGTGGGGATTCCCTGACGCCAAGACTGTGCTCGGGAGAACGGCTAGAGCAAAGATCCTGCCTCAGAGACTTGCAAGGTGGTGCATTTACCCTCTTATTGACAGAAACTCAGAAACAAGAGCAAAATGAGAGTTCCAAAGCATGAGAGAAGATGGTGTTATAACAGTGAATAAAGACAAGAGAGTAATTATGTATCAAGGGCTCTACCATATTGCTTATCTGTATAAATAATCTTGCTCAACCCAACAACAAGCCCAAGGAAGCAGGGATGTCTGTTTTAGAGGTGAGGGCAGAGCTAATAGAGGCTCAGGACCTGGGGACCTGGTGCTTTCTGGATAAGTGGGTTAAACCACAGGCCAGGGTGATGTGCTGACCTCACGCAAGTGAGTGATGCTGAGCAGAGAGTCTCGAAGCTGTCTGGTGAGGATTGGAGGTCAGTCTCATTCCGCAGCCCAGGATCCTTCTGCAGCACTCAGCTCCCTCCAGTCTTATGTGGGGCTCCTAACCCACTAGGAAAGACTGCCAAGCACTTCTCACGGGAGTAATTTGTTAAGTGCTGATGGTAGAAAGTGGACATTGACATAGTCCAGGTCATTCGTTTATAGGAGAGTCCACTGGCTTTGGCTTTGTTTCACTTGTGTGGAGCAGAACCCACATGTGGGATTAAAGTAGGTGACATTCCTGACCACAGAGCAGTCATCACTGGGCAGTTAATTCCTATCATGATATAACAAATACGTACAAGCAAAGTGGTGGATGGGTGCACTGAGAACTACCCACATTTCCACCAGGCAAATGTACCCAAAATATGCCTGGAAGGAGGCATCCCAAGAGCCCCCATCTGTCTCCCTTCCTCTGGCTCACCAACATTTACTGCTATCAACTGCCATTTGTTGGGTGTCTACTACAGACTGGACATTCATAAGACAACTTCAGTCATTTCTAATGCTCACCACAATCTTGTAAAGTAGCTAATCTTATTCTCATTTTATAGATGAAGAAACTGATGCTAAGAGGTGTTACATGGGAAGCCATGGAAAGCCATTGGTGTATTTGGGATTTGAACAAAGAAATGCAGGGTGGTAGAACATCAGCATCTCATTAGTTCTGGGCATTCAATTGGGCATCTCTAAGATTCCATGATGCCTTCAGGTGGGCATATCTCAGGGCTCCAGGACTAGAGGCTTTAACCTGAAAACCACCTCTTCAGAGTGTGTGGGTCGTGGAGAATGGGATAAACTTCAAGGCTATTGTGCTGTCATTAGTCAAGCTGGGGCTCCACGGTTGACTTGGTAGTCAAGAGATGCTGTGTGGTTAGAAAATGGACAAAAGTTGAAAAAAAATTGGCATGGTCTGGGACACATCAGAAACTTATAAATCCTCCCTTATGTTTCCTCAGGGAAAGACACTGAAAAAAAAAAACCCAAATATTTGATATATAAATTTGAATTTCTGGGCTAATTGTATTGTACTTTTCACTTCTTGGTCCATTAAAAAATCCTGATAGGTAAGTGAAGGGGGGAAATATTCCCAGTTTAAACGTGTCAACAGTATGGACATTAAGGAGGGCACCTGCTGGGATGAGCCCTGGGTGTTACATGCAACTGATAAATTATTAAACACTACACCTGAAACTACTGATGTACTATACAATGGCTAATTGAATTTAAATTTTAAAAAAATCCTATGCATTTGTGTATAAATAAATAAATTAATAAATAAGCAAGCCAGCTATAAGTGGGACAGCAGGTGCAGTTGGCAAATTTATCCTAATGGCAGGAAAGCAAGTGGAGAATTATGATGGAAAGTTCCTATTTTGTAAGTATTTAGTCAGATTTCAATGCTAAGGACTCGTAAATAGAAATTTTTGACCCAATCTCTCATAATAGACTTATTTTGTGGAGATACAACCAAGGTATTTGAGTTGACTTGCTGATTATTGTATGTTTCTTTCTGATTATTAGTTGTAACTTAGGAAAGAAGCAGTTACTTTCTTAACTTCGGTCGTGGTTAAGCAGGAATCTCTGGCCAGGACATACTAGAACTATATTCAGAACCAGGGCAACTGTCCAGAGCCTCCTTTTTCCCACTGATACATGGAGAGCTGTCATAATAGTCATGTTTAAAATTCCTGCCATTTTAACATTTCATAAACTGTTGGTATAGAAAAGAAGAACTTCAAATTTTTTTTTGGGGGGGAAGGGGTGGTATTTTCTACTTGTTTAGGAGTTTTTCAGATGTATATTTTTCATTTAGTTTGAGCAAGCAAAAGTTTAGAAAGGAAACCAGAAAAACTATGATTCTTCTTTGGGGAATAGATGTCCTGTGATATTCTATCAAAATCCCGTCCTTTCCTTGCAAAAGCATGGATTTCTTGACAGAACATTTGGCCTTTCCCCTCACCCAGAGAATGATAGTGTAATTGGCAGCTAGATGCCCAAGGGTTCAAGATCAACTCCTTCAGGAGTGCATGCCCAATATTCAAGGAGCAACAGACCCTTGGACTCCCCTTCCTGCAACCCCCAACCCCACATTAGCCCTGCTTTCTGAAAATGATGGTATCGATGTGCTCCTGGACAAAGACATTCTGGGAGATTATACATACACACATGTGCTTGAGCAATAAGCATAGAATTCATACACTTCTTCCTGATGTATACATAATTCATAAAGTTATGGATATTAGAAGATTATAGGTCAAAAGCACTGTGGTTGCAAATATACTTTTCTATGTACCATAGAGTCAACGAAACAATGCAGTACAAAATAAGTTGATAATGATTCTGCAAAACTAATAGCAATTCAAAATTTATGTATTTGTTTAAGGTTTTCCAGCTTTATGGGGATATGATTGACAATTAACATTGTGTCAATGTAAGGTGTGTAGTGTCATGATTTGACACACTTGTATGTTGCAATTACCACAATAACGTTAGTTAGCACATCTGTCACCTCACATGGCTACCCCCCTCCTTTTCTTTGCTGGTGAGAACATTTAAGATCTACTCTCTTAGCAAATTTCAAGTAGAGAGTAATTAAATTAAATTAACTTTGCTATAGAAGGTCTCACAGATACCCTGAATCTTTGAACCTCAACGACGTACACCTTTACCTGTCTTAATTTGAAAGTTAAATGAGCAGTAATTAGGGGTGCCTGGGTGGCTCAGTGGGTTGAAGCCTCTGCCTTCGGCTCGGGTCATGATCTCAAGGTCCTGGGATTGAGCCCTGCATAGGGCTCTCTGCTCACCGGGGAGCCTGCTTCCCTTCCTCTCTCTCTGCCTGCCTCTCTGCCTACTTGTGATCTGTCAAATGAATAAATAAAATATTTTAAAAAAATGAGCAGTAAGTAGATCAGAATTTCATCCTAGGGGCTTATGATCTCTACAGCTAAACAAGGTTATTTGCAACATTTATGTTTTAGGGTTATTTGCAACATTTATGTTTTAAGGTTATGCCTATATTTGTGATATTTGGTTTGCCGAGTTTCTGCCTGTGATGTCAGTGAAACAAAAGATTCTGAAATTAGGTAGTTCTCTAAAGACAACCAAAGAATATTACATAGTTTTGTTTTCTAGCAAGTGCATTTTGATAGGAGAACATCTCAACAAACGAAGTCCAGTTACACAGTTACACTCTTCTTCTGAACTCTAGTCCTATTTCATTGGAGAGCAATGGACCCAGCATCGTACAGAAGCTTTACAAGGCTACTAAAATAACCTTTCCCCTGAGCTTCATGCAGCCAGGTATTCCAGTAATGTAATATCTTCCCGGCAGAATCCTGCACGCTCCGAATGATGTTGCCATTTGCTGGAGTTCTCAGCAGTGAAGCTCTTCCGCCCGGTTGCACCCAATTTCACTGACCAGTAGCTCGGGCTTCACTTCTCCCTCATATATTCAATATTTCCATTGGCAGGTATGGAGCAGACACATCAAAAGAGGAACTGCAACATCTTAGAAGAAGGGGGACAATCCTCACTCTTGACGGTGTCGGGTTTCGACGTTTAATATGGATATGAACAGGATTAATAGGTCCAGCATATTCTGGCACAAGATGTATTTATATTATTCTTTTAAAGATGGATTAGATTTTTATTCTTTCTCCTGTGAAATGGTTTCAGAACGCAAATTCCTCCAAAATGCCAGAGCTATCAATAGGTTGTCCTGATGTGGCCAGTCTCCGGGCCATGGAGTTTGGGCTGCTTGGGAGGGAATAGACAGGAACTTGGACACAAATGAGGTGTTTCTCCTCACAGAAACATCTTTCCGAAATCGCTCTCAATGCTTGGCCGCAGTGATCATATGGAGACTTTTTAAAACTTTATTTTGAATAAGTCAATCAGAGAAAGACAGTTATCATACAATCTCACTGATATGAGGAATTTTAGAAACAAGACAGAAGATCATTGGGGAAGGGAGGGAAAAAGGAAACAAGACAAAACCAGACAGGGAGACAAACCATAAGAGACTCTTAATCTCAGGAAACAAACTGAGGGTTGCTGGAGGAGAGGAGGATGGGAGGGATAGTGTGGCTGGGGTATGGACACTGGGGAGGGTATGTGCTGTGGTGAGTGCTGTGAATTGTGTAAGACTGATGAATCACAGACTTGTACCCCTGAAACAAATAATACATTATATTTTAATAAATAATATATAAAGAAGCTGCAATAAATAAAACTTTATTTTGAGATAGTTTTAAATGTATGGAAAAATTGTAGTACAGAGAGCTCCCTTTTACCCAGCTTCCCTAATGTTGAGTATCTTAGGAACCACACGACATTCATCAAAACTAAGGAATTAACACGAGTGTAATATTTACAACCCAATATGGACTTTATTTTGGATCTCCTCAGTTTTCCCCAGTGGTTCTTCTGTCCCAGGACCCCATCCAACATCCCACACTGCATTTGCTCGCCATGCAGATGGAGACTTTCTGGGTCTGCAGACTCCTAATTAACTGAGCAAAGTTCAGTAAGTTACTAAGCCTTGCTGTGCCTTATCTGTAACTCAGAGATGGTCTGTCTTGGAGGACATGCTTCACACCTACCTCGTGTGGCATCATGAGCACTGATGGAGGGAGCTCACACAAAACACCTTAAACAGCACCACATGCCACATGAACCCGCACTCAGCACACAATAAGTTTAAGGTCATTTTTCTCACCCTATGTAAACATCCAGCTGTCACGGACCGAGTCTTTTCTTGTGTGGCTGCAGATGACTCTTTTTTAAATAATTATTTTCTTGAAAAGGTAGTAATGCATGTGGTAGAAAATATTCCACCAGTACTGAAAAATGTAGGTAAGAACTCTCTCCTTCCCCCAGTCCTCTTCTCCACCAGATACTCACTGTTAACCCTTTCTTGTGAACCTTTTAGAGATGTTCTATACATAGAAATATATATATGTTTTTAAAGATTTTATTTCTTCATTTGAGAAAGAGAGAGAGAGACAGAGATAGGAACAGACATCACAAGCAGGGGGAGCAGCAGAGGGAGGGGAGAAGCAGACTTCATGCCAAGCAGGGAGCTTGATGTGGGGCTCGATCCCAGGACCCTGAGATCATGACCTGAGCTGAAGGCAGAGGCTTAACGACTAGTCACCCAGGCGCCCCCACAGAAATATATTTTTAAATGCATCTAGAACCTTTAAAAATATGGTGAATTCTAAAGCCTGAATATTATCCAAGAGGGAAATAACAGGTTTACGTCATTTGTATTTTTACTAAGAATAACAATAGCAGTACTTTATTTAGCATTTGCTATGTGGCAGGCATTCTCTTTCCTCTCTCTCTATCGAAATTTGCCCCATTTAATACTACAAGATCAGTATCTTCACAGTAGATACTATAAGCATCCTAATCTTACAGATGAAGAAAGTGAGGACCAGAGAGGCTGACTAACTCCTCAAGGTAGCTCAGCTTGTAAGAGATCAAGCAGGTAAGAAAGTTGGAGGGAAAAATCAGAATCTAAATACTCTGGATTTCTTTCTTTGAATGCCTTCCTTTGTTTTATATCTGCGTTCCACTCCTCTTCATATGCCACCGTCTGTGTTTGCTGGAAACAGGTCCCAATCCGGACTCTGCCCAGACTCCCCTTTAGTTCACCCTACACCCCTTCTACCCTCTGCTCTTTCCAAAACCCTGTGGTCACCATGCCTCTTGCTTGCTCAGAAAGCCCCATTGGCTCTTCACCTCCTGGAGAATCAAGTACAAATCATTTACCCTGGCTCCTAGGCCTTCTATTTTCAGGCTTCCTCTGAGCCATCTGGTCATAGGTCCTGCTGTGAACACACATTCACATCACACAAAGTAGCCCTCAACAACACTTGCAGAAGTGGTAAGAGCTACTTAGTCATTACTTCAATGACACATCTGCGAATAAAAAAGACCTTCAGAAAAGCTCTCCTTCATGGAGAATGGGGGATTTCAACAATTTTAATTTCCATTTTGCCGATTTCAATAGTGCAAAATTACATGTTCGGTGACCTACATTAATTATATTGTTTGGAGCTACAAATTAATTATTGATTGAAAATTTAGGAAGGTGAATAGGCAGCTATACATTCTAATTCCTTACGTGTTGCCAGAGTTTAAGACGCAGAAGTACTCCTGGTCAGCACTGCTGAATCTCGATGTTCTTGCTCTAGAGCAGATTCCAATGGCCTGAACCTATCTTGGAGAAAGGGCCTGGCCTGAAGGTACAATGTACTTGGCAGCTGGGAGAACGGAACTCCCCATCACAGAGCCCATCATAAGAGTCACAAAACTCCAACTAATACCGAAGATTATATGTACTGCCCTATTTCAGGGGAACCACATCTCAGGTTGGCAATAGTGTTTCCTGCTGAGATGTTGGCGAGGATGGTAGCGTAATTTGGCAGAGCTCGGTGCATCGTTGGAAGCACGGACTGCATTGGCCTGGTGAACAGTTTCCTGTCCAACAGGTTGGTAGTGCCCTGCTTGATAGCATTAAGCCCCATTCATGCTGTTATCTATGAGGGTTTTGAGGCCCTACAAAGCTGCCGTGTGTCTTATCTTTTTATCCCCAGTGCCAACCACATTTCCTGGCACGGAGAAGGTGCTGAGGAAATGTCTGGTGAGCAAATGGATGCAGGCTTTGTTTGCCCATGAAGGGCCTTTGGACAACAGCTTCTTCCAAGCCCAACACTTGGCCTGGGGACTGAGGCAGACCTGCTGGCACTAGAAAGCTGTAGGATGTCTAATGGGAATTTCCAGCCCATGAAACTCTTTAACAACATCCAGAGACCTACAGAATTAGAAGTCAGCACTCGGGGCAAGCCGGTGACCATGAACATGAGGCATCTCTGAACACCAGCTCTTCCTGGCATGTCTGGGGTCTGTCACAGTGTGTTTCTGAGCAGAGGGCCAGTAAACCCTATTCTTCCTTTAATCTTGGCCTCTTTTTTGCTCTGATCTCTTGACCCTGAGATAATGTTTTTCACTGGTTTGCCTGCGGAGAGGCATGAATATTCAGGAGCAGGGCAAAAGTGTAGGCAGCTCATACTGGGAGGACTTCAAACGAATAGAGAAATACTCATATTAAAATGTGGCTGAATGACAGAATGGGGGGCTTTGTGGACAGGTGTGGACAGGATCTCTATGTTCTGGTTTTCTGCAGTGAACACTACCAGGGAGGCACTCATGCCCCCACTTCTGAGGACTCATCGCTGAGGCCGCCCTCAGGAGCTGCCTGGCCCCCCAGCCTCAGTGGGGACAAGTCTGAGTTTGCACCGGGTCCGCAGAATCTTCTGTTCTAGTGTAGCTCAGCACCGGCTCTGCCCAACCTTGCTTCTCCCAGCCCTCCCTGCTCCTGCTCCCCAGGACAAGCCCTTCTTCATCTGCATGCAAATCTCAGAGTCCTAGGGGCTGTTTTCTGGAGAACCAGGGGGAAGGGCTCTGTCTCTTTCCTTCGGCACCCTGAGATGTCATGCGTTGCCATCTTCTGGTATATCAGAATTTGTCCTCTCAAATAGCCCAACAGCAGGAAGCTAAAACAGCCCAGCAGCCCAACAGCAGGAAGCTAAAATGTTCATATAAATGGAGTCATCTACTCCTTCTTCAGAGATACTTGCATTTTACCAGACTCTTGGGATAAAACAAGAAATGGGGCTCGATGGCATCCTAAGCAGCAGAGTTGGGGTATTTTGGGGAGCCAGAACAGAGGCTCTGCCCAGCCCCGCCCCCGGTGGGGGGCTGGGAGCAGCAGCCGGACTCCTGAGCCCGCACCAGGAAAACCCAGCATTCTTCCACTGGCAGTTTCCTGGACTTCACCAGGGGGACCATCAAGATTTCCTGACCCCTTCAAATCTTGAGTATTTCCAAGGTAGCAAAAGGCAAATGGTTCAAAGTCAACAAACGTATCTCAAGAAATTCAACCATTTCTTCCGCCGTGTTGCCTCCCGAACTCCACAGACACTCTTCTGTCCTTTTTTTCTTTCTGGGGCATTCATGGCTCTCTATGGAGCACGTCATCCTCTTTTCCCCATTCCTGTTCTCCATCAGCTCCTCATGGTGGCAGAGGCTGTGTCGTCCCTGCTTCCTGCCATCAGGCGGGCACACAACCCTTGCTTTCTAACGGTCCAGATGGAGTCAAGACATGAGCCTCCTATGTGTGGGATGTAGCAGCACACGGTGGGGGGGGGGCAAGTGATGCCAAGAGCTGAGCCCCCCTGAGTTCTCACCGGACTGTAGCCTCCAGCAAGCGTGACCTGGGAGCGCAGTCATAAAGCATCCTGCCTCATGCTTCTCTCCATCCCTCTAAGTCCCGGGTTATGTTTGGATCAGACAAGCAGTTAAGATGATCTCTCCTGTGTGAGAGTTAAAATGCAGACTCCCACCTTGGTCCCGCAGCTCAGGCCTGACCGAGGGAGGGAACACGCAGTTAGAGAAGGCCATGTGGCCGGCTTCCCCTCCCTCCCCACCGAGTGCTTCCCTTTCATCTTCAGCCACCCTACTAACTACGGTTTCCAAAACCCCAGGGTTGGCAGGTCCAGCAGAGAAAGGGGAGCAAGAGAGTTCTTACCTGGGCAGATCAGTCTTCAGTGGGACCTGTGCTCTGGGGACAAGCCAAGTCTTTCCGATGTAGATTCTTCCTAGATGATTTCCAGCCCAGACATCAGGGCCACACGCCTGCCCTCCCATCCAGGTGGGACCTGTGTTCTTCTGAGCTTGCCGTGAGTCTCTCCTCAGACCCGGCCATCTGGTGGGATCTTCAGAGGTCTGTTTACCCCTCCAGGTGACCCTGTTGGGCAGGATGGTTGACTCTCCAATGTTCTCTCTCCTGAGGCACTTCCCCTTCAAGGAAACCCCCTCGTTTGCCCTCACAGACTCTCTGACTGTAGGCCTGCCAATGCAGCCTCCCTCTCCTTTGACTCATCTGCCTGCCCCTCCCAACAGGCCCAAATGCAGAGCTCCAAAGTGCCCCAAAGGCGAGTTCTCCAGATGGGAGGGATGCATTAGCTCTGGCAGAGGTCTCCCTGAGCCTTCCACAGTAGGCGAGAGGACGAAAGGCCCTTTCTTTCCCTTGATATGCCTACCATCTATTCCCAAAGCTTTCCATAGCCATTGCCTTCCTTTTAAATTTCTCCAAACACGTTCATAGCTGGAGGTGGATGCCACAGAACAGGCTTGTGGGAAATGTACAAGCTGGTGCAGAAGAGATGAAAAAGAATTCAATTTTAAGATATGAAATAACAAAACAGGATGTGAAGAAAATTCCAGGCAGGTCCAAAGGAGAAAAATACTACATCCAATTTGAGAAAGAAAAGTTTTCATGGAAGAGTTAGATAAACTTAGAAACAAATAGGACTTCTACTGGTTAAGATGGGGCAGAAGTGGGCAGGGTGGGGAGGATTCCCAGCAGTAAAGCAAGAGTGAAGCCAGAGGTAATTTGCGGCCAGTGAGAACCAGTGTGGCTGACACAGAGGATAGTTAGGGGTGGAGATGAAGCCATCTTGGGGCCTGGAATTCAGGGTGAATGTTTCACCTGATTTGGAGGGAGAGTAATGGGGAGTGAGCCAGACAGGCAGGGGGCAACGCAAGGAGCTAGAGGAGGGGACCAGGCAGCTAAAAGAGGTAGGAGAGGCAGGAAAGGGGGCTTCAAAAGATGAGGGGGTGGGGTGGGGACTGAGGACTGAATTATGCTGTGGGAAATGGGACTGAAGGAGGGACTCCTGTTCCTCCTCTTTTTAAGTTTGGTGGGGCACCTGGGTGGCTCAATGGGTTAAGGCCTCTGCCTTCAGCTCAGGTCATGATCCCAGGGTCCTGGGATCGAGTCCCGCATCGGGCTCCCTGCTCAGTGGGGAGCCTGCTTCCTCCTCTCTGCCTGCCTCTCTGCCTACTTGTGATCTCTCTCTGTCAAGTGAATAAATAAAAAATCTTAAAAAAAAAAAGAAAAAAAAAGATTTAAAGTTTGATGACATGACATTGAATTGAAATTTTGGATAAAGCTAATATTTAATGTGTGCTTATATGCTAAGCAGAGTAAAAGCACATATGATTTTATTTAATCTCACAAGTAAAATCTTATCACATGAGTTTAAAGATCTGCTTTTCTCAAATCTTGGCTTTCTCTTCTGTCCGATTCCTTGAAAGAGGGACCATCTTAACCATTCAACCTGTGAATCAAGCACAGTGCCAAGCACATAATGGATCTTTAATAAGATCACAATAAATGAACATCAGAACTTGGGCCATCTGCAAACACGTATGCACTAGTCCCCCTTGGAATACACAGGGATGAGCGAGTTGCTTGGGGGACAAACGCAGCTGACCCATGTCTAGGTGCTTCTATGTAAGTCGGTAAGCTTGGACAGTATGATAATCCTTAGAAGAAGGGCACCTCTTCATCTGGGCTGTGATCGCTATGAGCTATCTCTGCTGCACAGGGCATGATCAAAGGTCAGGGGAGAGGGACTCCTCACTGCCCTCAGGTTACCTGGAGCACCCAGGAGCTGCAGAGAACGTCCCAGGTAAGACTCTGACCAAAACTAACCTGTTGCCCATGAGCTTCATGGATGCTCCCTTTAGTTCATTCTTAGGTGTGGAGAGTTAGATTATTGGGGTTTGCATGGCCCTTGAGTTTTCTTTTTAACCCCTTGTAATCAGAGAATGGGGGTAACCTAGGGGGCTGGGCTGATTTTGCTGGGCAGGCTTTTGTAAAGGACTCCTGTGTGTTCCTTCTGAGCCATTGGTCTAGACAAATCCTCTCAGCTCTGGAGCATATACATGGCACTAATGAGCTTCCACCACTCTCTGCCTAGTCTGACATCTTTCACGGGACCCTCAAGCTGTATCTCAGAGAGGTGCTTTAAGCCCGTGGGCATACGACTCTATGTGTACAGTTGGAGGATTGTGTTAGACTCGAGATTCACCAAATACGTCCCAAGTTAGGAAATGACAATACACTCCTCTAACTGTTCAGGCCAAACACTTTGGAGTGGTCTGTGACTCCTCCCTTTCTCATCTTACACCAAGCCACTCAGCAAATCCCACCAGCTCCTTTCACAATATATTCAGGGAGGAGGTCTCACCACCTCCTCACCCTATAACCCGAGGATTGCTCCAGCACCTCCCGGCATCTCCCAGCTCCCATCTCGAACCATTAGGACCATTTTCCACACCGTATCAAGACAGAGCCTTTTAATATGCAGTTACTTCATTTAATTCTTACATCTTACCCCCACGTGCATGTGGATGTTGTAACCTGTTGATTTGGCCAGTCTGGGAAGACAGTGAGACTCTGGCACTTTGCACACCTTTTTGCGGAAACTGTCCCTCGATGAGGAGGCTGTCATTTCCCTGTTTCGGCTGTAGATGGCACTCTGAGACAAAACAAGGTTGTGTTTTGATGCTGGGGTATGGGGTGTGGATTTGGCAGCAGGGCCTCTCTCTAAGTAGCCTGGACTAAAACGAACGGAGAGGATGGAATTTCAGTTAAAATTTTAAAAAACATATTTTGGGGTGTGTGTGCAAATGATAACTTAGACAGACTAAACTGGAAAGATTCTGTGTTGTCTAAGAGAAACACTGAAATTTCTCCTGTTTTGAGGTTGTGGAGAGCCCAGGGGGTTGGCAGGTCAGGGCTGAACAAGGTGGAAGAAGGCTCTGGAGGTTCATACTCCTTTCAGGGGCTCAGAGGAAGGGTGTGTGGGTGAAGACTTTGGCGTTTGGGAAAAGAGTCCAAGGTCTTAAAAGTTGTATTCAAACTCCTCATGTTTACTAAATGTCTGCTTTTGTTTTTGTTTTTGTTTTGAGGCTGAGGACAACAGTTCATTAAATAAGAATTTAGATACTGGTGGTAGACAGCCAGAAGGTTGACGATGTGTGGGTGGACACACAGGGTGGAAGGAGCCCGGTCTTCCCCCTGAAGTCGTCGAAATTATGCTGAGTGTATGTGTGTGTGTGTGTGTGTGTGTGAGAGAGAGAGAGAGAGGTTTCCTTATGACTCGGGGGGTTGCAGGGACCACGAATGGAGAGCAAATCCAGCTCCTTAGGAAGCTCTACCTGCTCCCCCTTCCATGTTATTAGTTCTGAGGGAGAAGCTGTCTCCTGAAGGTCCCCTTGCCTCTCCTGGGACTGACACAATAGGAAGCACAGTCAGAGGAGGAGGCTGACACCCTGAAGGCTCTGGGAGGACCCACCACGGAGGCCAGCAGTGTGTGTTCTCTTGCCCTGTGTAACCCAGGTCTGTACGGGGCTCAGAGCTTAGAGGAACAGGTGAAATAGCAGGTGTTCACTGTGTATCAAAGGGCATCCTGTGAAATCCAGATACAGACAAAATCAGAGCCAGCCCCTGCAGTATTTCCTTGGTTTTCAACCGTCTCTCTTGTGGAGGGCAGAGGGCTCAGAAATTTCCCTCTGTGCATCTTTTTTTGCCGTTACTGTAATGAGGATCCAGTTCTAGCCTCACAGATCAGGAGGTGTGATAGTGGGCAGGTTAAGGAAGTTTCATACAGCTCAGTTTCGTCAGCTGTACTGTCAAAGAAAAAAACGTGTGGAACAGAGTTAAACAGGCAGGGAAGACTTCATCTGAGATTATTGCAAGAGAGGAGAGAGAACTCAATTCCACTGAGAGAAAATGTGGGAGAGTTTCTAAGAGCTGCGAGCTGGTGGGTGAGAATCACATTGAGGGGAGGGTGGTCAGGTGATCAAGCTGTGTGTGTGTGTGTATGTGTGTGTGTGTGTGTGTTTGCTCTTTAGCTCTCATAGAAGTGAGGTGTTTATGTCTCCCAGAGACTGGGAGGTAAGGATGTTACCCATCTCGATATCATATTTCAGAAGAATGGCTCCCAGATCTTTAAGAGAAAATTTACATCTCAAAAGGGAGAGAAAGAATTCAGGATTCCAAGTTTTCTAAAGAAATGCTCTGAACAAAGGGAGCTCGGAGGCCAGGCATCACAGAGAAAACTGTTAGAGATTCAGTCAAGGGATGTTAAACTGTCTCAGTCAGCAACATGGGTCTAATAATAGTATTCACTTCCCAGGAATCATGGACATATAAATGGGACAAGGAGGGCAAAGCACAGAGGACATTTCTGGGCAAATGGCAGTTATCATGTGATGACTATTAGGATTTTCATGGACAGAATTGTTTAATTTCCTTCCACTCTGAAGACCAGTCCTAGAATTTATTAAAGAAATTACAAACAATCCTTATTTTTAAAGGCTACTGTGTATAAATAAGACATATTGTATATGCCTATATATCCATGGAGAAATTCACAACAACAACAAAAAAGCTGGAGGTTATAATCTAGAAGCAGAAAACAAACAAAACAAAACAAAACAGAAAACAAACAATCCACCATTTTCATCAGAGTTTGAATTCTGAAACAGCGAAGCAAACATTTATGAAACCATCTGTTGCACAGAGTAACATCTGATGACCTATTTATTTTTTTACTAGCTTGTCTTCTGTCTGGAAGGTCAAAGAACTTAAAATAATTGAAACGCATCTCTTGATTCATTGCTCTGCGTGGTTTGCTGCTGATTCTGAGGCTGTAAGTGTTGACGGTACGCACATATTTCCTACTTTCTTAAATTAAGGGACTTTTAAAAACGTATTCATTTATTTATTTATTTTTAGGGGGACTAAACAGACTGAGCAGGGAGCCGGATGTGGGGTTCAATCCCACCACCCTGAGATCATGACCTGAACCCATATCAAGAGTCAGATGCTCATCCAACTGAGACCCCAGGTGTCCTGACTTAGGGGACATTTCTTGTTCCTTTGTCCTGGCAGCCTAAGAGAGGGCATCTTTCTAAACAGTGTTTGACAAGAGCTGCTGCCCGTGTGGAAACCAACTTTCCAAGCCCGAACAGACACCTTGATGGTTTACTGGCCACCCGGGTACCTTTCAAGGGGCTCCCTCGGAACTGAGGGCTTGAGAAACTGGGGAGCACATGCAGTTGGGCACCATGCTTTGAGACGGTCAGTCCTGAGCAGCAGGAGGGCACAGAGGACCTCAGGCATCAGGGGAGACACTCCGAATTTCTTGAATGAGATCTTGGTTCTGGTAATGACACGAGACTGTTGGGCTCTTTTTAATGGAATAAAAAGATGTCATATTTAAAAATGTTTAAGTATAAATTCTAACACAGGACATCTGGGTGGCTCAGTCAGTTAAGCAACTGATTCTTGGTTTCGGCTCAGGTTATGGTCTCAGGGTCATGAGATCAAGCCCTACATTGGGTTCTGTGCTCAGAGAAGAGTCTGCTTGAGGTTCTCCCTCTGTCCCTTCCCTGGCTTGCTCACTCACTCTCAAATAAGTAAATAAAATCTTTAAAAAAAATTCTTCTAACACATTGTTTCCTTCTCTTGAAGGAACTCTGCCTGGCTTTCTAGCACAAATCCAAGTATTTGATAAAATGTACTTACTCTGATTCGAAATGAATAAATAGCAACTTTATCGGTGTAAACAGTCCCCATCTGTTTCTCTGGTTCTCAAAATCCTTCCTCGAGAAATGACCTCATGCCGTGCTCGCTGAACCTTTTTACTGCTGTGTTGCCAAAAGCTGCTCAGGCCAAGTGTTTATCAGGGAGGGGATCTCGGATGGCATGCATGCTCTGCTAGCCCTGTGGTACCTTTACTCTATAGACCGTGGGACAGAAGTCCAGCCTTGACTTGCAGGAGGCAAGGTCGACACTTTAGTAGCCAGAACTAATCTCACAGTCAGTAAAAATAGGACTTTGTCTGCATTACTTTCTTCTTGAGAATTGGCACGAAAAAGGAATAGTGTTAGCTTCATCTTCAGAACAAGCTCCCACCGCAAATGAATCACAATACACCGACCTCTCCTGGGGGCTCCACCCAGGAAAGAGACCCCAAACACTTCTTGTTTCAACCCAGCTGTTGCAGCAGTTTGGAGCTTAGTTCTTGAGGCTCCTCCGTTTCTTCTTTGCAGCTCAGGGATCTGGCTCCTTGGGATGGGATGGCCCATCGGCCACCTGAAAAGACCGGTGGAGCACAGGTCAGACCTCATGTCATCCTTTATCCATTCAACATGGATTTCTCCACAACCTGAAGCATTGTTCGGGTACAAGACCTACAACAGTGAATAGAGGAGGAAAAAAAAAAAAAATCAGAGTCTTACAGAGGTTAAACTCCACGGAGGAAAACAGAAGACAAGTTGAGACCAGTGTGTCAAAAGGGGGTCGAGGCCCGGAGTTCTGCAGTGGGAACTCGTTTTATAAGAGTCCACTGTGTGTCCTGGGCAGTGGAGATAGTTTTTACTTTAATTTCTCTGCTTGGGTGGCTGTTCATACTTTGTGGGTAGTGACAAGGTGGTAAGAACTTGAGCTCCATGTGTACACATGGGGCAAATTAATGGTTTGAATTCTCAAGATTGTCTTTTCATCATAAGCTTGGGAAGCTCCACTTCCAGGTTAAGAGCTTGAACCAATGGACAGACTATTTTGGTGGCCTGGGGAGGGATGACCCTTTTTAGCTCCTTGGTTTTTGCAGGAAGAAGTTTTAGCTCTCCCCCAAGAATGGACTGAAGAGTTTTAAAAACGGTTCTTAATTGGGAGCTAAAACACTAGCCCCTAACAAGTGCATCAGTCTGATAAAGGTTCCATTACTATTCACGGATCTGGTTTTGAGTTCCATTGCTATTTCTCTCATTTGGAGATTTTTTCTTACCTTTGAGCTTGGCTGAGTATTTATTTTTCACATCGAATCAATCATTTCCACATTATTCTAGCATTGTTTGTTTTGTGCAAGGGTTTGAAGGTTTTGGAGGTTGAAGATTGAGGAGTTTCTGTATTGTTTCTGTATGTGAGAAGGAAAATCCGGCACAGGCTGCTGTTGGCCGTAAAGAACCCCTAAGTCGAAGTCACACACATTTAAATGAAAGTACAGTAGCAGTGAATTGGCCTCTGAAAAATAACTGTACTGTGGAAAGAGAGGCTGAGCACAGTTTTAATTAAATACATTTATTCATACGATTTTTAAATGCAGGGTCATTTAGAATCCATACTATTTCAGATAACAAATTATTCTTCTCTCCCATGCTTTTAAAAGAGATCTTAAATCTTTTTACATTCAATCAAATTGTAATGGAGAAATGTTTACTTTATGCTAAGTTTTTTAATTGACGTAAAATTCATATAACATAATATTAATTGTCTTTGAGGGTACAGTTCAGTGGCATTCAGTTCATTCATGATGCTGTGCAAAAATCACCTCTCTTTTGCTCCAAATATCTTCAGCACCTGCAAAAGAGATGCTCTTCCCACTAAGCAGTCACCACCGTCCACCCACCCCCATCCTCCAGCCCCTGGAATCCACTGGAATAGTTTCTATATCTATAGATTTCTCTCTTCAGGATGGTTCGTATGAATGGAATCATATACCACGTGACCTTTTGTGGCTGGCTTTTTCTACTCAGTTTAATGCTTTTGAGGTTCATCCACGTTGTGACATATAGGGGGACTTTGTTCCTTTTTAGGGCTGAACAATGTTTCCCCATATGTCTATACTCTGTTGTGTTTATCTACTCATCTGTTAATAGACATTTGGGTTGTTTCCATCTTTTAGTGACAGCAAATAGGGCTCTCTTATGCTAAATTTTGTAAAATGATTTCAATAATTGAGTAGCAACCTAATTTTGATTACGTCCGCATGTGTAGGGATGGCTAAAGGAATAGTGTCTTACCAGGTAAAGAAATCAGTGCTCAGCTGTTTCCCAGCTGCTGTCTGTCTGTGTGGATCTGGAAATGTTCCAGCAGCAATAGAACCCCTGGCTCTGAGCTTCCTTCAGGGTCACTGCCTTTCCAACATGGGACCATCTCATGCCTGTCATTGCACCAACAGCAACATGTGCTTTAAAGGTCTTCTTCCTTCCAATGATAAGAATTTGTTTTCGGATGAGGAACTCTTCACGGAAGAGAGAGGGATTGCCAAGCACCAGAGTATGCTCTGCTGGTTCGGTGGGACAAGACTGGGCTCCTCCTCACGTGCTCATTTCCCTGCTGTGTTAATGTGTTAATGTGTTAATGTTAATGTGGAGTTCCTCCATGACTGAGAGGTTGGCTCTGGGATTATTAAGAACAATTGGGCTTCAAACCCGTGTGAGGTTTTAGCGTAGAAAAGGCAGTTGTCTATACCGGTGAGCAGCTCAGAGGAACCTGATCTGTGTCACGTGGGGAAGGCAGTTTGATTGACAGCCCACCCAGCAGAGTCAGCAGGTCCGGGAGTCCTTGGTTCTTGCTCTTGGACCTGGCTTTCAGAACTCTCCTGGGACTAATCTTTCTCAATAATGGGAAGAGTTGCCAGGCAATGGCTTGACAATAGAGTATCTGCTCTTCTTTGTTTTCAACTGACTCCAGGGGAAAAAAAAATGAATCAATGTGAGAAGCAAATTTTCCTACATAAAGACTTGCTTGCCTATTATTAAAAGACTTCTGAGGGTAATAAATCACAATAATTCACAGTTCTGTTAAATCAAGAATGACCAATTCAGGTCAGTTACTCCTGAGCCTGTTTGGCTCAGGTCTCTTTCCAATTAAAACTGCCTTTGACTGAATAGGACTAAGGCTTTCAATACTTAATTTATTGATAAAAATCAACAAAATTAATGGTCATAATTTAATTTATGCTGATAGGTTAATCTAATTTTGCATGCTATACTTACGTGTTTTAATGACTCTATGCAGTGGTTGGTAATTTGGGGGCTGAAGTTGATGGAGCAGATATTTTCTAGGTTTTTACTGACTAACCAAATCACATGATAACATTTATGTAACTTGTTTATTTAATTCTTCTTGTCATAAATGAAAAGTTAATTTTTGTTAACTATCTTCACACAAAAAAACTGCAGATATATGTAAAAGTTTCAATGATTCATTTACTCTAATTGTTTCACAGATATTTATTTCTAAACTCTTCCCCATTTTTGTAGGTAATAGCAAACAAGTTTCTCCTTGCCAAGGGAGGTGGCAATAATGATTTGCAGAAAATCAAAATCAGCCCTTTGTGAAACACATTTTTTCATGTAAGGGTTTCCCTTTCATTAAATTGTATTAGGATTGTCAAGAGCAAACATATATTAGAAGCACGTTTATAAAGCACGCCATTCACAACAGTGGTAGAATTTTAATTGAGTTCTGCAGGGTTCCAGAAGGGAGGTGGCTGGCCAAGCTGGTCCTATCATGGAAGGTCTCATTCTCCATTAACGAGTCTGAACCATACATAGTCATTCAGGACAAATCACTTGCACATTAACCCAAAGCCACTTAATTAATTTCTGTGTTGTATGGCCTATTCTCCCAGAACTATCTTCAGAAACTCTTGGAGAGCTCTGTACGTTTGGTCTTGATAATACGCGATTAAAGTCATTTTTATTCTTTTTCAGCCTTTGCTTTTGTTGCTGAAGAAAGAAACAGACAAGTTAGTGCATTAGAGAGCTTAACAAATGCAATAACAAAATTGCATTTGTTAAGAATACTTATTCAGGGGTGCCTGGGTGGCTCAGTAGGTTAAAGCCTCTGCCTTTGGCTCTGGTCATGATCCCAGGGTCCTGGGATTGAGCCCCGCATTGGGCTCTCTGCTCAGCAGGGAGCCTGCTTCCCCCTCTCTCTCTCTGCCTGCCTCTCTGCCTACTTGTGATCTCTCTCTCTGTGTCAAATAAATAAATAAGATCTTAAAAAATAATACTTATTCAATTGTTTTGTGCATGGTCATCTGATAGGACAGTTCCTGACTATCATTATAATGAAATAAATTCTCTACCCCAAGGACAGATCCTAACTACAAAGTTAGATTAAACTTACTGGAGGGGGTAGAACAGTACTCTGTGTTCCTCTGTGAAGATGATTTTCAAAAATTTCATATTAAGTCCATAATAGAACTTATTAAAATGTGGATTCTGAAAAAGAGATTCAATAAATCTAGGGTGAAGCTCGAGAAACTGTGTTTGAAAAACTCAGAAGAACCCGTGGTGAATTGGATATAGATTGTCCTCAGAACAAGGCTGCCTGGGTGGCTCAGCTGGTTGTGTCTGTCTTCAGCTCAGGTCATGATCCCGGGGTCCTGCAATCCAGCCCAATATTGGGCTCTTTGCTCAGTGGAGAGCCTGCTTCTTCCTCTGCCTGCCGCTCCCCCTGCGTGTGCTCACATTCTCTCTCTCTCTCTGTCAAATAAATAAATAAAATTAAAAAAAAAACTTAAAAAAGAAGCATCGTGTCTACAACTTCATGATTTCATAGTGAATTACGGTTAATATGCAAAATTGTTTCTTATTTGTTGCCTTTGATGTATTTAAACATTCTATTAAGTAGGACATCTGATCCTGATCTGTGTCAGAGTCACAGTTCGTTTTTTTTTTTTTTTAAGATTTATTTATTTATTTATTTATTTGACAGACAGAGATCACAAGTAGGCAGAGAGGCAGGCAGAGAGAGAGAGAGGAGGAAGCAGGCTCCCCGCAGAGCAGAGAGCCCGATGTGGGGCTCGATCCCAGGACACTGGGATCATGACCTGAGCCGAAGGCAGAGGCTTTAACCCACTGAGCCACCCAGGCGCCCCTCGTTTTTTTTTTAAAGATCAGTTTTTTGATCACTCAGCTTGACCCTAAAATTTGCAAGTTGTACTTGTTTCTGTGTTTTTGTGTAATTAAAAAGAGAAACAACAATACAATCTTACTAGCAACAATAGAAGAGTCATGTCTGTTTTAACCTTGGTTAACATATGATATTAAAGAAGGCAAAAGAAGTTTCAGTGTAGGTCATGGATAGAGAAAAAAACAAACCCAGCCTGTTAATCATGTATTAGGTGAGAATCTCCAATCCACAGTGCACAGGTAACATCAAAGCTCTCAACTAAAAGGGTTTCTTATTAACATTTAAGAAAAAATTTTATCTGGTTCTATCTCAGTCGGAGCCTGAAACCAAAGGGGTTTAGTAAGCCCCTCATTGCTGAAGGTCAGGGCCCAGACAGAGCCATCATTAGCAGGTGCAACATCTCACCATCGGAAAATTTTTGGTGGTAGTTTGCTCATGTGGGCAAAAGAGAGCATTAAATATCTTGCAAGTGAAACAGAATATGCATTCGCTTCCTGTAATTTTTAGATATTTTCTGTGCTCACAGTTTCTCTACTGGCAGAATTGTGTCTCAGTGGGAATGGTGGCAAGAGAAACATTATCATGAAAGTAAAGCCAATTTCAGATTTTTGGAGGCAACTATATGCAGTAATTACATCTGGAATGCACAAGGAAAACACGTGAGCTTGCAGATACAAAGACGTTTTGACTCAGGACGCACAACAAGCATACTGGAGACTACACGGAGTGACTTCAGACTTGAGGACACTTTTGAGTGCTTTTTATTTTTGAGAGCTCATTTTAATCATCTGCCCTAGCTCTGTTTCTTTTTCAGGTCCTTTGGCTGTTCAAGGTTGGCTCTGAAAGTTACCTGAGGGGTCCTGAAATCTCTCTGACCCAAAGAATTCCACAGTGTCCAGTCAACAGCCCAGAAACCAGTGTAAGTTTAAATTAAAAGGACACTCTCTACTGAAAAACGCAGTCCAATGCAAATTTGCCATTGGTGCAGGGTTAGAGATGGGCAAGTGACCTGTCACTTCTCCACTCCTCTTTAATTATCAGATGAGGACATCTCATTGTTTCATAGATGTTTGAAGATAGGGCTCCTTGTGGTTCTACTAATAGCTACCTGTATGATATTAGAGAAATCACTTAACCTCTCTGGCTTTCATTCTTTTCAGGAATAAAATAAATGGATTAGATTTAAGGTTCTCTACGATCTTTTCAACTCACGCAATGAACTGATCTTGAAGTTTTCAATTTTTTTATTTAATGTATCTTGTTGAATTTCTGTTTTTTTTTTTTCTTACTTTGATCTTGAATGTGATTATTTGGTAGCTTCAGTTTAACAAATTCAGTTCAAAGTAGGAGAATTTAACGGTACATTTACAAGGTACCAAAACCAGTAAATATTCCTACAGATCGGCTGGATCTTCTCTGAAGTTTTTATATCCATAATAATCATTCTTCCTGGATTTTTAGGGATGGTCCTGATTCCCAGTACATGAGTCTGTCCTTCCTATAAACTGAAGGTGAAAAACTCATGGACCATTGGCCATGTGCAACTATGTTACGTGTTTTTGGTTTGCTTGTTGGTTTTTTAATTTTTTGTCCCATAAGGTGTTTAAAATTTCAGTCATGAGTTAGGGCAGATGATTTCCCAGTTATGCAGTTTGAGTTTAGTGCTGCTTCATGGTGATGATTCTCTGTGGTTCTTGACTTCACCTGCCCTCTTAGTTTGCCTTTGGAGTCATCCAAATTTTCCTGTAAAAACTAGACCGTGTTTGCAACTGGGTGGTTTTCTCAGCCTGATTTAGCCCACAGAAGTTTGAGGATTCAAAGATCTCGCTCCATTTTGTACCATCCCTGTACTTCTCAGGTCAAGCTGATAGTGTTTACACCTATACAGATCTCTTAAACATTTCATGGATTTTCTGACTTTATGGGAGTTCACGCTATTAGACACAAGTCACAACCGCACTCCTCTTTCTTCCGTCATGGGAACCCTACTGTTTTGCAGGAAGGGTTTTCCATGCACATCCTCAAGCTCCTTAGGTCTTCAGGGAAATCATGTCATGAGGTTCCACCTTCTGAGCTAGCAAGGATCCTACAGCCCAGCGTGGGTTTGCTCCTGCATTGAAGCCATTTCCTCACCTGAAAATCTCTGACTTTTTAGAGAGACTAGGATTGAGGATCAGTTTTACTGTTGAATTCAGGAAGTCTTGCCTCTTTTATAATACCTAGAATTCTTCTAGAAAATGGAATAATTATTTAGCCCTTCTCTCTCTGCTTGTACCTCATTTAATATAGCTAAGAGAAACCAGTCGATGTTTTCGATGTTTTGCTTGGAAATCATCTTAGATCCATCCATTCATGAGATAATTTCCATGTCTTTACAGTGAATGGTCTTGCAAAACTTTCTCTCACTATGTGACAAAAGTCCCCATTTCTCCAGTTTCCAAGAATATTGTCCTCACTGTCCTCCAAGTTCTTATGGATAGTCTTCTTGAGGTCTCTCCAAGTTCTATCTTCTCCCCAATCCCCAAACCAGTGAGTGATACTTGTATTAGTGGCATCAAACAATTTTTTATGCCCATAGATTTTATAGGTCTAGAAAAGTGGGCAGGACTTTGCTCCAGGATGTCTGGGGTCTCAGCCGGGCAGACTCAAATGGCTGAGGGCCAGACTCTCTTTGGAGACTCTGTGTTCCTGTTTTTTGGCGCCTGGGCTGGGCTCAGCTGAGTCTACTAACTGCAACACCAAATGCTAGGTCCCCATGTGCTGTCAGCAATTGGCAGCATGCTAGCTGGATCCTAAGAAGATGTATCTAGGGAGGAGGGACCATCCAGACAGCTGATGCCAGAGGGAAGTTGGCAGAAGCTGCATGAACTTTGTTGACATAGCCACAAAAACCACCAGAGTCAGCAAAGACAGTTCGGATTCAAGGAGAGGGGGATTAGTCTTTATTTTGTGACGGGCGATGACAAAGGCATGTTGTAGAAGAGCGTGTAAAATGGGAAGGACCTTTGAGCCATTTTTGGAAAATACAGTCTTCCATACTGGTAAAAATCCTTTATCAAATGATGTACGGAATGGAGAATTTTCTGCAGACTCTTGTCACAATTTCTGGTTTGGACAGTAAAGGCTTTAGTTGTAGGACTTGGAATTATTGCCGCTTAGAGAGTTACATGAGGAAACACATCAGGCAGAGACTCAGGACTCAGTGGTGGTCAAACAAGATGAAGGGTCTTCCCCTCACTGAGGAGGAGGAACCACGCAGGAGGAGCTGTGTGCATTTTGGAGGAAGGGGCTGGAGGGAACTTGTAGCTGGGTTGGTGCTGGGTGATTTTCAGCAGTGTTTAAGGGAAGTGGAGTATGGTTCTGTCAGAGAGTGTTTTGGTAAATTTTATCTGGAGGTAGAGGTATTAAAAGGAAGTCCCTGTTCACTGGCCAAGAAGTAGTGGTCACCGATGTGCGTCTGATATTTGTGGGGCTGTGGTGCATTCTTGTCTCTGGGTTCAGACAGGATCAGAGGAGTCTTATCTCTGTCTCCTGGTGTTATCTCACAGTGCAGCCTTGCCCAACTCTTGTTCATATCCTGAAGAAGCTGTTTGTGCTTTCTTGGGAACACTGGGCCTAGGAGTCCTGTGCTGGAGCTATTTTTTACTTTCTGACAGATAAAAGTGATCTTCACCTTTTAATGACTAACCTTAGGTGTAAATAAACCGATTAGAGATGAGTCTGCCATTGTAATGAACTCACAACTAATGGTGGAGACAAACCAAGAGGCCTAGGGATCCCCTTGCATCATTATCTGTTGTGTAACCCAGATGTCAGCTTGCTTTCCACTTCCTGGGCCTGGGGACTGTGTGCTTATTATTTTGTTCCTCGTGTGTCCGTTGCATGGTGAGAACAAGTGAACTTCCTACTGCTCTAAGAGCTGTCTTTTGGGGACATTGAAAGCTGGTGTAGAGTTTAAGGCTGCAGCAAGATGCTGCAGGGAGTACAACGCTGTCCCTCCCTTTGGTTCTTTAGAAGTCGAGGGATTACAGAAGAATTCTGGCACATCAGTCCAGCATCAGACTTGCTGGACAGAGACTCTGTCTTAGGAAATTTGACGTACGGAAAGCCTTCCTGGGCATCTGGCAGGCTGGTTTGTCCCCTCGGGATGTCGCCTGTATGGCTAAGGTTTCCGGTTTCCCCACCCCTTCCTGTTTGTGGCTGGAGCACTGAATTTACTGTGTGAGCACTAGGACCACATCTGAAAAGATCATGTATCATTTAAAAATAAAAATGACATATAGGTCCTGTCCCACTGTGGAGGCTGTTACCAGATACTGCTTTGAACTTGGAGTTGATTTGAACAAGGTCAGACTGAGCTGAGCGTGTCCTTCACACGTGAGCAAGTTCCTAAAAGCCTAAGGGCAAAGTGTGTTAACAGGAGCCCCCTTCCTCTTGGGATAAACCTTGTCACTCCCATATTGCCTGGAAGCAAATCCTGACCTGCTGACTGACTCCTGTTTCTCAGCACAGAGCTGGCCTGTGTGGATGGGAACAGCAGTGATGGGGAAGGAGGGAAATTGCTGCTTCCCATGTCCCTTCATCACTTGCAAATTCCCCAATTCCAGTGAGTTCTCTCAGCCCCTCTTCCATTTCTTTACCCCACTCTTTCTGCAGGACCCAGGCCTATGGTTTATTTTGGGTTCCACTGCCCTCACTCTGGGGTTTAAGAAGCTCAGGATACCTGACATCTCATTTTCTTTCCATGTATAAATTAATCTTTGATTCTTGGCCACGTACAGATCCACTGCCATTACATGCCCACGCACACACACACGCAGAGCCTGGAAGAAGAAGGAAGAGCGTGGGAGGATCTGCAGGAAGGTTTCTTTCTCCCCATAGGTTTTTGTACAGTTGTACATAATCTGAAAGTTGGGTGCTTCTTTTAGCAATAAAAGTTATTGGGGAAAACTGGTAGGTGGGAGAGGGAAGGCAGAAACTGAGCAGAGGCACCAAAGTGGTCCCCAGAAATGTGGAAGAATATGGGGTAGTGATGGGAAGTGGGGATGAGACTTCGCTACCTCTGTTCCATGCTGCTCACTCCGGACACCTCCAATTCGACCCACCCACTAGTCTCTCCGAGCCCCACTGGGGAGGTGGAGAGATACCATGAGGTCTAGAAGGGTGCAGTGGGGCAGTTTCCGACCTTGCATGGTCAGCACCCCTGCTGAGGGCTAAACATGGTGGACAGGTTCTATACAGCAGCATCTTGCTGCCAAGTTTAGTCTTATGAGATAAACCACTGGTCCTATAGCAGGTGTTATTATAAAAATGCCTCCTCCCTTCCTCCCTGCTCTGGCTGTTCAATTGAACATAACCTAAGTGCTGCTGTGAAGAGATCTGGCATTCTTTATTATCATCCCAAGTAGTCTGACCTGCAGCAGGGACATTATCTGGGTGGGCCTGATCTAATCACACCAGTCCTTTTCTCTGTCTGTCTTTCTCTCTCTCTCCTCCCTCCCTTTCCTTCCTTTTCCTCCTCCTTCCCTCCCTTTCTTCCTCCCTCCCTCCCTTCCATCCTTCTTCCTCCCTTCCTTCCTTTAGATTCTACCTGCGTATTTTGCAGGAGAGAGGGAGAGATCATGCAAGCAGGGAGTGGGGCAGAGGCAGGGGAGAGCAAGAACGCCAAGGAGACTCCACAAGGAGTGGGGAGCCCAGCTCGGGGTTTGATCCCACAATCCTGCGATCTTGATCTGGGCCAAAATGAAGAGTCGGATGCTCAACCAACTGAGCCACCCAGGCGCCCCAACGTGGATCCTTTAAAGGAAGAGGAAGTTGGAGAGATTCCCAGTGGGAAGGCTTGGAGTTGCGGATGCTGACTGCAGTAGTGTAAGGGCCTATTTAGCCAGAGCGATTCCACCCGGTTAAACAGTGATTTTGTTGTTTATGCAGTAAAACTTAAACTGACCCTGCCCACGCCCCCACCCCCCAGCCCCAGGGGAACTTACTTAAAAGCAAGTCTGGGAAACCGGTAGAATATGGTCGACCAGTCCCTGATAACAGAGCCCAAATACAAGGGCAGGTCAGCTCAGGTGGAGATAACAACCCGAATGCAGGGATGAGTCGGGCCAGGTGGAGACATCTAATCAGTGGGGGCGCATACTGTCTCCCTAGCTACCAAGGATTGTGGGTCCCGCTTTTTGGGTGCCTTTCAGGTGCCAATTCTAACCAAGGTGATAGGCTAGTTCAAATAGCTACTATGGGGTGAATTGTAATTCAGTTGGCCACCTGGGTGTGACCTAGCATGACTGTGCAGCTTTCTCTGTGTGTTACAGTCTCAACCACATGGCCTTTGCTCTATAAAAGTTAGTCTGTGAGGCTGGGAGGGGTCGCCCTTTCTCTAAGAGGTGGCCCCGAATGGTCGGTTTGATTCTCAATGCTTGGTGCGAAATAAAGCTTTGCTTGACTTTCGCTTTGTATCAGTCTTGCTCCTTTGATCACGGACCTATCACTGGGGGACCTTTCAGTAGGAAGTCCACGAGGAGTGGTGTGGACAGCCCCGGGAGGTTGGCAGTGGCCAGGAAGGAAAGGAGGACCTTAATCCCTACAACCAGAAGGGCTAGATGCTACTAACAACCTGAATGAGCTCAGAAGAGGGTTCTTCTCAGGTCCCAAAAAGGATTGCAGCACAGTTGACCCTGTGGTTTCATCATCATGAGACCCCCGCGGAAATTCAGGCCTGGGGTGATCAGAACTGTGAACATGTTTTTGCTCTAAGCTCTTGCATTGATAGTAAATTTGTCACCCAGCAATAAGATCTAGTACAAACCCTAATGTATACAGTGAGTTTCCTACAATACTCAAGAGGATTGCAGAAAGGCAGAGTTGAGGAAAATGTGCTTGCCTGAAAAAAAATATGTGTTCTCCTGGTTATCAAAAGGTCTAAAAATATTTAACACCAATAAAGTGTCTCTGATGACAAAAACAAATGGAGGAAACCCCATTCCTAAGTAAAATAGGTTGAATTCTGTGTGAATACTGCTATAGCCTTGTCGTTAGGGCAATACGGAGACGGACACAATTCTTCAGGGAGATTCTCAGCAGAGTTGGTTTCTGTTTATTCACAGGGAGCAACTACATAGAGTGGAATGATTGGGAGCACGGGTAAACAGAACCGATACTACGTCGTAGGAATGCTGTGAGAATTCAATAAAAGAATAAGTTCTAAATAAATGTTGGCTACCATCACTGTCATCCTGGGTCTCTGAGGCCAAAGAAAGGGTAAAAGCTTTAGGGAATTTCTGACTAAATGTCGGGAGAGACATTCGGTTTCTTGTCAAGGCGTATTAGCTCTTTCTGTGAATTAGCACTGGAAGGCGCCAGCACATTAAATAGTTTTCAGCATTCAATTGCCATCACATCTAAACTCAACTGCTGGGTCATTTCTTTAATTGTGAGTTTTTGTTCCTTGAAGGCTTTCAAAAAGCCAAACTTCCTTTCTCCCTTCATCTTGGGTCTTAGCTTTGTTTGCAAAACCTGGCCATTACTGCCCTGGGGTCATGCGTGACCTGACTCCCTGCTTTTTATCCAAGAGGAAAGACATTCAGCTACACCTCCAGTCCTCACTTGTCTCTTAGGAAAGGGCCAGCCTCAGGACGCCTGGGGGGCTCAGTGGGTTAAGCATCTGCCTTCTGATCAGGTCACGATCTCGGTCCTGGGATGGAGTCCCACATGGGTCTCCTTGGAGTCAGCTTCTCCCTTTCCCCCTGCCTGCTGCTCCTCTGCATGTTCTCTCTCTCTCTCTCTCAAATAAATAAATAAAATCTTTAAAAAAAGAAAAAAGAAAAAAAGGAAAGGGCCAGTCTGAGTTGCGAGGCAGGCTGTAGTCTTGGAGGCAGTATAGAAAGCATATCTATTTCCCAGATAAAAGGCTGTCATGAAGAAGACGGCATGTCCCTGTTTGCTGTGACAGGACTACCCAGGATTTCTTGGTAACATCAACCCCAAAGCAGATCTCTGACCTTGTTTTCCAATGATTTTTTCAACGCCCCCTTTTCAGTTTCCATTTTGCTTTGACAGTTGACAATTTGTCTTAGCATCTCCAGTGGACACTGTTGGTTGCTGTCATAAGTACCTCTGATGTTTCACGTCTGGTTTAGCAACCAAAAGAATCATCTGGCATTCTAGCTCTGACCCCTACCTTCTGTGACCTTAACTAGTAAGCCTCTGTAAAACAAAGAACCCAAGATATAGTTGTTACAAAGTTTTGGTGAAACGATACATGCAAAGCACTTCATTTCATTCCTAGTGTTTAGCAAATACTTGATCAATGGTAGGGATTATTATAATTTACCTATACTGTGGGTACCACTATGACTACAGCTTCTTCCCTAAGAGGCAAAGGCACATGGCAAATTCAACCAGTGGGATTAATTCATGGGCAATATTGCAGCTAAATTAACCAAAGACTGATATATGAATTTTAGAAAGAAATGAAGATTTGAAACTTTAAAATTCACACATTTGCCAGAAATATGCTCACAATACATTTAGTAGAGTTTCTGTTTTGAGGATGGATAACAACAATTAATGATTAGTATGTCAAAGCCAATTAAATGGTATTCTTTCCACGTCCAGAGATCCACGCATAGTATAGGAACTAGTCTCTGGATATTAGAAGAAGCTACCATTTTGATACATGGAAGCAAGTCTCTGGCCAGGAATCTGGGTGGAACAATCACCAAAGGCATTTAAGCACAAGAGATCAAATGTGGCAGAGGCAAGGTGAATCTTAATAATACAGTGTACTAAAATCTCTAAGCCAAGAAATTCCAGTTAAAACTGGATTCTGACCCATGAAACACCTGGGAACCTGTCAGATGGAGACAAAGGATTGCTCTGTAGCACACTTCCTTGACCTCCGGGCATGAGGACAGCAGAGAGACCGCAGGGGAAGGTCAACGTGCAGTTCCTGGCCGGGTCGGAGATGGGGCGTGGATAGAGGGAAGAACATGGCCCTGCTCTCGGAAGGCCTGGAGTTTACCTGGGAGGAATATTCTGTGCATTCCATGTGCTATCCAAACCTCTCCAGTACTATCCACATTATCCAGACATTCCTTCTCGTCAGGCTGCTGCATTTCTGTGAGAGCCCCTCTCCTCTGGTAGAGGTTCATTGATTCAGGAAGATCCTGTGTTGTATCAGCACATTTCTCTAGCCCATACCACAGCTCCTGACCTACAGCACTGGCTGTGGCCACGCTGAACAAACCAAGAAGATAGCATATTCAGTTGGGTAGGTACACCGGCCAATGTTATGAATTCACTTAGGTTTCACCTTTCTTTTTTACTGGCAGCACAAACGTAGAAGTTGCCCAGGCTTTTATAATTTATAAATGCTGATTTTGTGATACAAATACAGAGTTTATAAAAGAAGGTGTAGGGAAGAATGGTAATAAAATGTGTAGATCAGGGGTACCTGGGTGGCTCAGTGGGTTAAAGCCTCTGCCTTCAGCTCAGGTCATGATCTCAGGGTCCTAGGATCGAGCCCCACATCAGGCTCTCTGCTCAGCAGGGAGCCTGCTTCCCTCTCTCTCTCTCTCTGCCTGCCTCTCTGCCTACTTGTGATCTCTCTCTCTCTCTGTCAAATAAATAAAATCTTAAAAAAAAAAATAAAATGTGTAGATCATATGATTTCCGAGTAAATACAAAAACATGAGCTGTACCAGTGTAAGCAAATGGGTTCAAGTTGAATTACCTGCTCAACGTTGTAGGTTTTAAATTCTAAATATTAGATTTTCCTTTTTTTTTTTACTCTTTTTAAAACTTATTTCTTTTCAGCGTAACAGAATTCATTGTTTATGCACCACACCAGTGCTCCATAGATGTTCCTTTTCTTGTGTGCTAAACTCCTTATTCATATATTTATATTATAACACAAGCATTTATTTTCTTAAATGTTTCCTCAAACATCTAGCATAAAATATATCACTTTAAATAAAACTTTTATGCATTATTGAATTTAAGTTCGGACATATTTCATGATAAGAGACATCTTTCCTGATGCCCCATAAATTTATTTTCATTAGTTGGTCAATGTAACATTTTTTTAGTATTTTTATGCTAACTAATTTTATCATGAGGTTTTTTGTATGACTACTAAACTGTCAGGGTCAACAGTCATTCCTAAAAATGTGAAGACTTAAAGCTTTAGACGTGAGGGGAAAATCAAATATATATAATATATCATCCCATAGGTGAAGGCAGAGGATCCCAGATATTTATGGATATTTCAATATCGTACAGAAAAGAGTTAATGACACAGGTCTGACTAGTATCCTTGGAAAAGCCTGCTTACAAGGTTGGCCCTTAACTGGCATTTGGGAACTTGGAATTTGAGAGGTCTCCTATCACCCCTAACTGAAGATTCTGGTGTTAGGTAAAAGTAGAAGAATGCCCAAAGGCAGAATACATTAGAGGGGGAAAAAAAAAAAAGGAAAAAAGTTAATGAGAGAAAATCTGAATTAAACAAAGTTAAACAGGTTTATTTGCTGCAAGATTTTCCAAAACCCTATAGATACTAATAGTAATAATAAACACACATTGAGCACTTACTATATGCCAAGTGTTTTGAATGTGTTTGCTAGTTTAACCCTTACAACAGCACTATGGGGTAGGTACCATTATTATCATACTATTTTACACATGGGGAAACTGAAGCCAGAGAAAGAAGGTTACTTCCTCAAGGTCACCCAGCTTGTGAGTTGGAGGACAGGATTGGTACACAGTATTCCTCTAATTAATTTACATATAACCTTCACCTGCAACATTTCCCGGAATGAATATTCCATGTGACATAGTTTGGTAAATGTTGGAGGAGAGAGAACAAAATGAGGATAGTTGAGAAAAGCACGTGGGCAATTTTCCATTGTAGAAAACGACATTCCTATAACTCCAAAGACAGGATCCCCCTTATCAGGAATCAGGTACACTACGTTTCTGGCCAGGAATCAGCCTTTATAATCCTTACTCATCGTGAGAGTATTAGAAATAAGAATACTAACTGCCAAGTTCAGTTATATATATTTAATTATATATGTTGAATTATGTAATATGTCAACATACAATATTATCGATACATAAGTAAGTCAATAAATAATATATAACCAAGATATAGGGTTAGAAGGATTCTTTTACACACTGTTGGTTAGAATGCAAATAATTAGAACATTTTTGCAGGGCTCTTTAGAAATCTTAAATAAATTCACTATGGATATATCCTTTGACCCAGATTTTTCTGTCATTTCTAGCCCCGGAATGACCCTCCATTCCTTCTGCTGAGCTGCAATCCATACCTACGTTCTGGTACTGCTCTTGGTAGAGTGTATCCTCAGATTGTTCTATCACTGTAATGTATCACAGTTGTATTATGTGCTGTCTTCCCTCTAAAAGGATTATATGTCCTACTGGTTGCTAAGTGACTTACTGGGCTCCTCCCAGGAGGAAAAATATGCTTGCTTTCCTCTTGATGGGAGGCTTGGCCATATGACCTGCTTTGGCTGGTGGATTATGGGTACAGGTAATATATATAATATAATATATGAAGCAGAAGCATCAAAAGCTGTTGTGTGGTTTCATTATTTCTCTCACTTCTCTCTGCCAGCAGATAAAAAAAAGCCTGCTCCTCCATAATGGGTCCTTAGATAATGAAGACATGGAGCAGACCCTCTGGTATCACAGATGTGCATGAGACATGAACGTTCGGTAAGCCCCTGCGGTTTCTGGGCATTGGTTAACTTCGGTCTTGTAACCCAGCATGAAGGAACAGAAGCCCCCAATTCACTTCTTTTACAAAGCCTTTCCTGTTTACCCTAGCTTACGCTTCCCCACACCCCAAGTCTATAAAGAACTTAGTCTGTAATGTAAATCTTCACAGTGTCCATTTTCCTAATATTGACTTCCAATTATATTAATTATGCACACTGCTCTCCACAGATATACTATAAATTCTTTGAAGCTCTGGTCCATGCCTTATACTTTAAATTCTTTTCTTTGGTTCCTTATACATCGCAGATACTGAACAATAAACATTCTTCAGCCAACACACCTAGAGATATTTATTGAGAACCTCCGATATGCAGGCCACCGTTGCCTTATCACTTGGTAAAAATCATAACTGAGGACTTTATTTCTGTTTTGGTGAGCAAAGAATGTTTGTTCATTCCCACAGAAACAGGCAGTTGGTTCCAGAAAGATTTTGCTTGCTGGGTGATTAGTTCATAGACACCTTTGTAAGGACTGACCTTTTAAAAATACGCAACTCAAAGTGGCCTCATTGCTTCTAGAGATGGAGGAGGATGTGGCCCTCTTACCCCTAAACCAGCAACAAACTCGTTGATTCTTATAATGAGGATGTTTTCAGATTTCTCTCAGTGAGAGATTACTTTTCAAGGGAATGTTTGTTTGGGGTGAAGAGAACAGAGGGAAGGAAGCAGAAATACAATGATCAGTTTGATTTCTTCCCCAAACCAGCTCCTGTTTTCCTGGGCTTATCAATGGCTGGTCTAGCATCTCAGGCGCAGGGTTTAGAGATTTCTATAGTTTTTAAATAAGGAATATTTGAAGAAATGTGTTTAAGCTATCTCTTCATTTGAGCTCCAAAGTCTCCGGTATGGATTTTTATACAGCAAAGTAAAATGGATGCCCTTGGTCTCATTTGGAAAGGAAGGGGGCTCCCCTGAACCCGTCCAATGGCTTCTGGTGACTTAACGCAGGAGGCCTTCTGTCAACCCTATGAAATGAGATTAAATGACATTGATCTAAGAACAGTGGTTGGCGGAGATAAATATTTCATGCACGAGTGGGCAGAGCAATACAGCTGTAAATTTTCCATCTTTGCTGAGTTGCTGTAACAAGTGTATGACATCTGTATTATTTTCTGAACTGTAATCTCATAATATTTTGATCCTTAGATAAATGTCATTGAATCATTGCACAGTTAACCTTGTGAGTTTTTTGAAGCTAACAGGCCAAAGTAATGTGAATTGATGGGCGGCATTAGCCAAGGTCAAACAGTCATTACTGTTGGGTGGCATGTGGGCCATATTAATGTTCAGCAAGAGGAGGAGATGTCATATATATATATGTGTGTGTGTGTTTATGTTTATTAAATTATTAGATTTAATACATTTTAGACAATAAAATTTAGCTAAATAAATAAATGTTAAATTATATTAATTTATTTTTAATATTATTTAAATTAAATTAAATTAAATTAAATATATACTTATTTATTTTTATTTATTTTTTTTTTAGAGGGAATAGAGACAGGATGGGATTATCTTTCCAATTCCACAAGGAACAACAATTGGAAAGCCTCATCATCTCTTCATGCTCCAGTTTTTATTTTTCATTATGGGTTTGTTGGTTGGTTTGTTTATTGACAGGATCAATACAGTTCTCTTCAGGTGCAGAGGGAGCGAGTATCTGGCATGTGGAGGGACAGTCATCTCACCTCTGAGGGGCTCTGTGGCTTTGTCCTTTGCACTGAATTCCCTAAAGTTTTGTGTCATTGGCTTGAAATCAGAAAACCAAATATGGGAGCGCCTGGGTGGCTCAGTCTGCTAAGTGCCCAGCTCTTGATTTTTCTTTTTTAAAAGATTTTATTTATTTATTTGACAGACAGAGATCACAAGTAGGCAGAGAGGCAGGCAGAGAGGGGGTGGAAGCAGGCTCCCCACTGAACAGAGAGCTTGATCTCAGGACCCTGGGATCAGGACCTGAGCTGAAGGCAGAGGCCTTAGCCCACTGAGCCACCCAGGTGCCCCCTAGCTCTTGATTTTGCTCAGGCCATGATCTCAGGGTTGTGAGATCAAATCCCAGGTTGGGCTCCACACTCACTGTGGAGTCAGCTGACATTCTTCTTCTCCTTCTTCCCACACCCCGTTCACTCTCATCCTCTCCCTTTCCCAATAAATAAATAAAATCTTAAAAAAAGAAACAAATATAGGAGGGAAGAACAAATAACATATTAAAGCGTAGAATTAAAATTCAAAACCATTTGTGCAGATGTGAATCTTGAGCCTAAACCCATGAGTAAAGATGAGACTAGGACTAAGAGAATAACTAAAACCCAAAGAATTAGCATAAATTCAGGATTGGTGATACTTGGTCTAAGAGCAGTTTAGGTGGTGCATACTTCAGTGTTTTAGGGACCCCTAAATCCAGTGTAGTTCAGTATTCTGTCAAGAAATTAAATGCAATCTCAGGTTATTTTCATAGAACGTGTATTTTTGTTCATGTCATGTATATTGGAAGGATTGTGCTCACCAGTGGCCGGACCATTGCCAAACTACTACATCTCTAAACATGCCCCTTGAATGGTAATAATGAAGATTTAAAGTGATGCTTCCTGAGTTTCCTTAGGCTGATCCTTTGAAAGGTTCTCTACAGAGTATAAATGTGATCACAAAAATCACATAATTTCAGAGGGTTTACAGGCACAAATTGAGAACTCTTAAAGGTAGAAATGACCAGTAGGAGGGCATTGGGAAGATGGGAATGGTGGGGGTAGTACCATGTGAGAACCAGCTGATGGAATTGTGGATGTTCAACTTGGAAAAGAAAGTTCCCAGGGAGACATGAAGCAGTCATTCCCAGAGAGGCTGGAGGACTGAGTTTCTTAGTCCCCTTTGCAGCTGTGCAGCCCATGAACCAGGAGGAAAGGGAGGCTGCCATTCCCGGTCTGGGACCTTCCTGTGCCACCATTTCTGCTGTGGTTATCAGACAGTATGTTCTTGATGGTGTGCCTGAAAGATGCGTATATCTTCTGTGAAGATATACATGCGTTTTTGTTCGAATTTATTATTTATTTGCTTTGTAAAAAATAATAATCATTGTTTTCTATAAGAAGGAAAATTGTTTGCTACAGATGATCTCATCCCCAAGAATGGGTTTCAAGGCCCTTCTAAGCATTAGAGGTATTCAATGATCAGATGAGCTGAGACCCTCCTGTGGGCCAGAACTATTCCAGCAGAGATTACATAGAAAGGACCCAGGAACTAGATGAGTTTTCAAGCTCACCCTTGCACTAAGCATCTACAGTAGTGTTCAGATTCCCCACCCCCTTATGTTTTTTCAGGAACCTTTTTCCCATAATCATTGTGAATACCATCACAGAAGTTTTTTTTTTTTTTTTAAAGACTTTATTTATTTATTATTTGAGAGAGAGAATAAGAGAAAGAGAGAACATAAGAGAGGAGGAGAGTCAGAGGGAGAAGCAGACTCCCTTGCAGAGCTGGGAGCCCGATGCAGGACTCCATCCTGGGACTCCAGGGTCATGACCTGAGCTAAAGGCAGAGCCTTCATCTTAACCAACAGAGCCACCCAGGTACCCCCCCATCACAGAAGTTTTGTATAAAGCACACACATAAATGTTTACAGTGAATTCTAGAACATTGTATAAAACATGGTGACTTTGTAACACTTTCTTTTTGTGCAAAAGTCCAAACTTCAGAAGCAACAGATATACTCATGGCTTGGTATATGAGAGATATACAGATAATGGGCATATTTATGAAAATGCTAGAGAGTGCATGGTTGGCAGATGTTGTTAAGGGATGGGACTCAGTACCAAATCTAGCATCAGGCAGCATTTTTTATCTTTTATGTCTAGGCCACTAGACCATGTTTCTTAACATTCAAGGGACTGAGTCTTTGTGAATCACCTGATTTAAGATCACGTCTTCCTCATTTCCTCCCCCACATGGGACTGATCACACCCTCCCTTGCATGACCCTCTTGTGGCCCATTTTATTTGAGTCTTAAAATGAAGGCGAAAGGATATTCCAAAGAAAATAAATCTGGCACTACTAGATGTTGGGCATTTTCACTTAAATGACAAGTAAAGAAAATGAGAATCTTGCTTCACAAATTGGGTCATGGCTGTCTGTTAGAGTAGCAAACGCCTTTTGTGATGCTGTGGTGATTCCTTTGCCTGGAAACGGGAAGTAATGGGATCCTAAAAAAAAAAACAAAACAACACATCTACCAAGAGGTAATGTGTGAATTTGAATATTAATGTTCTCCTATTCGTTGTCAGAACAGTTTGGGGAAAAAAATAAAGGAAAAATAAATGGAATAGTATGCTAGAAATATAATACCAATTCATCACACTGATTCAAAAAATTAAGACAGCAGCTCGGGAAGCGTTCATTGACAAATGACGGCACTTAAACGACTAAAATCAGACAGGAGTTTCTGGGCAGATGCCAGGGTCCAGGCTGCCCTTCTCCTCCTCCATGGGTCTCAAAGATCAGAATATCTATGTAACAGACAAGTGGAAATATCTGTATATAAATAAACACCAGGGGCACCTGGGTGGCTCAGTGGGTTAAAGCCTCTGCCTTCAGCTAAGGTTATGATCTCAGGGTCCTGGGATAGAGCCCCGCATCGGGCTCTCTACTCCTCTGGGAGCCTGCTTCCTCCTCTCTCTCTCTCTGCCTACTTGTGATCTCTGTCTGTCAAGTAAATAAATAAAATCTTAATAAATAAATAAACAAACACCAAAAGGTTGTAGAACCGGAGAAATTGGGCTGTCTTGATTTCTCTCTTGCTGAAAGTATTTCTTACTTCTAGTTTTAACCCAGGCAAAGTTTTATGATCAGACATTATCATACAATTCATTTTTAAGTTAAGAACTGTGGCTAATTTTGCCCTAGAAAGAATTTTGCTCAAAATTTATGTTCTTTAAAGTGTCAGTGTGAGTGTCATGGAGAAGAAAAGGGCTCAGGGGATAGAATGCAGTTAAGCTTCAAATAAAGTCTCTGTCCCTCGAGTTTCAGGGGGTGACGATGATCCAGAGAAAGAGGCAGAAAGAAGGAGACGTCTCACAAATTACCAGATCACAGAGAGAAGGGGCACCATGTAATTCAGGTGAGGATTTCCTTTTGATTTCTCAAATCCTTTGATTTCAAAAGTTCGTAATGCCTTGACGGCAGGCATGGAGAATGAGTGTGGATGAAAAGCACCAGCCAGTTGTCATGTTCTTCCTGTTGGTCGGACTTTAACGTCATAGAGAGAGAGAGCAAGACAGTTCGAACTAGCTTGGAGGAAGATCCTGGGTTGGGGGTGCATACTGCTGGGAGTATTGGTTGAGAAACCCTGAGCTCTCTGAATTAGGCAGTTAAGGCTTTCAAAGGAAAAGCTTAGAAACAAAACGGAGTGGGAAGTTGTGCTCTTTTCACCGTCTTTATAAATCCTTTGATATAACTAAATTTTTTGTGACACAAATTGTGCTCTTTTCACATTTGAATTCATGTGGGGAAACAGCTGGAAAAAGGTACTGAGTTAGATTATGGCAATATCTCTGACCATGTAAATATCCTTATAGAATATTTATATATTTATAAAGGTGTATTTTTGTATGTTTATAAATATACTTACATATTTATAGAATATTTATACTTATATATTAATAGAATATTTATATTTATTCTTATATATTAATCAAATATTTGTATTTATGGAATGCAGAAGTCTTCCTGCCATGTAAGTCATTCAATTTTTTGCATGTAAAATCTTATTTTAAAAGTCACCCTCAGGGTGCCTGGGTGGCTCAGTCGTTAAGCGGCTGCCTTCGGTTCGCGTCATGATCCCAGGGTCCTGGGATCAAGCCCCATATCAGGCTCCCGGCTAGACTGAGAGCCTCCTTCTCCCTCTCCCTCTGCCTGCTGCTCTGTCTGCTTGTACTCTCTCTCTATCTCTATCTCTATCAAACAAATAAATAAAATCTTAAAAAAAAAGTCACCGTCTTTATAAATCCTTTGATATAACTGTTTTTTGTGACACAAAAACATACCTGTCACTGAGATTGAATATTTTATTTTATTTATTTTTTTAAGATTTTGTTTATTTATTTGACAGAGATCACAAGTAGGCAGAAAGACAGGGGGAAGCAGGCTCCCCTCCAAGCAGAGAGCCTGATGCAGGGCTCAATCCCAGGACCCCGAGACCATGACCTAAGCCGAAAGCAGAGGCTTAACCCACTGAGCAACCCTGGTGCCCCGAGATTGAATATTTTAATACTTGCTTTCCTTATGAGAAGCAATACCTATACTTGGTATTTTCTTTTTTCTTTTGGAAATTGGTTACTTGTTGCCTTGGACAGTGATCTGAATCTAGTGTCAGAATGGGAGTTCACTTTCAAGTTCTTGGTAATTTTGCAAAAGATGTTAGCAGGACCTTAATGTTAAAAATTCATCAATCCTAGAATCCAGATATATTCGGCTGTGATGGTAGTTTTGATAATACCTCGTTGCTGGATTTGCTGCTTAAATGCCCGAGTTGAAAGCCTTGTTTCTTCTTTGTTCTCTTTCCTATCTCACCAGGCTTTTGAAATTTTGATCAGCCCACACCTCCAACCCTCCAGATCTACCAGGTTGTTTTGATTTTAACTTTTCCTTGGAAGTGTCATCAAGTCTGACTGATAAATTTTTTTTCAAGTGGATCAAAATGAGACTGAATCCCTTCAGGAAGCGGGGCTGCCTCTGTGTGTGGTGTGGTGGTGTATGTCCACTTGAGGTCTGACAAGTCAAAGGTTCCATTATCTGAGGGGCTGATGGTCACTCCAGACACAACATAAGGGGATATCAAGCTCACTTCTGTTGTTGCCAGTGAATGTTGTGTGGATATTAATTAGATGTACAATATCCACTTGAAGACAGTGTAGGAATAAAAACAAGAGTGCGTTATTGAGAGGTAGGAAATGGACACCATTGATAAAGGTTTCACAGGATGGAATTACAGAGAAAGAAAATCACCTCTTAAAGGAGAACTTTAGGCCATTAAGGTTGGATGTGAGGCAAGCTGGAGGCTATCTGTAAATGCATCAGAAGATATAATAATTTCTCAACTATGCATCATGGTGGTCAAAATCTTTCTTTTGGTTCTTTGAGCATCTTTGAGCATCTTCTCTCTTTAGTACATGTGTAAGTGACCAAGTTCAGGTTTCCTGGAGGTAACATTCAAAAAATGGGGGAACTTAGCTTGAACTTGCCAGTTTGGGGACCAAAACAGGACAAGGAGGTAGTAAGGGATTTAGAGATTGGTGAGAGAAAACCAGCTCTAAAGGTATTTTTGCTATATATATAAATATGTGTATTTCCATAGCTATCTGGCTCATCCTAACAGTCTTTTTTCTTTGTGGGAAATTCAGAAAAGTGTAAAGAAGAAAAAAATGATCAGACACAAACACATATTAATACTTTGATGCACTTCCTTCTCAGTCTATTTTGAGCCTAAAGCAGAATGAATTCTGGCCCAGAGTTTTTCAATTAATGTTAAGTTGTGGACATTTCTCTGTCAAAAAGAATCCTTCATAAATGTTATTTTGATAGTTACATTGTATTCCAACTTTGGGATTTTAAAACTTCACTCAGATTATTAAATTAAAATATGCATGTGTTTCTGGAAAGAGACTTGAGTTTTCTATCCCTAGACCTGAGGAGAAGAAATACTGAAATAGATCTGATGAGCTCACATAGATGCACAGCTGGGCTGAGTGGAAAACAGAACATGTTCTGTGTCCGATGCTCACTTCAGTGACCCAGCCTGCTGACACCACACCTCACACCTCCAAGGAGGATTTCTGTAGAGACTGTCATTTGGGACTATTGATCTGATGGGTGATTTACCTGCAGCAAGGGGAACATAAGTGAGAAATTGTAATCACAGTAGAGTGTGTCTATGGGGTGCCACGTTCTCTGCTGTGAACCCTCAGAGACTCCATGGAGGGTGCAGGCAGGGAGCTCGCAGGGTCAGCCTCACTCGGTGAGAATCGAAGGAGAAATATGTCTAGGGCAATGACCACTCTTAATTGCTGTGAAATGGGCAAATGCTTTTTTAAAGGGTGATCAACAACTGAAAGTCATCCATTTATTTTATAAATGCAGCAGAGGAAGATGGACATCCCCATCTCTCAGGAAATCAGTGCAGACTGCTTGTAGGAGGGTTAAGGAAACACGGGACAATGGGCTGGAATAGGGTCCTCAACACCCACCAGCAGTGAGAGTGAGAGATCCTTTCCTTCCAGGTTATTATCCTGCATCCTTTCCTATTTCCAAGCCAATCAGGACCCAGAAAGAGAGGTTGGAGGCCAAAAGAACAGAGAATAAAGTCATCGGTTTATTATTTTTCTCCATGCCTTCATTAGTTTTTGCCTTCTTTTAGAAGAAAATATGCAGCTTCTCACAAAATTAAAAGAACTTCTCCTCCATTGTGGCAAATTTATCCTTTACTAGAATTGTTCAGAACTGAGTAATTTCCTCATTGATGAGGATGATGCAATCATGGTTTTTGAAATTCTATGTCCTGAGAAAGAGAAAAGAAAAATGGGCTGAAGCTGTAATAAAAGTTGCACATACAACTCCCAATATTTATATAAGACAGCATCCATGCAGGTGGAAATTGTTTAGATTGAATTACCCCACAAAAGCTGCCAGAGAATCAAGTGAAGTCTTCCTAGGGTGAGCACATGGTCATCAATCTTCTTCCTCACCAACCTCCTCCGGCTCATCATCGTCACTTATCATCAATACTTTGTCAAAGCACAGTTCCTAAAATGTGAAAATCATAATTCTTATACAGAATGTAAGCATGTGTTAACCGTTATGTAATTCTTAATAAAGATACCAGCAGCATGATAGAACAGCTTCAAAAGAGAGTAGGAGAAAGAGCCATTTTGTTTTGGTTTGATTAACTTGGTAGAAATAAATAGAAATAAAACTGGGTCATGTCTTAGAGGGGAATAAAACCATATTGTTGAAGTTTTCTTCTCTATACAGAAAATAAAATAACCATACTCTATTAAATAGTTTCCCAGGCTGCTGTTAGAAATTGCCACACTCTTGGTGACTTTAAACAATTCAAATTTGTCCTTTCTTGGCTCCTGAAGCTCGATGTCTGAAACAAAGGTGTTGGCAGGGCCATGGTCCTCTGAAGGCTCTGGGAAGACCCCTTCCTTGCCTCCTCCTGAAAGTGCAAGGTTGTGATGGTTCTGCCAGCAACGCTTGCCAACTCTTGGTTTATGGCAATCCAATCTCTGCCCCCATCTTTACATGGTGATCTTCTTTTTGGTCTCCAAGTCTTCTCCTCTTCTATAAACACATGGTCACCAGACTTTTTTACTGTCTTTTGTAATTTTGCCTCTGTCTTTTGTAATTCCCCTACACACTCCCCAACTAACCAATGTTAACCCAAATAGGTAGAGACAACTCTAGTCCCCTATTCAACAAAAAAAGTTACAAAAAATAAAACCTTCCACCTTCAACAATCTTAAAAATTTAAGGGTCAAAAATTGTTCAAAAAAAATAATAAAAAAACAAAAAACAAAACCTGGTATTATGGTCCTACCTCAAAAATATCTACTACCAGTCTCTCAACACAAAAATCAAAATTAATGTTATTACATTATTTCAAAATGTTTCTTCTACATTTAATCTGTTATCTAGTTTTTTATATACAGTATATGTTTTACAACATATCAAAACTACTACTGTTTCTACATCTAATGTACTATAATGACCCTCATTACGGTAGCCGTAAGTCTTTCTAAATTTTACACACAAATAAATAACTTCACCTATTAGGCTTATACACCTAATCCTCCCCTACTCCATCCAGTAAAATAAAAAAAAATATAATACTAATTTATTTAAATACCTTAAAATGGGTACCTAAAATATTAAATCACAAATTACCATTATTACCTCAAAACCCCCACAAATATTAGTCTTACACTAAAATGTCAAAATAAACCAATATGTATCAACAATTATTCCAGTTGTCTTATTCCTAATAATCAAAAATGGTTAATAAACTTTCCTACTAATAATAGTCTAACTAAAGTTCAGTTACTTTTATTCTCCACTAAAAAATTTCTAGTCAATAAATATTGGGGTCCTAACTATAACACAACACCACCCCCATTCCCAAATACAAAATAATATGTGGTCCAACAAAAAAATCACCCCTTATAAAAAATTGTCAAACTTCTTACCCCAGTGTCGTTATTAATAATTCCTATAAAATTGTATAAAACTAATCCCCTAAAAAAATAACAACCTCCAATTTCACTGGGAGACCCTACTCCTCTCAGCAAAATTTAAAATAACAAGTTTTTAATCACCTCATAATACCACAAATCTTAACTTAAAAAAATATGTCTCTGGTCTAACATGGACAAAAGTTTCAACACCACCCACTTTTGTTAATTTTCATAAAAAACAAAAAAATTTATAAAAAGTCACTACCACTTTAAATCATCTTAAAAGTTAAAACAACTCTTACACTTATCACTCCAACTATTATGCATTCTTCTTTCTCCTAATAAGAATGGGTAAAAACATGTGTTAAAAATCCGCCTTTATTGTTAAAAAAATAACTTTTAATCATAACATTAAAAAACCCATCTCAAATGTAAAATGTTTACACAAACAATTCTATTATTCTCATAACTTAAAAAAATAAATAAATAAACACCTGGTTACCCGTAAAAAAATCTCCCCAAAATATAAAACTCAAAGTTTATCTTTTATATAGTTAAAATGTTTCTTCCTTCTGTGTTACTCCCTATGCCTATAACAAATCAAAAACATTGTAAAACAAAATTCACCATCATATTACCAATCACTATAACAATAGTCTAACTTTAAATATTAAACAACTTCAAAATACTATTCAAGGGGCGCCTGGGTGACTCAGTCTTGTTAAGTGTCTGCCTTTGGCTCAGGTCATGATCCCAGGGTCCTGGGATCAAGCCCTGCATCAGGCTCGCTGTGAGGTCTGTTTCTCCCTCTCCCACTCCCCCTGTTTGTGTTTCTTCTCTCACTGTATCTGTCAAATAAATAAATAAAATCTTTTAAAAAAAGTACTATTCAAAACATTACTCACTCGTCATAACAATTAGCTCCAAAAATAAATTTTACACAAAAAGTTAATAATATTCTATGTAATCTAGACCTCTTTACTTAAACAAACTGGTCTTAGCATTATAGGTAAAATAATCATTTTTATTACTATAATCTTTTAATACTTAGTCCTCAGATACATGCAAAAATCCTTCCAACAACTAATAAATCAAAAAACCACAAAATCAATTTTCCTACTTCTACACAAACAAAAAAGGGGAAATGTAACCGTCCCTCAGAACAACATACTGCTTAAAATATAACCTATGAGAAATTGCACTAGTTACCAAGCATGCTTAGATATAGCCTTAAGAAAAACATGTACTGGCAACAGGCCTCCGGCAGGGGAGCCCTTGAAGCCCAGCAGCTGGGGACGCCTGGGTCACTCAGGGCGGAACTCTGCCTGCTTCATTTTTCCGTTATCTCCCCTTCCCCGGAGCATCAGCAGTTAGTCATACAATCCTTTCATTTGGGCTTGCTCACTATGGGTCATGTACTACGTGACCAGACATGTTTTGCCTTTCTTCTTATGTATCTACAAAACTCATGGTCAATGTGTAATCTGCTCCGGCTTCTTTGTTGATTGTTACTCACTTTCTAATAAATATGAGACTGAGGAGTTGTTTGGGCGACAGCCTTTTCTACTGTCGCCCCCCTGCCCCCACTCTCTTGTAGCTGACTTGTTTGTGCCTCTTTCTTCTCCTGCTCGCCGTCAGGAGGCGACAGATAGTGAAGCAGGAGCTGGGACCCTTGACAGGTCCTTCATCCTGTCTGAGGCTCTCGCCTCTCTAAATGCAGCATGAACAGCAGGTGGTTTCTAAACTATGCTCGATATGTTTCTATTGCGCTGTAGCCACTGTGTTTTGAAGTATATGCAGACGTAGGCATTTACCCATTGGCAAGGGTGTTTATTGTCCTACTATTTCCTTTAATTCTCTTGACAATATGCAAGATAATGGTGTTGTTTGGATTTAAATAGTACTGTTCTTTCTTAGAAACCTTGTTACGTGTTAAGTGTGTACTTGTCACATTATGCATGTGATCTGTGTGGATTTAGCTAGCCATATGCACGGGTAGTAACTGGAAAGAAGGGAATTGGCTTTCTGGACGAAGAACAGAGATGAGACAGATGCTAGAGGCTTCCTGAGTCTTCAGCAAGTAACAGATATTGTGGCTAATTTTACAGCAACCTGAAAGCAGGTCTTTTCTGTATTTCATGCCTGAGGAAACTGAGTGTAGCCAGTGCTGTTGGTGTTCTGGGGCCCCATCACGGCGGGCAGGCTGGACCTCAGTTCCCAACAGCACATGTCTGTTTGAGGATCTGCAAGATGGCAATCTGGAAATGTCTCCCAGAAGTAGCCCTCACCCAGATGCTGGAAAAGGGCAACACCTAATGCTCCCACTTCCTATCCCTCAGCCTGGCCACTGTGGGCACCTCTTCTCCACAAACATTTCCAGCACACCTACGGTGCTGCCAACTGTGTCCACTGTCCCTTCCCCACTTTCTATCGGTATTTCCTGAGATTTTCTTCCAAATATACTGCCTGCTCAGGGTCTGCTTCGGAGGTCAGGAGGCAAAGACACAGAGGCTTGGAGAACTAGCCCCCGGATCCCATAGCCGGTCAGGAGCAGAGGTGGGATCCACACCCACATCAGCTCTGTATAAAGGAAAACATTGTCTTCTGCACATCTAGTGGCATCACAGACGTCACACCTGTCAGCACGTGCAGGTACAATTTCTTCCACACAGAAGGCCTTGGAGTGTAGAATTTAGAGCCCTACGTGTGGTTATCAGACGATCACAGTTTGTATTCTGCTCTGCATAAGCTCCTTGACTTTGCACTAGTCACTAAACGTCTCCATGCCTCCATTCTTCCTTACATGTGAAATACAAATACAGATCGTCATCTCACAGGGTTACTGAGATGATGGCACAAAGTATCTCTTATGTGCTACTGACGACCCACCTGAGGTACTCAGCACAGTACTCTGCACATCCTCACTGATTCCCTTCTCATGCCCCACCTGAGGTACTCAGCACAGTACTCCGCACATCCTCACTGATTCCCCTCTCGTGCCCTACCTGAGGTACTCAGTATAGTACTCAGAACACCCACCCACCCCATGCCCCACTTGAGGTACTCAGCCCATCCCCACAGACACCCTACCTGAGGACTCAGCACAGTACTTGGCACATCCTAAGTTCACAATCGCTGTCACCTGCTGCTAATCCCACCATTGTTATTACATTTATCTTTCACTTGACCTTCACACTCTTCTGGGTGATAGACATGGGACGTGCCATTGTTTCCATCGCATAGATGGAGAAGCTGAGATATGAAGAAATCAAGATGTTCAAGAAAATGGAAAATGGTAGCGTGGTGTGTGAGATACTTCTCCTCAGATATGTCTTTTGATAGGTCTTTATACTTCTGACCTCTGTGTTTCTTTTTATTAATAAAAATATTTTCAATCTGAGAATGGATAAAACCAAGGAGAAATTTGAGCAGAACACATGAGATGAGTAACCTCCAGCAAATCTCAAAGTCTTGAGGCAATATTTGCCTTGGAGTGGCCACTAGTGGTTTATCCAGCTGTGTCCATGTAAACAGTCACAGCTGTTCTCTTGGGGACCCGCAGACAACCCCCAGGAAATCCCATTGTGGACTGAATGCTTGTGTCCCCCCAACCCTGGATTCTCAGCTGGAAGACCCAGGAGGTGGGGCCATTGGGATATAATTAGGGTTAGATGAGCTCATGAGCATGGAGCTTCATGAATGGAATTCGCGGCCCTCCAAGAGTCACAGGAGAGCTTGCTTCCTCCTCTGCTGTCCTCCCCGTGAGGGTACAATGACAAGGAGGCTGTCTGTAGCCCAGAAGAGCATACTCACCAGTACCTGACCGTGCTGGGACCCTGATCTTGGACTTCTGGGCTCCGAACTGTGAGAAATAAATTTCTGTTGTTTATAAGCCACCTAGGTTATGATATGATATTTTGTTATAATAGCTAGAGATAAACTATTCCCCAAAGCAGGAAACTCCCTAATGCAGAGATTCTTAATCTGGCACTTATGGGTTCCCTGACACATTACATAGAATTATGGATTTTATTCCCATGAAGGCTTCATAGCTCTCCTCAGTTTCTTAAAGGGTTCTGTGACCTCCCAAAGGCTAAGAAGTATTGCTGTGGGCAAGGATGCATTATCGGAGTTGGCACAAGACTTTTATCCTGTGACAGACTGTGATGACCAATTTCATCTTTATTAACATGTCTCATACTCTCCAGGATCAGATAAGTGGGTCAGGGACTATCATAGCTGGAGGCACCACTGACATTTTAACCATATACATCACGTGGAAAAGGAGGATACTAAGGCCCCAAACTACAGTAAGACAATCTGAACACAATGGTTTATTTTATTTTTTAAAATTTAAGGGGCACCTGGGTGGCTCAGTGGGTTAAGCCTCTGCCTTCGGCTCGGGTCATGATCTCAGGGTCCTGGGATCGAGCCCTGCATCAGGCTCTCTGCTCAGCAGGGACCCTGCTTCCCCCTCTCTCTCTACCTGCCTCTCTGCCAACTTGGATCTCTCTCTCTGTCAAATAAATAAATAAAATCTTAAGAAATTAAAAAAATTAAATCATTTTTCATACCTTCCATTCCAGTTCGAGTCTATTCAGCTATTGCTGAGTATCATTTCAGTCCACTAGGTTCTGAGCTGTATACTTAGAGTTCTATTCTAGACTTTAAACCACTGTGCCCCAAATAAAACTTTCTCTGAACATTTTATATAAGGTTTTAGGACTTTGCATTGCTTTCCCTTAGCCAGAAATGATAATCTCTCTCCCCTTTAAATATTTCCTTTAAATATTCTATAGACCTCAATTAAGGTTTAAGACATATTTTTGGATTCCCCCCATCCAATATACAAATTGTAATTAAAGCTAATATAATGAAAAGAATATGAATGAAGAACATCGCTTTATAAGAAACAGCTTCAAGAATACATCATTTGCAGATTTAAAATACCTTTAAATCTGCAAAAATGAGATAATAGTTCTTATGGAGTGAACAAAATAGTTTGTCCAAGTTATCTCTAATTCACACTAAAACTGTGCAAAGTGGGCTTTCTCTTTTCATGTTCCAGATGGGAAGCCTGGCTGAACAACTTAGCAGTGTTCCATGGATTATACATGTCCAAAGTAGGATTTAAACCCACACCACTCTATCACACTGTTTCCTTTCTGCCACCACCCTAGAAGAAAGGGCTGTCTCCAAATCCACGTGAAAGCCTCATAACAGAAGCTAGGTTTTACTGACTAATTACTATCCCAACTTTTACTAACTCTTTGAAATACAAATCAATTAATTTTTTAGCTGCAGATTGAAATAAATTCATTTAAACAAACCAAAATTTGTTACAGTGAAAGTGATAGCATAAATTGCAAAGACTTTGGAAAAACTAATTTATAGGCATATAAATAATTCAAATGCAGACACTAATCTATTATAAAGAAAAATACACAGTAAAGAGATATTTTTAGAGCTTAAATATTGGTATTTCCTATAAAGAAGGGCATGTTTCAGAGAGAGATGAAGACAGACTGAATTTAAGAGACATGAACTAGGTCCCTACATTTGGCAGGCTATGTGAGGCCAGCGAGATCAACCAAGAAAACTACTAATTAAATAAAAATAAAACTATCAATCAGTTGTTAATAGAAAGATTGAATCAAAGCAGTGAAGTTATGTTTGGGGCACAAATATTCATTGTTCCATGTCAGGTTCTATGTTAGGCTCTGGGCACTTGGTGGTAAACAGCATGGAAGGAGGGACACAGTCCTGCCCAGAACTTACACACCAGAACTAATGGCTGGTGGGAGTGGAGGGTCCGTTGCCATGGGAATAGATGGGAGGCCACCGCATCCAGCTTGGGCAGTGGGGGAATCAACATCTAAAGGAGTCACCCAGCGGGAAAGGGTGGCATTTCTAGGGCGAGAAATAGCATGGCATACCAAGGTACCCAAAGACCTTTGGTTTATTGGAGCAAAGACATTTGGTTTATTTATTGAGGGGCGTATAGGTAGTGGGCAGGAGAGAGGCAAGACACCCAGGAGTTTTTTAGATATTTGTGTCCTTAGGCATTTTTACCTTGCAGAGCTCATTTCACATTAAATCCAGCATTTATCCCCCATATTAAGTATATCTTACAGATTAGTTCACAAGAACTGCATTGAGTGGCAATTGAATAGAGGATGAAAGTTATGTTTTGAGAACATTTCACACAATTAGCTAAATTTGGTATTGATTCTGTTTTCTTTTATATTTTGAAGCCAACTTTTTGTTCAGTTTTCAAATATTTCCATGGGTCCTTGAGAAACCTGAGGATTCTAGGCACCACCTCTGTTGGATCCCTGGGACCAGATGGGGCCAGAGGCCCTTGCATGTAAGAGAGGTCTTATAGTGATGTCAAATCACTGAGTGTGGTCCCAGAGCCAGTGAGAAACCAAGGCAAGGTAGGGGAGGAACATGATCAGAACTGCATTTTGGAAACTGCATTAGACCTTCAGTGTGCTGAGTGCACTGAAAGAGAGTAAGAGAGAATGTGTCAGGGTAGGGATTTGGAACAGCTGTTAAAGCCTGCTGCATATTTCTCAGGGACAATTAACTGGACCCTGGACAACTATGAAGTCATGACAAATAGCAGATTTGTGAGCCTGAAAGATAGCAGTAAAGTGTGGTTCTAGTGATTTATCCTGCAACGACATCTTTTTGTTTGGTCCTTCAACAAGTCCTTATCATAAGATCCTTGGGTGGAGCCATTTATGAAACCTGGTGTAGCATGTGAATTATACACCATGTCAGAGGGAGATGAATGAAAGATGTTGGCTGAAAAAGAGTTTGTAGCTCTTTGGCCAAAGGACCATTTGAACATGACTCTAGGTAAACCGTTTGCCTTCAGGACATCAAACATGAGTTGTTGGCCACTGGAGGCCCAGATCATATGCTCCCTGTCTTTCTAAAACAATACATGTCTATCAAGAAGTTAAAGTAGTTTTGATTCCCCTTTTCTATTGTAAATGTTAACACTAACAGGTTAATATCTGCTTTTCTCTTTTGACGATATAATGCATCACTCATGAGAGCAAATTCTTGCCAACATGGCCACAGTACATGGAGCCCTCTTGCTTGCATTCACGTTCACTTCATTTTATGTGACCCAGCCAGGAGCCTCAGCTCTGTGGCAAGCCAAAACAAGCTCCTGTTTTTATCAAACTTGTCTGGTATTTAGGAATTGAGAAAGCTTCTGTGCTTCACTTTTTACGTTGTGTAAATGGTTATTGGTTATGAAGGGAGCAGAATATGCCACCCCAAAATATGCCACTTTGGCATAAGGATTATTTTGAACTAAAAGCACTAAAAAACCAGCAGATACAAGAAGGGAATTCTAGTCTCTCTTTTAATAACTGCAAGCAGGAGATGAAAACTCATGTGAGAGACCTCTTCCCTGAACAGGAGAAAAATGCATTCTTCAATAGGGTCAAAGTTGAGAGAATTCTGTATAAACAGACCTGGTTAAAATAATACTTATCTTCCTTTAGCTTCCCAGTAGCCCATGGAAAGATCAAAAGATCAAAGATCAAAATTTAAATTTTGAAGTACAGTCTCTACTGAATGCATATCATTTTCACACCACCCTAAAGTTAAAAATTGTAAGTTGAACCAACATAAGTCAGGGACTTATCCGTCATGCTTACATTTTTATTTTCAGTTTGTAGGAATGATGATTTCTAGGATGTGAGTAATTATATAACTACCAATACTCTGAGAAAATTGTAAGCAAAACTGATTTTAAGATGTATTTATTGAGTGAATAGTCATATGCTGCAAATTATATTGGCTAACAATAATTTCATAACTTGTTCCCTGTCCTGTCAATGGTTATGATTTTTGGGGAAAGATGAGAGACGTAAAACAGGGAAATTCAACAAATATTTTATTAATAAAATTATTTGACACTGCAAAAGTTTTGGTAACAATTTTCTTTACTGGAAGGAGTGGTCTCTTTGTTAGCAACCATTTATTGCAATAGCACCTTGTCTGCCTGTGATTAACTGATAGCAAATTTTAAATTATCCTTTACTCAACCGTGTTTGATTTTTGGAATCTATAGGAAAATGGGAATGATACACATATTTATGAAGACTTTCCAAATAAACACATAAACCATTCCAACTAACAAAAATAAGGAAAAAATAACATACAACTTTTGGTGATGGGTCTACACATTGAGCTCCACCTCCTTCCTGGGAGGTCACCCTGAGCAGTTCAAATGGTTACTCCGTGAGCTTCAGTTTTGTCATTTGTAAAGTAGGAGCAACATATCTTAATACTCCTTTTACTTCTGTGATTCAAAACGTCATCCCTATGATCCTGTCAAACACTAGGTAAGCAGAGAAATGCTCTTATCTACTAACTAAAGCAGGAAAATATTCTTAACATTTACGAGAAATCTAAATGATTTGGTCTATACCAAACTTCTGGAAATCTACCAAAAGCCTAAAAGTGGACAAATATTTCGAATTTCAAAAAAGGAAAATTTGGATCCCAGAAACTGAAGCTCATAAGCTTGATGTTGACCCAGACTTTCAAATGGCCATTGAATAGTTTGTGAACTCTTTCAAAGGCAACAAGGAACCATTAAAAGTGAACACTGGATTATTAAAAATGGGGAGAGTTAGACCTGGTTCCATAAAGACAGTGTTAAAGACTGGTAGAATAGAGGAAGACTATAGATATATTTTGACGAATTATACAATTACAGGCAAGATGGTAACATGTAGATCTGCTTATGACAGAAGTGGCTGGGTTTATTCTCAGCTGTAGAGCAGCCAAAGTTCATTGCCATTCTGAAAGAGGTTCTCCTGGGTCCTCTGGGTCTGATCTTTGAAACTTTAATCTGCAACAGTGGCACTCAGGGTTTTGTACTTGTGGCACACTTTCAAATCTAGAATTCTTGATAGCGAGATTGAAACAGTCAAATGACAATCATAGTTATTGTGACTTTTCATTGGGTCACTCTTTCCCCCAACTTCCTCATTGTATAGACTGGTTAAGATGGAACTGTTGGATGCCCTAGCTATTTTTCTACTTCATAGATACACAGGAGGTGACAGTCTTGTGCATTCTGGCTCACTTGTGCCTGCTCGATATTCCCCCTTAATCACCTCTGGGAGCTAGATGTACATGGGTACCTGCTTTACCACTTCTACCTTCTTAGCTCAACACTTCATAGGACAGACAGATATAGAGAGCTGTTTTTCACCTATTTGCTGCAAAAATATACTTCGAGTGAGGAACATTTTTGGTGCCATACCTAAGAAGACTTTATAGTACACTGTTGTAGCAAGAATCATTGTCTACGAACTACTGAAGGGTAATGTGAGTAAAGTCACACAATAGAAGGTATGTGCACTTTTGCATTTATAGACAGCAAAAGATAATAGTGTTACTTAATGGTTCTTCAGTAAGGGGAGATTACTTACTTCTTATAGGTTCTAAGAAGATATATATGGATGCACAAACACCACACACATATTGAATAAAATGTAAGGAATTTGGGCAAAGAATTGTTTTAAGAGCTATTTATATGAAAAGAATCTCCTACTAAAATAGGTGTGATATAATCTCTATTAATTAATTATCCATCCCAGTCATAAAGAAATCTCAAGTGCCCTAGAGATTTGATCTTGGACACATGCTTTATTTGAAATTTCAGCAAGCCCAAATATACATAGATGAGAGAGCCAGGCTTCCAAGGAGTAGAGAAATCAGACTGTTGACAATGCTGAAGGATCTGGGTATGTTTGGTCTGAGTAAGAGGAAGTTATGAGGGAAGGACTGGAGTTCTAGAGTAATGCTGCTCAGTAGAAATATTACCTGAGCCATAAATGTAAACATGTATGTGATTTTAAATTTTCTAGTTGCTGCATTAAAAAAAGTAAAACATTTCTTGTGTCTTCTACTCATCACAGAATGCTGGACACTCTTTCCTTAGAACTCTACTTTCTGTAGATTAAGATTTTGAAAGTGAATGGGAACAGAATTCGCTACCCCAAAATATCTCTTTTTTGCCATAAGGGTTATTTTAAGCTGATTATCATTTTTTTTAAATAGCAGACACTGGGGGCACCTGGGTAGCTCAGAGGGTTAAGCCTCTGCCTTCGGCTCAGGTCATGATCTCAGGGTCCTGAGATCAAGTCCCATGTCAGGCTCTCTGCTCAGCAGGGAGCATGCTTCCCCCCCTCTCTCTGCCTGCCTCTCTGCCTACTTGTGATCTCTCTCTCTGTCAAATAAATAAATAAAATCTTTAAAAAAAATAGCAGACACTGAAGAAGATCTAAAAACTGAGCTAAGATATATTTACATTTAGAAGGGAAACATCCGTTTCTAAGGATGTCTTTTTTTTTTTTTTCTGTTACAGGAAGAAGAGGATGACTCAATTTTTGGAAATACTTATCAATGGAGAAGACAGTTAAATCTGCATGCATAACAACTATATGCTAATTTACTTCATTTTTCCTGGTCACCTCCCATAACTGGATCCCTATTCCCTTAAAATCTTTCTTTTGTCTTTAGCTGCAGATGGCACTGAAGGTGATGGCTTGGACCATTTTAGGGAGTTATTCCATTTTCCTGGGTTTCTCTCATGTATGCAGGAGGTGTATTTGTTACAATACTTGTTTCTTTCTGTTCTGTCTTTTACTACAGGGGAAGGGGAGTGGGCGGTCTCAACCAAGAACTTAGAATGGTAGAGGGTAAATTATTTTCCTCCCCTATAAGAGGTGTTAGAATGTCATGAGAAATGGACAAATAAATATTTAAGTCTATCAGCTCAAAATTTCTCAATTGCAGACATATATAAGTTTCAGAAGAAATGGATGAACAGAAACACAAAACCACAAACTGTACATTAGTAATACATATTTATAAATTACTCATCCAGATCACAAGGTCAAGCAAGTAGGGAATAGAACCACAGAAGATCTATAAAATAAAGAATGAGGGAAGCATAATGGGTAGGAAGATTTTTAAGGACATTTCATTAAATATACTTTTAAATATAAAAAGATGGAAACTCAACATGGAGTTTGGATGTGGTGAGAGTATTATTGACCTCACTTTACTGTCTTTATAGAAGAATGCAGAAATCTTCAACTTCAATTATGATTTTATAAGATCTCACTAACCATATTTATGTATGGGTAGTTTTGTGATATTCCTATTAAGTAGGATGATAGGAACTCTATCTATGAATGCATTTTTCCTGAGATTTATAAAACCATTTAATGCCTTGGTTTAAATTCAAATTAATACTAACAATTTCTCACATTGTGGACAACCACTTTGCTTAAACTTCATTAAGAGCCTGTAAAGGAAAATGGGACCTCTGTAAGCATTTAGGAATAAGGAGCCCGTATTTTTTATTAGTTCTTTACTTGTATCATTTAATGAGATTTACAAAACTCTCATATATTACAAAATGTACATAGGCAATTATTAAAGAAGGTTAGTTTGGTTTTGGAGTCTTACTCATATTTAAAATCATGCAATAAAATGCAGGGAAGAATTAAAAATGTGTTTATTAAGATGATTATGGTTTCTAAGGTTTTGGTCCACTTTAATTTTATTTCTACCATTATAATACACCATCATTGATGAATTCAGCAAATAGTATAATGGTGCTGACCTGTAGGAACAATGCCCCCATGGACTCTATACTCCCTCAAACCAAGATTCAACAGGACATTAACTCTTCGCTGAGTCTGCTAAAATGGAATTACTTCATGGAAGATGACAGTGCTGTTGATCACCATCATGATTTTTAGGGTGTTCGTTTAGCAGGGAGCCAAGACCATAAACTCTGTATCTCTAGTTTCCCATCCAGAATTTATGTTTTTAATTCTATCTATACCATCAGCATATTAGTCCAAGCTACCATTATTTCTGTCTTGGAGTAGTCTACTCACTTCCTGACCAGACTGTCTGCCCTTGTGCCTCCCTACAATCTGTCAGTTAGATGGTATCTGGGATGTCACTTTCCTGCTTAAAACCATGAGTGGCGTCTTCTGGTTACATTTAGAATGAAATGCAGGCTTCTTGACCCAGCCCCTCCCTTCTTCTTCTCCCTTGTTCCATGGTGGTCCAGTCATACTGTTCTTATCTTGGTTGCTTAGGAACCCCAAGTTCCTTTCTACCCTAGCAGTTGTGCCCTGGTACATTCTTCCTTCGAAGGCTGTTTCTTTGACATTCTTGTCTCTTTTTAAAACATAAATTCCCCAGGACCACATTTTAGTCACTGTCTACCAAATCTCTGTTCATCTCTTACATTTATTTTTATTGAAAAAGGTATTTTAAATATATGTGCATATATTTACATGATTTATGCATACATTATATGTACCTATCATCCTTCTCTCTCCTTCTCTATAAATGTTGTGTAGTTTTCTTTTGGCCTGACTCCTACCCCATCTCCTCAAAATAGGCCCTCTGCGGAATCTGGGTTCATGTTTATCTTGTTCACAGACGTGTCCTAGAAAATGGTCAGGGACAGAACAGTTTCTCTCCAGAACCCATGGAGGCCAATCGAATCAGGATATCAGGACATCAGGTAGGCTTGGCTCAGTTCTTTTCCTTCCTCTTCTTATTCCCTGTATGATATTGGGCCAAGTGTTCAGCCTCAATAAAATTGTTTTGATATTGTTAACTGAAGACAGTAACTGTGCCGATCTTTAGGGTCATTACCCCTCACATGCCATTAAAAAATGTAGTAAACCATATTTGTGGTTTTAACAATTATTCTCATGCCATACCCTTTATATTTTAATAGCCATGGCCCTCTAGGGATGTCTGGGTTAGCGTAATACCGAAAGATGGAAATCACCTGTGCAATACTTGTTGCGTGTATGTGTGTAGCAGGGAAGGTCCTTTGAGTTAGACCCATTATGGCTCTGTCCTGGGAAGATATGCAGGTGCTTTGCAGTAGACATTTCCTCTGCCCTGCCCAGAGTCGAGGCTAAGTTGTTCTCAGGGGACTCAAAGCTCTGTTCTGCAGTGGGATGGACCTTAGCATCCCGTGGGTCCCACCCACTGTGGCTGCTATATCTCTGCACGGCCAGACCAGGATGGTCTGGGGACCCAGGTCATCCTCCGGTTCCTGCAATATGCTACTGATGAGGACCTTCAAGGTGGTAACCAGCAGGCCCAGTTGGCCCTAAAGTCCTTGTGGGACCCAGGGCCTGTCTGGAAATCCTGATTCCCAGGTATCTCCCATCCTGCACTGTCTGGTGGGCCTGGGGTGGCCCCTGGAGTCTCCAAGGTCTGGCTTCGGAGCATTACCAGTTCTGTTTAGGAGCAGGATGGACCCCCACTGCCAGGAGTGTCCCCCAGAAGTCCCACCAGTGGGGGTGTCTGCATACCCTGATGTGGGACAGATCCCTAAAAGCCTGGATGCCGGTCAGCAAGGCACCTGCATTTGCCTTTGTTGTCAGACCCTCCTGGCCTGTTGGGGACAGGCCCTGTCCTCATCCAGCTGGGCTGGTAGTGCCTAGAAATAGGACACTGCTATGGAGGTTTGCATGGTCGTAACTGTCAGACCCTATATGGCCCTGCTGTCCTCTTGGGACTGGGCCGATTTTTTTTTTTCAATGGACTGTATTTTTAGAGTAGATTATATTTACAGTAAAACTGAGCAGAAAGTACAGAGCATTTGGCCCCTACACAGGTCCAATGTCTCATGCTATTGTTAGGCATTAGTTGGACAGTCAGGTAGTCAGAGCCAGGGTCCCCAAGAAGGAAATATGGAGTCAGTAGAGCAAAGATCGAACAGCACTGACATCCTGTTCTGCAACTTAGACAGGACCACACTGACCATTCTTCTTTGCAGCCTTGGCAGAAAAAACTTCTGCAAAACGTCCTAAAATAAGATAATGAACTGCAAAGCATTTATCACCATTACGCCAAGGGGCAGTTAAGACATATGCCCCCAGACATCAGAAAAAAGACCATCAGCCTGTGGACTTGAGCCAAGTAGGTATCCGGATCTGACTGGCACAACTCAGCACACCCTGATTATTTAAGAAAGTTTCACAAAGAGCTCATAAAAACCCCTAATCTTAGAAACTCCAAGGGCACCTCACTTGGGTCCCCCTCCCTCTCTGGGAGCTTTGTAAACTCTTGCTCAGTAAACGTTGCTTTTCTGCCCACTACTCTCCTTCTGGTCTACCTCTTCATTCTTCAAAGGGGCATGACCAGGAACCACGAGCACTAAAGGCAGAGAAATACTACAACATTCTCAACATCCTACAGCGAATGGTACTTTTGTTACACTCAATGAACTTATATGCACACATCATTATCACCCAAAGTCCATATTTACATTAGGTTTCACTCTTGGTATTGTACATTCTATGGATTTTGGTAAATGTATAATAACATGTAGATACTGTTAAAATGCGTGAAAGTTCGCTGTCCTGAAAGTCCCCTGTACTTAACTACTGGGGATTTTTAAATTAGAAAATGTGTTTCTCCACCATGGGAGGCAGGTAGCATCTTAGTGCAGATTTGATTCAGAAAGAAAATCTCAGTGAATTAGTGAATGAGAGAATGAATGAATGAATATGTAAATCGTGCCAAGGTCCAATGAGATTTTTTTTCAGAGCAGGCTTAATCTGGATACATGAAAATTTAGAGACTTATATCCAGACCTGGCTCTTGAATGAAAGTGTGGCAGAAATCGATGGGAGCCATTCGATTGCGGGATCGTGTGTGTCTCTCCAGACACCCTGCATGTGGTTCCAGAGTGACGAGCCCTCTATTCTTTTAGGGTGGAACCATCCATCTTTGCAAGGCATGCAGTCTGCCTAGACCCATGCTGTGGACAGAAGGGGAAAGATGAGTGAGCTATGCAGGACGTTTGAGAGGTAGGAACTGAGTAGGCTTCCTGGAAATAGAAACCATCTCTATGGCAATGATCAATGGGAAAAACCTCTTTCTCTCAAACTTAAATCCTTCAGTTGATTATACTCAAAGATGGTGAAAGATATTGATCCAAGAATCATTTTGTTTAAGGAGTATTATTAATCTTGTACCTGTAGCATGGGATTCAGTAATCAGTAAGAGAATCTTCTTCACTCTGAGGGTCCCTCAGTCTAATGGGAATGATAGCTATGCACGCAGTTAACTAGCAGTGTGTTACTAGTATGAATGTGAATTTAAAAACTAATTCAACCAGTCTTCATGTGGAAAATCACATCAGATGGTTCTAGAGATGACAGATAAAGGTGACTGTGTAATAATTGTTTGTATTTCCGAGCTTTTAGTTATTAATTTTAGAACTGAGTTTAGCATGCTCATGTGTAAAGTTTAAAAGAAAGGTCATTTATTTTGAACTTATACAGGAATGCTATATATTTTCCAACATTTATGTACTTAATACAGGTATTAAAACTTGTAACCATTATAAATATAGCTGAATTTTGTATGTGAATCCTAAGAAACTATATAGATACTATTGAGTCATTAGAAAGAAATATTAGACAAATAAAAATCAAATGAAATTCTGTGATGACTAGGATGAACAGAGAAATAGAGAACTAAGAAGAGCAAGACATTATAGAACTATTTAATTAGAAGTACTGGATGAAAACTCTTCTAGCCAAAGTGGAAAAACATAAAATAGAAAAAATATATTCCAATTATGAGCATTGCAACAAATTTGCATGTACTTTTTTGGCTGCAAGCATCTCTCTCTTCATTTGCTTAACTATGTCATAGTCAAAAACAATAGTTCCATTTTTTTTCTTTTTTAACACCATAACAAGCTATTAACACATTAACACATTTTGACTAAATATTCTTTGATAATATTTTCAGGGATTAGTATTTAGACAAAGGTAATATATGTTGTATCAAAGAATTTCATTATTGGGTGGCTTGATCATGAAATCAATTGTTTACTAAAAATAACTGAATAAATAAAATGTTTTAACATTTTATTAAAATCTAAGAACATACAGAATGTTGTGTTATTTTTAGTAGAAAGAGATTTCTTGATTCCATAAACTGTACTAAATTATAATGTTTAAATTAATCCATAGATATTGAATCTACAAATTAACTAATTTATAGCTAATTTATTTATTTTAAAGATTTATTTATTTTTTTTCAAATGTATATATATATGATTTTTTCCCCAACAGGTGAATTCTAACAAACATTTATTTATTTATTTATTTATTTATTTTTAAAGATTTTATTTATTTATTTGACAGAGAGAAATCACAAGTAGGCAGAGAGGCAGGCAGAGAGAGAGGAGGAAGCAGGCTCCCCGCTGAGCAGAAAGCCCGATGTGGGGCTCGAACCCAGGACCTGGGATCATGACCTGAGCTGAAGGCAGCGGCTTAACCCACTGAGCCACCCAGGCGCCCCCATTTATTTATTTATTTATTTATTTATAAAGTTATTATGTTAGTCACCATAAAAGACACAGAGTGCAGGAGGAGGGTAGAGGGAAAGAGAGAATCTCAAACAGACTCCTTGGTGAGCAGGGAGCCCCAGGTGGGGCTGGATCCCACCCTGAGATCGTGACCTGAGATCATGACCTGAGCTGAGATCAGGAGTCCCCAGAATCCCTGCTTTCATGTGAACAAGAATCTTCCATGGAGGTAAATAGGAGCTGAGCTCTTCAGCTGTTGGGAATTTGCTTATGCGGATGACTCAAATACCAGATAAACACTGGGAGACATAGTAAGATGAGGTGGGGCTGAGGGGATAAATTTGTCACATAGAAGGAACATTTGTCAATGCTCCAATGGAATGCTCACAGTTGATACTGAAAACCACCGAGAGACATCTCTTGGATAGAATAGACAGAGGGGATGATTACAGCCAAAGTGAGATGTTCCTTCGTCCACCTTTTGGTACAGTGCCTGGCTGGCTTCCTCGGTTGGGACACCGACTCTGGATTTCAGCTCCGGTCGTGATCTCAGGGTCCTGGGATGGAGCCCCACCACGTCCGGCTCTGTGCTCAGCACAGAGTCTGCTTGTCCCTCTCCCTCTGCTCCTTCCCCTGCTCTCTCTCTCTCTCAGATAAACAAAGTCTTAAAAAATAAATTATAAGGTTTTTTCTTTCTGATTATCTAATTGTGTATAAAAGTGAATAAAGAACTTTGTTTTACGTAAATATTATATCTAGTATTACATAAGAACACTGGGCATGTGAGGTGGGAGCTGTTTTCTTTCTATACTTGCACAGCTGTAACTTAGTTTCTCACAAGTGCCCCTTACTCACTTGGAGGCGGACTCTCTTGCCTGGGACATGGAAGCCATGAGAGAACAGTATCACTTCACAATAGTGATGGAAATAGCACCGTCCATACTCTTGTGCTATTTGTAAAACGAAGACTTTCATTCTTAAGCAATCTTTTAAGGATCTTGATTTTTGAGCCCACTGTCCCTCACAACACGGGAGAGGTCTGGTTCAGATCGGCGTTCATACAATGACCTTACCTCTGTGATTTCTCCTACGGGGACTTCTTAACGATGCTTTTGCACCATGTACCTTTTTATTATAAAATTGAACTACCCTAATACGCTCACTTGATTGGTCTTCAATTTTAACTTTTTCATTCAATAATTTTTCACCAAGACTAATGCATACTTACTTTTCTTTCAGATAATTTTCTCCACATCTTTTCAGGGTTGCCTGGTGAACGGAGGAGACCAACGCTCTGGGGTCTCTATGCATCCTAAAGATGTCCCCAGAGGCTCTTGGTCTTGTCACCAGAAAGAATTCCTGCGCAGACATGCAGAGCAGTGGACGAGCCGCACGTGTGGGAAGGTTGATTGGGACCAACCTGAAAGCAGGTGCGTTCGGGAGAGGAGAGGAGAGCACGCACGCACCCTGCGGTGGGGATCGGTCTTGGTGGTTGTTAACGAAGGGGCGGAATATTCATTACTTGGGGCCGGAAGCAGTGGTTCCCGCTTTTTCTTTCTAATTTGGTCAGGGGTTTCCGTCCTGATCTCCGCCATCTTGGGCCTGGCTCGTGTGGTGCTGCTTCCTGTGCATGCTGGCCAGACGGACGCGCCTCTGAGCTGCCCGCAAGCGAGCCCGGAGTGAGCCAGCTTCCTCCCGGCTGTCCTCCAGGTATTTTGCTAGAGCCCAGCTACCTGTTCTAACAAGGGCATAGTTCCTGTGGGCTGCATTACTAGTAAACGGCTTTTTATTCAGGCAGGGTGGGAGAAGATATGATTTTGCCCCAGTTTCATGTTTCTAGCAATATTTACTTAAAACGATGTCCTGTCAAGTTGGTATGTTTCAAAATTGGTATAATCACAAGAATATATCCTTAACGAATTTTCAATACGATATCTGTACATCTTTGAAGGACTTCATCTTGTTGGTAATTGAGGTATTTTGTACATCATCATTATATATATGTGTCCTGTGCATTTTAAATTGCATTCCATGATATATTTCTTTTTTTAAAAGAGTTTATTTATTTATTTGACAGAGATCACAAGTAGGCAGAGAGGCAGGCAGAGAAAGGGGGGGCAGCAGGCTCCCTGCTGAGCAGAGAGCGCGACCTGGGGCTCCATCCCAGGATCCTGGGTTCATGACCTGAGCCAAAGGCAGAGGCTTAACCCACTAGCCACCCAGGCGCCCCATCCATGATACATTTCTAATATAGTATTTATTCTCTTATTTATATTAGATAGTTTTAAAAGTTTTATGGTAATATTTTCACACATATGTGAGTGTGTTATTACCAAACATGGGACATAATTTATTTTCATAATTATTTAAACATGTAATAAAATCCAACAAGCCTCCTCATCTACTATTAAGAAGTTTTGGGGTAAGGCTGGTAGTGTGTGAAAGTAATTTGCATCTGTGCTGTCAGTGAGGGCTGGTCCTTGTCCCACGCTAGAGACTGGAGAAGCAGATGATTACCTGACCCAGAGACACCCCCACCACAGGTCCCTTTACCTCCTTGATCCAGGCAGTGGTTACAGCCTTCATCAGCCTTTTCAGGATCTACAGAAAGAAGCTTCTAAATCATGGCCCTTCACGCATGAAAAACCTAAATATTTTCAGCATCATGTATTTCAGTTTTGCAGAGAATACTAATGGGATGATAAAAAAGGGTAAATTGGCAGTAAGATGAAGTTATTTTCAGCATTTTTTATTTAAATTGAAGTCTATGGTGTACGAATTTTATGTTTTCTCATGATTATGACTGGTATTGCCTCACCACGTGGAAGTGAAATTGAAATATGTAGACGAGAATATGGGGAAGTTAAGAGGGTGATGGGTTTGAAGGAAATGGGAACAGGCGTGAAGCTGGGTTTCCCCCAGAATTCTGTAGACTTTCCATGTATACATTTTTAGGAATCAACTTCATGTATCTCTTCCAGGAAGTCTGCCATAGTCATGAAGACTGGGTTAGGATTTCCAATTATAATTATATACACGGTAAACATTGTGTATTTCCCCTTATTCTATATATGTCTTCACAGGATGTTAGAATTTTTTGCTTTCCAGATGTATGCTTCTTCTGGCAGGGATTAGATCTGATGAGGGCTGAATTCATGCTGGTTGTATAATAATTGTTCAGTGCATGAGTGCCTGTCATTCAGTCTGGGAAAGCTACTTGGGCTGTCATACATTCGTCTTTAGAGAAGAAAAGAAACTATGGCTAGATATTCAAAGTCAGAACATTTGGAAAGGATTTTCCCATCTGTGTGTGTGTGTGTGTGTGTGTGTGTGTGTGTTTGTTTTAGGGCAGTGAGTGGGAAGTGTTCTTGATTAGAAATCAGGATTTGAGTCCTAATTTTGGCCCTTCAGTGGCATCTGAATGTGTGTGTTGTTGTATCAGCCTCCTAACCTTTCTGAGCATCAGTTTCTTCATTCATGAGACTAAGGCCCTAAACTCAGTTTCCAGGGTTTCTTTGACCTACATTATTATTCTGTGACAAGCAACTTGTTGTCAGTGACAGGAATGGTTTCCAACCTGGGTGAGCTTCTTCTTGAGGTAAGGGTGGGTATTGCCTTGTCAAACATCCATGAACTCTAGTAGAAGCAGGTGACATTGAGAACCTTCACAATTTGTGGCCAAAGGAATGCTGCTTATTCCATATTATTGCCAGAGATTCAGAAAGGAAATTATAGCTGAGTTGCTTCTGAAGCATAGATCTGAAGATAAACCACCACTGGATAAGTAGAAGGTAAAGTCAGAGCAGCTGTTATTTTCACAAAGGGACCCAATCAGAAGTCATCAAGCTTCTTTTCTCTCCCTCACAATTGTCCTGGAACAGTCTGGGGCATTTATGTTTTGCTCAGGGTCTGAGACCAGCACTCCTCCCAAGTCAGAGCTCTGTCCTACAGTACATTGTCATCTGAGTAAATCTCTGTCAGTGCTGATTGTAGTTTCAGCTGAGGCATGCTTGGGATATGTTGGGGGGAGAGGGGAATGCGGGGAAGTCCATGTCTCACTCTGCACTTAGAAGCAAGAGGTGTTGGGGAATGTCCTCAGTCCCTGGTTATGTTTCCAGGAATAATGGCAGAATGGACTTTGGCAAACAACTTAAAGTCTCTACCAAGTTTATGACTTTCAGTAACTGGGAGTGAAATGATCAACTGCATCCAAGATACAATTTGAATCATCATTGTGCTTTTTTTTGGACATATCCAACATCACATTATAAATATATAATTCCATGGTTAAATATTTTTATAGTGACCTATACAGTAGAATGCTGTGTAGTTCTTAAAATCATTTATAATGATTTATATTTATAGTGATTTTATTTTTATTAAATGAATATTTTACTTTAATTATTTAACTAACCATTTAATCAAATTAATTTAAATAATTATTTAATATAAATCAATTAACTGTTTAATTACAATAAATTATTTATTAATTTAAATAAACATTTTATTTATAATGATTTATATTATGTTATATATTTTATTACTTATATTTATTATTTATAATAATGATTAACAAAGACCCCTTCTCTCTCTCAGCTCTGGCCAGTGGTTCTGTGCTGGGTTTTCTTTCTGAACACGCAGCTGAGATGTGTGAATAAACATGAAGTTTCCCAAATCCTTCATAGCCCTCACTGTGTGTGAAAATGAATAGTGAATACACTGGCAATGAGTACACCATATGTAGTTACATTAAACTAGCAAGACATGAAAAAAGTTATGAAATAACCAATTTTTATTAAAAATATTGCTTAGCAAAGTATAGGAAAGGGATTAGAAAAATAAGATTTTATTTTATTTTTATTATTATTATTTGAAAAAGATTTATTTATTTATTTTAGAGGGAGAGTGGGGTGGGTAAGGGCAGGGTGAGAGGGAGAGAATCTCAAGCAAACTTCCTGCTAAGCACAGAGCCCATCATGAGGCTCAATCCCATGACCCTGAGAGCATGACCTGAGCCAAAATCAAGAGTCTAACACTTAACTAGCTCAGCCATCCAGGTGCCCCTAGGAAAATAAAGTGTTATTTATTTTATTTTATTATTTTAAAAGATTTTATTTATTTATTTGACAGAGAGAGATCACTATAGGCAGAGAGGCAGACAGATAGAGGGGGGGAAACAGGCTCCCCTGCTGAGCAGAGAGCCCAATGTGGGGCTTGATCCCAGAACCCTGGGATCATGACCTGACCCAAAGGCAGAGGCTTAACCCACTGAGCCACCCAGGCACGCTGAAAAATAAAATTTTTAATGTTAGTATTTCTTATCTCTGATGGTAGAATTTAAATCATATTTATTTTGTGTTTTTTTTTAAATCCATATTTTCTAAATTGTCACCACTAGCATAAATTTATGTGGGTAGTAAGCAAAAGTCAATAAACATTCATTTTAACAAGTGAGAATTTTGTAATGACCTAGGAGAAGTCAAATTTACCCACACTCAACTTCGGCATTGTTTCTTACAGAATTAGTGATCACTTTGGCCAACAGTAGCCAAGGGGACACATGGTCTTACAAAGAAAACGAGCCAGAAAACTTGGCAAGTTTAAAGAAATGGTAATTGTGACTTATGATCCTCTTTCATGGATATGAGAGCTGTTCTCACAGTAAAGCTAATGCATCTTGTAACACATTCATATAAAGTCTTATCACAAAGCCCATAAAGGCACATAAATATCTTCCTTAAATCAGTGAAGCAAAATGTCTGAAATGAGTGCAGCATTTACAAGATGAGCACCCTACCTGCCTCTTAAGCGCGAAATGGTTCTGGTGGTTAAAAATTTCAACAATCCGTTATTTATCTGTCTGGATGGAGTTGGAGTTCTAGATTACTTTTGGTCACAACCATAGGAAACAAGGAAATGAACTTTTCATTGTGGGAAAGCCTCACATTCCCCTGATAATGGAATATCGATACTTTCAGATGCCATTTTTCTACAAGATTATGACCAGTAGCCATTTTAACTCACATTCTTAAATTAATTGGGTTGAGCTCCTTTTCCTTTATAAACGAAAAGTAAAGGAATTTAAAAAGAGAAGCAGTGACATTTTTGTCAGCAGTCTCTTCTTTGATCGCCAAGTTGCGACAGACACCCATTTGGATATACGTAGAAACACATACGCTAGTCACCTTGTCAATAAAGGACTCTGATAGGCAACCCACTCACTTGCTGGTCTTTCCCTCCCCAAAGGAAACTTTTCTTTGACCTGTGGGTGTTACCAGAAGATTGGTTGTGAATTCCTCCTTCCCATGCTGTCCTTGGAACATTGCTGGGCATCTGTCCTGTTTACCCCCAGCCCCTCTGTCCGTCCACCAGAGCTCTGAGCCATCACCCACCCCTCAGACAGAGATAGGAGACAGTGGGCCAGCCTCTCCTCTATCTCTACCTCTTAATTCCTCAGTGTATTAATGCTCCACTTGGGAGGCACGGATTTCGGCTTTAGTGGATCATCTCAGGACTCACCCAAATCTGATGCTTGGCATAGTTTTTGGGCAAGTGAAGAATTGAGTCTGGATTTTAACATTATGCAGATATTACTGGTGATACAACCACATGGTGAGGGCTGTGAAGGACTTGGGAAACCTCCTTTATTCACACATTTCAGCTGGGCATTCAGAAAGCAAACCCAGCACACAACATCCTCCAGAATCACTAGTCAGAGCTAAGAGAAATAAGGGGGCTTTGTTCATCATTATTCTTCAGCCATGGACAAGCTCCATGACATACAGCAAGTTTCAGAACTGTCTTCTGATATTAAGATAATTTGGAATAGCTGCAATTATGTGTATATAGCTATGGGAGACAAATAACTTTAATACTGTCCTTTGCAGTTATTAATACTAGTATAGCTGAGAGCTAACTGGTTTAGTAATCCAGAATAGACTTAGGAACAATCAATACTGGCCTTTTGCCAGAACTTGCTGGCATTTCTTGGGAGGGTAGGTATTCCTTACATAGGCTTATTTCATCCTCCTACCTTTCTACTCCAGGAAAAATGCTAAGATGGGCATGTGTGCGATGAAAACTGAATTGCAGGTAGAAATTTGGAGAAAATTTTATTATCCTGAAACTTAAGTTCATATCTCCATTGCCTCAGTTTTCTGTTTGAGTTTAAGCACTAATTTTCCTCAAGTGATTATGTGAAACATCAAGGGCATGAAAATTATATTAGAAAATAGAAATAAAAAAGGGCCTTAAATTTGTTTCTGAAAATAGAAAGCATCTTTTGCAGGAAGTGCACAAAACTTTGATTTGGGAATTGCATCAATAAAGTTGTGACATCATATATTAGGGTTCTCCAGTGAAACAGAGCCAAAAGAAAATATCATTCTACCTATTGTCTATCATCTATCAATCATCTATCTATTATCTCTCATCTATCTATCATCTATCTTCTATTATCTATCATCTATCATGTATTATCTATCATCTATCAATCATCTATTATCTATCATCTATCATCTATTATCTATCATCTCTATCGTCTATAATCTATCAATCATCTATCTTCTATTATCTACCATCTATCATCTATCATCTATCAATCATCTATTATCTATCATCTCTATCATCTATCAATCATCTATCTTCTATTATCTATATCTATCATCTATCAATCATCTATTTTCGATCATCTATTATCTATCATCTCTCTATCATCTATCGATCATCTATTATCTATCATCTATCTTTTTTTTTTAAAGATTTTATTTATTTATTTATTTGACAGAGAGAGAGAGAGGGAGAGAGAGAGATCATAAGTAGACAGAGAGACAGGCAGAGAGAGAGGGGAAAGCAGGCTCCCTGCTCAGCAGGGAGCTGATGCGGGGATTAATCCCAGGACCCTGAGATCATGACTTGAGCCAAAGGCAGAGGCTTAACCATCTGAGCCATCCAGGTGGCCCTCTATCATCTATCATCTACCTGTTAGCTATCATCTATTATCTAACATCTGTCTATCATCTATCTGTCTTCTGTTTGGGATCATTGGGTCCCCACTATCATTCTGAGGGACTCTGACTTTCTTTACTCTGTTTGCAAGGCCCAGGTGAATCCTAAAAAAGGTACATTAGCCATTAATATCCAGTACTCCTGGGATTTAGGGACAGAATCTTTATTACATGGTGTTATTTTGAGTCAAAAATTCCCTTTGATAGAAAAAAGAAGGCAGACTGGTGATGACCCACAGCTGTCACTAAGTAGATCATCATTTTGGGGACATGCAGTAAATAAACTAATGTGGAAGGACAGATAAGAAATGACCCCTCTCTGAGTTTCTGATGGGGTTGGGAGAGGGCTATAGCTGGACTTCTCTTTCAGAGGGGACAGAGGCCATTTGTGTATGGGGTGGCAGTGTGTGGTCTGATAGAGAGAAGAGCATTCTTGGGTCTGGTTCCACACATAGGAGCTTCAAAGTCATCATTCTATCTTCAAAAATAGTTGAAGAAGCTGAAAAATCAACTCTTCTTGAATCCATGGAAGAAGTGGGGTCACAGAGCAAACCCTACCTCCCAAGGTTGAGATTCTGACCAGTGAATACAGATCATCACTGGCCATGAGAGCAGAAATTCCACAAAAACCAGTGTTGGGGTAGGAAACAAGAAATGTCATTGAGAAATTACGTGATGCTCCATCTGGACATGCCCGAGAGAGAGAAATTCCAGGGGACCCAGTCATGGAGGATCCCCACATTTTTGAATTTTATTTCTTAAACTCTGCTCAGCTCTTAGAGTGAATATCAGAGAAAGTTCCTGTCATGCTTCCAGCCATGGGAGGGAAAAGGAATTGTTTTGAAATAATCTAGAGCATCAGTTCTTCCTAAGGATGTGTGCCTTCAGGAGAAGCTATTTAACCAGATCCTAATCTGCTGGGGGTTCTTCAGAGTATAACAGACTTGGGGGAAAAGAAATACCAATTCCAGCCCCTCTAGCCATCCTGTCCCACCCAAGGGTGTGGCAGGGGAGCTGAGAAGCATGTGTGACGTTTATGGTCTCACTAAGAGGCTGAGACCCATCCTTGGACCAACCCCCATAACCGCACACTACTCAACACCACAGATCGGTTTCCAGCATCCCTTCTACCCAGCCGTTCATGTCCAGCTTTCAAGAAAAACAATCACAAGACATCGAAATTCAAAAAACACAGTTTGAAGAGATAGAACGAGCCGTAGAACCAGACTCAGATGTGGCATGGTTGGTAGAATTACCAGACTGGGAATTAAAACAGTAGTGATTGATATGCTCAGGGCTCTCATGGATGAAGTAGAGAATACCAGGATAGATGGGCAATGTGAACAGAGAGATGGAAATCCGAAGAGAGAACCAAAGTAAAATGCCAGGGATCAAAGTCACTAACGGAAATGAAGAATGCCTTTGATGTTCTCTGTGGGTGAGACACGGCTGAGGAAACAGTCTCTGATCTCAAGGATATAGGAATAAAAACTTTCCAAATGAAAAAGCAGTTGGGGAAAGGACTGAATAAACAGAACAGAATATCCAAGGGCTGTGGGACAATGTGTATAGTACAAATACCAGAAGGAGAAGAAAGGGAGAGAAGAACTGAAGAAACATTTGAAATAATAACTGAGAATTTTCTTAACGTCAGACACCAAACCCCAGATCCAGGGAGCTGAGGGAACATCTCCCAGGATAAATGCCAGAAAAACTACACCTTGAGGGTGCCTGGGTTGTTCAGTTGGTTAAGCGGCTGCCTTCGGCTCGGGTCATGATTCCAGGGTCCTGGGATCGAGCCCCGCATCGGGCTCTCTGCTCAGCAGAGAGCCTGCTTTTCCCTGCTGCTCTGCTTACTTGTGCTCTCTCTCTATCTCTCTGTCAAATAAATGAATAAAATCTTAAAAAAAAAAAAAGAAAAAGAAAAACTACACCTCGATGTATCCTTTTCAGACGCTAGGAAATCAGAGATTGAAATAATCCTGAAAGAAGCCAGGAGTGAGCTGTGCTGGTATTGGGGAGAAGAGTCCCATGTTGGGGGAACAGCATAGGAGCCACAGGACACGGGACTATCCTGCCAGCAGGACAGAGGCCCAGAGAGCTGCCTGGAGATGTACAGTGCTGTGACTGCTGAACGGACTTTGGCTTCCCCTGAGTACAATGGGAGCACCTGCGGGATTGGGGATGGAGGACTGGCATCATCTGACTTGTCTGTCAATCATAGATATATAAAAAGAAAAATTAGGTTTTACTATACAACGCCAGCTTAAAAAATACTTCAGAGTTTATACGAATCTTGATGTCATGCCTGGAGTCAGGCCAGCTGCCCAGTCTGGGGGGATAATCCCTGTATGACTGTCCTCATTTCGGTCCCCAGCCACGTACTTGGGGTGCTCATGACCATGTTCAGGCTATTCAACTGGCTACAAATTTAGCATTTCCCACATGTACCCTCAGGTTTGACAATTGGCTATAATGACTCACAAAACTCAAGAAAAGTGCTATATTTAAAATGACAAATTTATCATAGCAAAAGTGTGCAGATTAGAACCAACCAAAGGAAATGACAGGCATAGGGCAAAGTCTGGGAGGGTTCTGAAAGCAAAGGTTCTGTCATCCTTGGCAATGCATTACCCTCTCTGCATTGGAGTGTGGCAATACTCAGAGTGTGCCAGCCAGAGATGCTCAACATAGTGAGGTGCCCAATGTTTTGGGTGAAGCTTTATAAAGCAGTGACTGGCTACATCCTTGGCCAGATGGTTGAATCCAGTCTCTCACCCACCTTTCTCCTCCTCGGAATCCAGGCTGATGTCTTCCTGCTAAGCCCAACTTGCTAGCCATGCAGTTGGTCCCTCTGGCCATCTGGGTCATCTTGTTTGTGCAGTCACCCAGGTGCTCACCGTGACCAACAGAGACACTGGGGAAATCCCAAGGCTTTCAAGTCTCCCTCCCAGGAACCAGAGAAAAAGGCCAGCCAAACTCTTGACTATATAGGGCAAGGACACATACATGTTTACATGTTATCATAACATTGATAATTGAGTAGGTATTTTTACTCCATAACTCATGTCAAGTTACTATCAACTGGTCGTTGATTCTTTGTACTTGGAAATGCTATTTTTGTCTCCCCCCATTCTTTCTCTTTTTAAAAAATTATTTATTTTAAAGAGAGAGTGTGTGCGAGCGAGAGCTAGGGGCAGAGGACGAGAGAGTCTTAAGCAGACTCTGTCCTTGGTGCAAAGCCTGATGTAGGGCTTGATCTCACAACACAAAGATCTTGACCTGAGCTGAACCCAAGATTTGGGTGCTTAACCAAGTGTGCCACCCAGGCACCCCGTCTCCCTACATTCTTCAGATGAACAGTTTGTGATCTTCAACTCGTTTAGCACCAAAATATTCCTTATGGTTTTTCCTCTGTAGTTTTAATTTGTGTACATTTTTCTTCTAAGGACTATTTTTCATATGTATCCTTTTACATATGCTTCCATCTTACTTTTTTCCCCTTATTCTTTAGTTTCTTAAGAGTCAAGGTATGAACTGTCAGTGTATAAATTGCAATATCGTACTTCTGTCATTTTAATTTTTTTAAGAAATTTTATTTATTTATTTGAGAGAGAGAGAGAAAGAGAGAGAGCACAAGCAGGAGGGATGGGGAGGGAGAAGCAGGCTCCCATCTGAGCAGGGAGTCCATGCTAGGCTCCATCCCAGGACCCCAGGACCATGACCTGAGCCACCAGGTGCCCCTGTCATTGTGATTGTAAGCGCAAATGTGGACTTATACTATTGCTTTCTTGAAAGCTCAGTGTGTTTTGTCTTCACATGACCAGCTAAATTCAGATTGGAAGGTTTACTCCACAAAGTCACTACCCCTGCTTTGGAATTTTAGATGGATGGTTTTGCTGAAAGACTCCATTACATCAGGTTTTTTTTCCCCTTAAGATTTTATTTATTGATTTGTCAGAGAGTGAGCACAAGCAGGCAGAGGGAGAAGCAGAACCCCCTGGCTGAGCAGGGAGCCCGATGAGGGGGCTCCATCCCAGGACCCAGAGCCTAAGGCAGACGCTTAACCGACTGAACCCCCCAGGCTCCCTGTTACATCAGTCTTAACTGGGACATGCTGCTCTGAATTTCTCCCTGGCCTCAGTGCTGGTAGCTCCTGAGTGCAGAATCCCAACAGCTTACCCTCCTTTTGACTTTCTACAAGGGTCAAATGCAGAAAATTAGGAATCTGTCATAATTCGTATTACCCTCCTCTTCCGTGGATATCCCCCTTTCTAAGACCAGATGGCCCATTTGAGTAGCTCTGAAGAGGACTTTCAGAAGATGGTGGTGTGGCGACAGGGTCAACACTAGCTCATGAGCTGGTCAGCTGCTCTACCCTGTGCTCGAAGAGCTCACCCCTCTCCGACAGCCTTTCGGTTTTGGATGTTTTCTTGTTTTCTGATGTCAGGCGTGGTCTTAGCTGTGGCCAGGGTGTGACTGGGGATCTAACGATGGAGAAGGCACACAGGATATTAGCAGGGCCCATGGCTGGTTTGTGTTTCAAAATTAAGCACAGAAATCTGGCTGCTGATTTGAGAATAGAGCCAGGGGCAGAGAGAGAAGCCAGTGATGAGGTCCTTGGGGCATTCCAGGATGAGACTGGTGGCTTGCATCAAGAATGCCTCAGTGCCGGGGGTCAGAGGTCAGCTGTCTTTTTAAGGAAGAACTAACTATATTAGAATAAGGCTTTGCTCATCATAAATTAAATGTATTTTAACTAATATTATTACTATTGTTATTATTCATCTTTAAAGGGTCACATTTTAAACAGCATGCATCTTGAGAATATCACTCCTGTCTGACAGTTTTGGGGTGGGTAAAAACATACCCATCATCTAAAATAAGCCTTTCTCATCCTCTGTGTCTGTGTGTGTTTTCTGGCTGTTCTCCAGTTTGAAACTAACGATAAAGAAAAGCTATCTGACACGAATGAAGCCACTAGATTACAAAAATAAAAAAAAATTGGAAGATTTTGAAGTGGGAGTTGCAAATACATTTAAGGCACCTTTTTTTTTTTAAGATTTTATTTATTTATTTGACAGAGGGAGATCACAAGTAAGCAGAGAGGCAGGCAGAGAGAGAGGGGGAAGCAGGCTCCCCACAGAGAAGGGAGCTCAATGTGGGACTCCATCCCAGGACCCTGGAATAATGACCCAAGCTGAAGGCAGTTGCTTAACCAACTGAGCCACCCAGGCACCCAAGGTACTGTTTTAATATATAATGTTTTTATGTATTTGTATTTATATATATATTTGTATTTGTATTTATATATATGTAATATATAATGTATTTACTCTGCTATTCAATTTTTGATTATGCTCTCTAGGACTGGGCCCTTAGGAGATTTAATTTAAAAGAAATGAAATTTCAAATTCCCAAATTCAAACATGTTCCTCAGCACGTGGGGTGTTGCCCTCTCCTATCCTGGTCAGAGACAAATTGGGGCCAGATTAGGAAAAGGTGTCAGTCATGGTTTTCCTATGATTGCTTCTCCTGGGGGAAGAGTAGACCACAGACATGACATTGGCAGTGGGTCAGCATGGTGTGAGTATGGTCAGAGCTCTTGGTTAGTTTTACAAAGTGGCTAACAACTCCCCTCTCTCCCCTCTCCTCCCAGCTCCCCAGGAGCTGGGACATGTCAGAATGTCCAGTGGTTTCCAGAGCTCCTTCTGAAAGCAGGGCAAAGCTGGGCTTTGTATTGGTTGTTTCCTAGTTTTTGTTTTTTTGGAGTATTTTTGTGTGTGTGTGGAGCCATATAACCCCGCACGAGGAGCACAGGGCTGCAAGCGTGACTGGTGTGCGTGTGTACAGGACATGTTCGTGCCCACGGACAGTGTGATTGGGCCTGGGGTAAAATCAGCTAAACAACCGATTGTGGTTGGTTTTTCCTCATTCAGGGAAAACCAGGGGCAGTTTGTGTATAACAAGGTAAAGTCCCCGTGCATATTCCAAAACTGTTTGTTGTAAACAGTAGGACTAATCACGGCCTGAGGTCTGCAACATGTGTCAGTACTGTCCTTCTGTCTCAAAAAAGAAGACCCAAGAACACCTGGGTGGCTCAGTCGGTTAAGCCGCTGCCTTTGGCTCAGGTCATGATCCCAGCATCCTGGGATTGAGTCCTGAATCAGACTCCTTGCTCAGTGGGAAGCCTGCTTCTCTCTCCACCTCTGCCTGCCACTCTGCCTGCTTGTGCATATTCTCTCTCTCTATCTCTGACAAATAAATAAATAAAATCTTTAAAAAAAAAATAGAAAACTCAGGTGGTCAACTTGCTTCTAATTTACTTTCTGTTAGAATGTAGGCTGCACCTGAAAATGAGACTTTGAACTTTCCAGATTACATGGTACAGAGCGAGTAACAGAAGAGCATAGACTGGAGGGGCGCCTGGATGGCTCAGTGGGTTAAGCTTCTTCTGCCTTCAGCCGGGGTCATGATCTCAGGGTCTTGGGATTGAGCCCTGCATCAGGCTCTCTGCTCAGCGGGGAGCCTGCTTCCCCCTCTCTCTCTGCCTGCCTCTCTGCCTACTTGTGATCTCTCTCTCTGTGTCAAATAAATAAATAAAATCTTAAAAAAAAAAAAGCATAGACTGGAGAAATGTAAACCCCATGCATTCTCTGCTTTTTCTATACATTCCATCCTTTCCACTTTTCTTATCTATTTCAAACCAAATATATCTTTTTAATTTGATATTTTCTTTTTATCTTTTACTTGGATAATTAAATTAATGTATATGTAAATATACTATCCTAATAAATATTCATCTATTTCCATATCTTCTTTTTTTTTTTTTTACTTTTTTTAGATTGAATGATCTTATTATTTCATTTTTTCTTCTGTAACATCTTGGAAGTTGTATATGTTTTCAAATGTGGTCCCAGGGATTGAACTACGTGTTACCATAAAAATTCTTGGTTTCTCAAAGGCTGTTATTTATAATTTTGCTTCCTTCTTGAACGTTCCAAGGATCTCTTATCATTTTAACTTTACTTATCTCTAGCATTTCTGACAATGTAGGTCTCCTGGAGAAATGTTCTCAACTTTTGTCTCACTGAAAATATCTCCATTTCACTTCCTTTTTTTTTTTTTTTTTTTTTTTTAAGATTTTATTCATTTATTTAACACAGAGAGAGAGATCACAAGTAGGCAGAGAGGGGGCAGAGGGAGAGGGAGAAGCAGGCTCCCTGCTGAGCAGAGAGCCCGATTTGGGGCTTGATCCCAAGACCCTGAGATCCTGACCTGAGCCCAAAGCAGAGGCTTAACCCACTGAGCCACCCAGGCGACCCATCACTTCCATTTTTGAAGAACACAGTCTCTGGATATAAAATCTAACTGAAAGGTTTTTTGGTTTTTTTTTTTTTCCCTCCTCACCATGTTAAGAATATCACATGCCGAATCCTGGCATCTATTGTGTCTGATGAGCAATTAGCTATAATTTCTTTTTTTTTATCATTTAAAAAAGTCTGTACACAAAATGTTTATCTTTTGGCTGCTTTTGAGATTTTCTCTTTTCAGTGTTCAACAGGGTGTGTATGCTGTGCTTAGATGCCCGTTTCTTCCTATTTTTTGTTCTTGGAGTTTTCAGCACTCCTTCAGCCTACAGGTTTCCATCTGGAATACATTTTGTAGAATTTGTGGTGATGAACTCTTTTTTAAAAAGTTTTATTTATTTATTTGAGAGAGAGGGGGAGAGAAAGAGAGAGACTTTGAGTAGGGGGAGGGGCAGAGGGAGAGAATGTCCAGCCGACTCCTCTCTGAGGGTGAAACCAGCCGTGGGGCTTGATCCCATGACTCCGGGATCATAACCTGAGCTGAAACCAAAGTTGGGCGCTCAACCCTCTGAGCCACACAAGGAACCAGCTGCTGGCTCCTCATCACAAAAGACCTGTTCTCACCTTTCACTTTGGCCCTGAAGGCGCTCTGGATCACAGCCGCCTTGCGTTTTGGGAATGCTCCTGTAGCTTGGGGACATCTCCAGCAGTGTTCCGACCACCTGCAGCCTTGGGAATGAGTGCCTGGTGTGTCTCTCAGCCCTCCTGTCCTGCTCTGAGCTGTGGGCACAAAACCCTCTGCTCATGGGGATGGCCCTCATTGGCTGGAGCTAGTTACGCTAACCTACCACACTAGCACACACAGGCCTTGTATTATCATTAAAAATGCATCTGGCTTCTCTTGATCCCCACCCATGGAGGATTTCTCTTCCTTCTGCTGATACTTTGGGGCTGATAGCAAAGGTGAGTCTCTAATTTCTGAGCCAGTCATCTTTCTGGAATTTATTTTCTTAACGCTACTTAATTGTGCATGAATCTTTGGCATTCTGAGGAGTTTGAAACAACTGTGATTTCTGGAGCCTGTCCAGCTGGCTTTTGTTGTTGGGTGCTGGTGACGGACTGTCTTCTGAAAGATTCTACCTCTTACACAGAAGCAAGTTCTTCCATGTCTGTGTTAACTGTATCCCATATGTACTGGCATGCAGAACTTCAATTTTTCTGCGGTTCTTTGGGATTGAGTTTTAAAAATCTCTCTCTTTAAATTATTTTTTATTGTCGATTTAACAATTCAACTGTATTTTAACAATTAACAATTTTAACAAGTAACAATTCAACTGTTATTTAGTAGGAGGATACTGCCTACATGGTATTGATTTTCCTTTTGAAATCCACTGAGATTTCCTTTGTGATCTTATACATTTAGTATTTTTAAGGGTCTCTTGTATACTTTAAAAGAATATTGACTCTATTTCTGGGGTGCAGAATTTTCTCTCTCTATCTCTCTTGCTACTTACCGATATCCTTCTGGGCTAGATTTATACTATTTTTTATATTACTCACTATATTATTTATTTTCAACAAATGAAATGAGTTAGCTAATTTTCATATTTATCTGTATTTCATTATGCCTCCCTCTTCTGTGTCATAATTTCATATTCAGATTTAATAGATATTATTTCTTGGTTATCCTATTTCAAACTCTTGGTGATACTTTTATTTCATACAATGATTTCATCTGGAGAAACCGACAGCTACACTATTGATTTTGTTAGCTTTTTAGTACTGCCTAAAGTAGGTAGCTGGAAGCATGTCTTCTTGTGGGGTTTTTTTTTTTTTTTTGATTATTTATTTGAGAGAGAAAGAGAGAGAATATGAACAGGGGGAGAGGCAGGCAAAGGGAGAGGGAGAAGCAGACTCCCCACTGAGCAGGGAGCCTGACATGGGGCTCAGTCCCAGGACCCTGAGATCATGACCTGAGCCGAAGGTAGACGCTTAACAGCTGAGCCACCCAGATGTCCCTGTTTGTGTATTTAGATAGGCTGGATCTAAGGGAGATTTTTGCTGTTACTTTCTCTCTCTTGCTCTCCCTCTGCTTCCCTCTACACTCTTGGTTTGTTAGAGTTTCACCATTTACCCACTGGTATTGTCAAGCTCCAGCTTAGATCCCAGGCTCTTGGGTGACATTCCACATATCTGCCCAAGTTGATATTAGAGATTTTGTAGATCTCATCACAAAGCTAGTAGGTGATGTCACTTATTCTTGCTCACAAGACTGTGTTTCTGTCCTGTATAGGTGTTTTGTTTTTATCTAAGTCTGTATCTTCTGCAGGAGTTGACTTCAGACTCCTTTGAGGAGTGGGAATCCTCAGCTCAGGTCCTGGATTCTGGTAATGAGTCTGACTGATCCCGTGTCAATGGCCATTCTTGGTTCTGATCACCCTGAGAAGCCAGTTGCTTTAGCTTCACCCCAGACAGTAAGTCCCTCAGATCTACCGCCTCTGCCCCACACATCTCCTTATTAATAATCTATTTTCTTATATATATAAGATATATATGAGATATATATATGATATATATTATTTATATATATATATGTATTTTAAGATTTTATTTTATTTTTTTTTATGTAATCTCTATACCCAACGTGAGGCTTAAACTCACAAGTTGGAGATCAAGAGTCACATATCCTACTGACTGAGCCAGTCAGTTGCCCTGTTTCATTACTAATATACTTTATTATTTCTCTGTTACTCTTGCCTTGGAAGATCTCACTTTCTCTTTGGATCTTGAATATTTGCTGATGATCTCAACACCGGTATGTAAGCACTGTTGTTGAGTACTACAGATGTGCTCTTTGGCTCTATTATCAAATTTGAACCTAACATATTTTCAGTTAAAATAAATGAAAAAGATCCCTTGATTCTATAATATTGCCTTCTCAGATGATGACAGAACTTTGAAAGAGATCAGGACTATCAATTTTTATTTTCATTTGTGTTAAAATGTCTTGAATTGATTTTTTTTTTTTTACTGTTATTCTTCGAACATTATATTGCCTAAAGTCTTTTGTAAAGGAATAATGAAGATCCTCGTACATGTAAAAAACCTATTCTCTTACACACATTTATTTCCAGAATGGGCTAAATGCAGTTTGCTGGTCCTAACAGTAAATAAGCCAATGATTTTGAATAAGAATTTAAAAAATTCTTTCCTTTGTAGACACCACTTTTTAGCCTGAGAAAAATAGCTAGTCTTTTTTTCATGTTCATGAATGTTGGTCCTTTTCCTTTCCTCCTTTGTGCCCCTGCACAAATTTCAAAAGGTGAGCTAGTAGTTTAGTACTTTGAAGATGTGACTTGGTGGGGTATCTGGGTGGCTCAGTGGGTAAAGCCTCTGCCTTCAGCTTGAGTCATGATCCCAGGGTCCTGGGATCAAGCCCCGCATCGGGCTTTCTGCTCAGTGGAGAGCCTGCTTCCTCCTCTCTCTCTGTCTGCCTCTCTGCCTACTTGTGATCTCTGTCAAATAAATAAATAAAATCTTTAAAAAAAAAAAGTGTGACTTGGTTGCCGTCCAGGACACTAATGACACGTCTGTGGTGTGTGGCAAGACGTTTGCTCTTTGAATATTGTTTGCTGAGGCCTTGGAGGAGGGCCTTCCAGGAGCATATGTGTATTTTCTCAGGGGCCCTGTGTCAGTGAACTGTTGGGAGCACAGCTGACCACCACCCAGGTCTCTGTTCCAGCCCGTGGGTGAGCATGGGTCTCAGCAGATTCACATCAAGGTGCTCCAGACCAGCATTCCTTCCCATAGGCTCTGGGTGGGATCCGCTTCCTGGACATCTGTTTCTAGCGGTGACTCACTTCCTTGGCTCATGGCCCCTTTTTCCCCATCTTTAAAGCCAACAACATTGCATCTCTCTGATTCTGCTCCATTGTCATATCTCTTTGACTCTCTGTTTTGATTCCTTTTTCTACACTTAAGGACCCATGAGATTACTACGAACGTCGTGATCCAAGATAATCCAATACCCACATAATCCAAGATCATATCCCTATTTCAAGGTAAACTGATTAGACATTTTACTTTACCTTTGCTAGTACTCTGCCTGACATATTTGCAGATGCCTTCAGTTGGGCATTGTCACCTTTGTGGGGCTGTTACTCTACCTACCACACTCAGTATAATGGTTTTAATGACATAATAGATAAAACATTCATTGAGCATGTACCACTTTCACTGTGCTTAGTGTTTTCTATGCATTACAAAGCAGCTGTAAGAAGTAGGTACCCTGATTATCTCCATTTTGTAGATGAAGATTGTGACATGGGGAGCCCAAGGTCCCATAGCCAAACCCATGTGGTGCTAGAAATAGCATCCTTCATGCTTTGCTCTACTATTTTTCATCTTTTCTTAGTCGATACTGCCCTGCTGCCCTTTCTCTGAGAACTCTCCCCATGAGTTTGGAGTATTGCTCTGTCTTTGGGGCCATCCTTTTACTATATGGCTTACTATAATGATTTTTGAATGATGAGTAGTTGTTGGTTCATACTGGTCCCATTGGATGTTCCCTCTGAGATCTTGGAATTGTGGTAGGGGATTCTAATTAGTTGACTAGAGGGACTGGAATAAGGAGGCTTGAGTATCTGCTTCACTGTTTGCTCTGGGTTCTGAGATAGGCCCTCAGCCTTTCAGCATCTTCTGTATCCACCAGATATATTCTTGCTGTGTAAGCTAGTTTGCATGGGTCTCTGTATCTTGAAGTCAAAAGAGATTTTAATTAAGATTCTTAGTATATTACCTTTTTGTTCCCAACTTCTTTCTTAAGATAATTATCAATTTTGCCTTATAGAGAATGTGGATAACACCGGGCTTCCTATACACAAGGAATTTAAATGATGAAATAAGCCATACCAATATGGTGATTATGATGCTTTAATCATTTTATGTCAAAATCACCTTCACCTTAAGAGCATGAGACATTCCAATATATATATATATTTTTAAAGATTTTATTTATTTATTTGACAGAGAGAGATCACAAGCAGACAGAGAGAGGAGGAAGCAGGCTCCCTGCTGAGCGGAGAGCCCGATGCGGGGCTCGATCCCAGGACCCTGAGATCATGACCTGAGCTGAAGGCAGCGGCTTAACCCACTGAGCCACCCAGGCGCCCCGAATATTTTTTATGTTTTTATTTTAAATTTTTAAAAATTTTTAAAATTTTTCAGTGTTACAAAATTCATTGTTTATATACTACACCCAGTGCTCCATGCAATCCATGCCCTCCTTAATACCCACCACCAGGCTCACCTATCCCCCTACCCCTCTCCCCTCCAAAACCCTCAGTTTGTTTCTCAGAGCCCACAGTCTCTCATGCTTTGTCTCCCCCTCCAATTTTCTCCAATTCACTTTTCCTTTCCTTCTCCTAATGTCCTCCATGTTATTCCTCATGCTCCACAAGTAAGTGAAACCGTATGATAATTGACTCTCTCTGCTTGACTTATTTCAATCAGCATAATCTCCTCCAGTCCTGCCCATGTTGATACAAAAGTTGGGTATTCATCCTTTCTGATGGAGGCATAATATTCCATTGTATATATGGGACCATATCTTCTTTATCCATTTATCTGTTCAAGGGCATCTTGTTTTTTTTCCACAGTTTAGCGACTATGGCCATTGCTGCTATGAACATTGGGGTACAGATGGCCCTTCTTTTCACTACATCTGTATCTTTGGGGTAATTACCTAGTATGCAGTTGCAGGTTCATAGGGTAGCTCTATATTTAATTTCTTAAGGAATCTCCACACTGTTTTCCAAAGTGGCTGCACCAACTTGCATTCCTACCAACAGGCTAAGAGGGTTCTCCTTTCTCCACATCCTCTCCAACTTGTTGTTTACTGTCTTGTTAATTTTGGTCATTCTAACTAGTGTAAGGTGGTATCTCAATATGGTTTTGATTTGAATTTCCCTGATATCTAAGGATGATGAACATTTTTTTCATATGTCTGTTAGCCATTTGTGTGTCTTCTTTGGAGAAGTGTCTGTTCATGTCTTCTGCCCATTTTTTGATGTGAAATCAGGCAGTAACCTCTTTGACATTGGCCACAGCAACTTCTTTCAAGACATGTCTCCAAAGGCAAAGGAAACAAAAGTGAAAATGAACTTTTGGGACTTCATCAAGATCAAAAGCTTCTACACAGCAAAGGAACAGTTAACAAAACAAGAGGCAACCCACCAAATGGGAGAAGATATTCGCAAATGACACTACAGAGAAAGAGCTGATATCCAAAATCTGTAAAGAACTCCTTAAACTCAACACCCAAGAGATATTCCAATATTATTACCACTTGTTCAATTACATCATAAAACAGATATTCAAGGAATTTGAAGGAAGTTTTAAGGGAGATTATTCCTATTTAATCCTATATGGTTAGTTTTTTCAAGATCAAGAAAGAAAATGTATTTTTTTTCCCTCTCTCCCTTTATACTCTTGGAAAGATAGAAGAGTTTTATTCCTACTACCAAATATATTGGATAAGGTGTCCCTTGTCAGAATACTAAAATTATCCACACAGGCCAGTGGTTCTCAGCCGGGAGCAATTTGAAAATTTCAAGGAGTGATCATTAAGGCCTTATATAATCCTGACATACCATGAGACCCACTGTTTTATATCCTACAAATCATACATAGACCTTGCATTTGAAGATGACAGAACTTCCCATGCATTTTAATGATCATTGAAAGAACTCAACCCAAATGGCAGAAATGATCTTTTTTTTTTTTTCCTCAGAAAAGCTGAGTTTTTGTAAAGCATATATTAAACACTGAGTGAAACAGATGTTTTTGGAAAATAGTTTCTTGCATGAATACAAGACACATGGATTTCTTCCTGCTTATAAAAAAGTATGAGGGGAAGATGAAAATGCCTATTACAATTAGATACCAAGGTAAAATTCATTTCTGAGAAGTTTCTCCTCATATTCATCTTTTCAAAAATTTTACTGATTGTTCTGCCATGGGGAAACCAAAGAAGGACTAGGACTGAATGATAGGAGTGAATACCATTCTTCATTTTTGTTAAGAAACAGCCACATGTTTATAAAAACCTTCTTTGAATTTCATCTGGAGCAAGAGGCTTAGGAAATGATTCCTTCAAACACAGCTTTTCACATTTTTTTTTTTTACTGCTGTCTTGGCAGCTAATGTGCTAGTAATACTAAATGTGTTTCTTTTAAATAGTTTTGGTTTTTTTAAAAGATTTTATTTATTTTGCAGAGAGAGAGAGATCACAAGTAGGTAGAAAGGGAGACACAGAGAGAGGGGGAAGCAGGCTCTCTGCTCAGTGGAGAAAGCCTGATATGGGGTTCTTTCCCAGGATCCTGGGATCACGAACTGAGCCAAAGGCAGAGGCTCAACCCACTGAGCCACCCAGGTGCTCCCTAAATGCGTTTCTTAAAATCCCGAAGGTCCTCAGAAAGATCTGACAAAGGACTGTCCTGATGCTTTGCACAATAGGACACTGACAGAGATGCTACGTCACGGTGATAAGGACACATGCATGGGTTTCCTGCTGGCTGGCTGATCTGAGGAAAACAATGCCCCTCTCAGGAAAAATCCATTATAAACCACTCCACTCGTTTAGAGATCGTTTGACAGGTGCTTTAAAGTAAGCCAAAATTAAAAAGATCATATGGCAAAATTTGTCTTGTGTTATCCTTGCTAAAATTGTTCATTGTGAGATGAAGAGTCCTAGGCTGTTTTTCCCTTTTTGTAAGATTTTACTCTTGCATATAGAAGTATGTTGCTGAGAAGGACAGTTTTAGTTTTTATCAAATACATTATTTGTGATGCTTTGAGTTAAGAGGATGAGTGTCTGACTTGATTTCTTTATCATCAACCACTAATCTTGGAGGCCCAACGGGGAGGCTTATAAACATGTGAACATGAGCCATCCCTAAAGAACATGGGAATTCCCTCGTGAAGACACCACAAGGCCTTGGAAGGTTGCCTGGTTTGTTTGATAGAAGCTTAGAATCAATAGAATAGGCTTCTTTCTTAAAATGTTTGATTCATTTCCTAAGCAGTTCCTTAAAATATTTTAATAGCCTTAAATCAATGATAAAGAGGAAAGTTTTATATTCCCTTCAAATTAAATATTGGCACAAGAACAGTCCACCTCTTGTGTAGTAATTTGCCTTCCTGTGGTGATAAATTGCATTGCCCTATAAGGGTTTTCCTCTGAACTTGCAAATTACTGCTTACATAATGCTTTTCAGGGGTGCTGGGTGGCTCCGTTGGTAGAGCATGTGACTCCTGATCTTGGGGTTATGGGTTCGAGCCCCATGTTTTGTGTAGTGATGAGTTTAAAAATCTGTAAAAATATTGATGCTTTTCAGCAAGTTTTTCTTTCTTTTTTTTTTTTTTGAATATCAGAGGGTTAGGACTAGAAGAGGGTTTAGTGACCCTGAGGCATGAAATCCTTGTTCTGATGTGAATGAACTAGGGTGAGGAGACTGAACCCCTCACCTCAGGTTGTACAACTCAGCAGGTGACACTCAGGAGAGTCAGGCTTCCCAGAAGTTTACATGAATCCCAGACAAGTATGGGGCCAGTCCTGGTTTGGACAAAATAGTTCTTGGTCAAGTTCATTCTGACGGGATTTGCTTAAAGGGTTTTCCAGGCTTGTTATTTAGGCATTGTGTCCTTTTCTCTTTTTATCTTACAAGGTTATTCTTCTGGGCTCCCTCCCCTGTACCTGAAACATGGTATTTAGATCCAAACTGTCTAGGCATGAATGCGGGTTCTGACCGTTCTTAGCTGTGTGACCCAGGGCAAATTACCAAAATTCTCTGTGCCTCAATTTCCTTGGTAGAATGGACATAATGGTAGACGGGAGGATTGTATAGAATATTCCATATCATTTGGTTAGTGCAGATTCAGTTCATGGTGGGTAACTGCCTTTAACATCGTTACTGTCATTTTCTAGATGGTATCCTGAGATATCTCAATTCCTGATCTTTCCCTGGAAGCCTGCATGTCCATTTGGGTGGTGGAGATGTGAATCACTAGTGAATCCTGTTTTTCTCAGTTCTCTGCTGGGATCCAACAGTGAACTACTGTTCACGTAGTGAACAAATAATATTGACTTCAAACTTCTAAATATCTCTGTGCCTATCTTCACCTCTCCAATGAGACTGCTGTTGCCTCATCCAGATCCTCTTTAGTCTCGTTTGGTTTTTGTCATCGTCGTTGTTTTGTTTTGTTTTAGTTTTAGTTTTTAGAATATAACTTTAAAATTTTATACATACAAAATACAAATGAAAGTTTTTATCTGTTACAAAGATAGCTGCTTAGAAAAACCACAAAACCGTCAACTCAAGATATCTGAGTTCAGTTTTACTAATAAAGTAAATAAAATACATAATGATTCATCAGCATTCACAGAGAATTGCAGACAAAGCTGTAAACAAGGGTTGCATACAAAAGAAAATGCATCAAATATAAGGTGTTGGGTTTATTGTCTGATTACCTGGAGTGTGTCATATTTCTTTCCATGGACAACCCCAGAAGGTCTCCACAGAACTCCGGCACCATCTAAGGAAAAGTTAAGAGGACCGTGATTTTGAGCATAGCTTCATTTCCCTGAGGAAGCTTCACATGACGCCATTACTTCAATTTCAGATGAAGTTTAAAAGCAGCATAATCTTGCTTAAACACTAAAAATGAAAAAAGAAAATCAATAAACAAAAGACTACTTACATCATCCATATAGAAATGTAAGAAAATCCTGGGATGCCTGGCTGGTTCAGTCAGAAGAGCATCCAATTCTTGATCTCGGAGTTGTGGGTTTGAGCCCTGCATTGGGCATAGAGATCACTTCCAACAAATGGCTTTCTACATGATGGATTTTATTTTATATTATTCTCTTATTACTTTTCCAACTGTATTGAAATACAATTAACATATTGTGTAAGCTTAGGGTATACAACATGTTGTACACTTCTATGTTGCAAAATTATTACTATCATAACATTAGCTCCCACCTCCACGCATCACAGAATTACATTTCTTTTTTTTTTTTTTTGGCAAAAACACTGAGGATCTACTCTCAGCAACTTTCTAGCATATGATACACTGTCATTATTATTTAAATATGATATATTCTTTAATTTTAGATTTACTGAGGTATAATTGATATAAAATTGTAAGTTATTTGAAGTGTACATCACAAATGGGAGGGGCAAAGGGAGAGAGAGAGAGAATTTCAAGCAGAGTCCAAGCTGAGTGTAGAACATGATGCGGGCCTTGATATCACGACCCTGAGATCAGGACCTGAGCTGAAAACCAAGAGTCAGAAGCTTAAGTGACTTTGCCCCCCAGGGGCCCCTATCCTATAGTATTGTTACTTATAATCCTTATGCTGTACATTGGTCCCCAAGGCCTAGTCATCAAATAAGTAGAAGTTTGTGCCCTTTGACCGACATCTCCCCATTTCCCACACCTCCCAGCCCCTGGCAACCCCCATTCTACCTTCCATTTTCATCCTTTTTTTTTTTTTTTTAAGATTCCACATGTAAATGACACCATACAGAATTTCTCTTTGCTTGCTGATGACAATGTGCTCTGTGGGTTGACATTTAACAGCAAATGTTTTTCCGCATCACACCTTCCACTTGACAAGATAAAATATACTGGTAAAAACAATTCCCCAATGACAAACAGTTTCTTGGACTTTCGATGGTTTAGAGAAGATTTTCAGCCTTCTTGTTTCAAAAATGCCTTGGTTCTCAGGCTTCCAAAAAAGCTACAGTTGGAAGTTTCAAAGGAGTACTTCTCTGTGTCTCAAATATTTAGTATTTTGAGAATGGGGCTTTGATCTTTGCATTTTGGAAGCACAAATCCAGAATCGTCCTCAAGGTTATGAAACACTGGCAGGAAAATGTGGGCTTTCTGGATGAGTCATCACAGCTTGTCATCTGTGGCATTGCCAGCACTGAAGGGTTGTAGGATTTGGAATTTTATTTTTTCAGATGTCTTTGAGTTAGTCTTTGAGTTAGACTATTCTCCATTTCTTTGACTTGAGATTTTAGTCTCTCCAGCTTTTTCTTTTGATCTTAAGTTCTCTTTGAAGTCACTCCTCCCCGGACTTTAGAGGGATGAGTAAAACTTGGTACAGGCAGCCCCAGCCTCACGCTCCATGACTCGTGTGCAAAGCAGGTTCAGGAGGCGTGAAATGGCCTCATCCTACATAATGATCCTGTTAGTTGGCAAAATATAGAAGTCATCGTTGGAGACAGCACTTCTGATATAACCGTAGGGTGTTTATTTGAAGAAAATATAATGTCAGAAGTGTGCATTGTGGGGTACCTGGGGGGCTCAGATGGTTAAGTGTCTGCCTTCAGCTCTGGTCATGGCCCCAGGGTCCTGGGATTGAGTCCTGTGTCAGAGTATGGTACCAGATGTTGTGGAAAACAAAACATAGGAAAGCTTTGGGGAACTGAGGCAGTGCTGTCTGCATTTCCTGCAGAAGTCGTTCATTACTGGACCGATCACTCATCTTGAAGTTGTCTTTCCCTGATGCTGGTGGTCCTATGTCCATTTATTCTGTCTCCTTCTCCTCCCTGACAGTTGACCTTATGTAGCCACTGGTCCAAATTAAGAGAAATCCTTTGATTGCACAAGTTAGAAATTCTGAAATCAGTTGCAAAGTTTAACTCTCCTTCCACGATGCTGTTGTATACTCCACTGAGAGATAGACATGTGGTAGGCATCTAGGTGGGTACACTGCTGCCTCCAGGTACAACTTCAGGTCCCCAAGGAAAGTTTCATAATAGATCCTCTGAAGTTAATTTAGTAGCTTCTTTAGACAATTCAAATCCTGCCTAGCCAGGTCTGTTTGGAAGGCAGTTTAGGTCTTAGTGGATGACTACTCATCATGTCTTTCCATGTACTTTCTGAGGATGGAAAATTCAACCTGTAGATGTTCTTAGTTGGTCAGTTATGAGTGAGTTCATCTCTACTGGATATTTCTTTCCCAGGGAAGGTCCAGGGACTCCCTTTCCTGCTGGGTGCTCCGGCTGAGCAGGCAGGCATGCAGCAGGATCAGCTTGCATTCCCCTGATGAGAGTGATGTTGGTGGTGTTGCGTTCTAGATGCCACATTCTAGATACCACACTCTAGATGCCGTGTTCTAGATGCTGCATTCTAAATGCCGCTGGCTCTGCCTCCTCTGCTCCAGCCCTTCCATCAGTGCCCTGCCTCTCCTCTAGTCTTCTCACGTTTGCAAACTCCACCAGCCCAGTCCTCTTTGTAGCTCCTTAAGTGCACTTCATCTGAAAATCCTAACTTGTCTCTCTGCCTTTGGCCGAACCTCAAATTCATACTTCTCACCATAGAAACGTGATTTCTTCCAAGATAGAAATGTGATCCTATAAGCACCCTGCTTAACTCCACTGGTCTCTTATTACCCAAAGAATATTGTCCTAATTCCTCAGTATGACTTCAAAGCAAGCAGCCTGGTGTCTGATTCTCCTTTAGCTCTGAATCATTCTTTCTTACTGTGGTCCTTTTCTTACTGTGGTCCTTTGCATCCGAAGGCATAGCATTTGATACATGTTAAAAGCAAGGAGGATGTAGTTCAAGTCTATACAGAATAAAGTAGGAAACATAATTAGGGAAAGCAGTATCAGTTCCTCTTCAGAGTCCAGATAGACTTGGTTTACATTTGTTCTTAATTTTTGGTAGAGTAATAAGGAAGTATGGAACATGAGTTTTTGACAAAGATTTCTGCTACAATTTTGCTACAGTCATCTGTGACTCATAAGATCTTCCTAATTTATGCCTTGTTCTAAGAAGCTTCATGACAATTTTAAGTCTGTGAGTAATAACGTTGTCTTGACTGTGGTTAGAGATGATCAAAGTCTGGAGTTTAAATGTCAGTGTTTGATGCTTGGCTGATGTAAATTGTGTCATTCACATAAAGCCCAGTTATCAACATATACTGTACAACTTTATATGAAAAATAAATAAATAAAGAGGTGAAAATAAGAAAAAAAGTGAAAAAATAAATAAAAGTCTAAAAAATTAAAAAAAAATAAATAAAATGTTGATGCAAATAAATAAATAAATAAATAAATGTTGTTGCATTTATTAGGACCTGTGATGGGAATCCCCCCTTCAGTGAACTTTAGCTAGGTGACAATTTTTTTAAAACATAAAAGTGCTCTATTTTCTGTCAAGGAAAGTATAGAGTTTAGGACCTAACAAAATTCTCGGCAAATGTTATTTAGGCAGAACTGTACAGTGAACCCAGCAGTAATATCAGAAGCATGAATTCAAAGACAGTGTTTAAGTTTCTTTCATTACAAGCTAGGATAAGCTATTCCAGCACCTTGATGCACACACAGTGTTGTTCAAGCAAAATGACATATATTCAGTTTTTCTCTGAAAGTGAAAATCCTGATTGAAGGCAATGCTCTTTTAAAACTTTGATGCAAATTTCTAAATGGTTTTCTAGAGAGTTTGTATTAATATATACCCACATTGTGTCTGGAAATGTGTCTTTACCTTATAGTGATAAAGGCAAACTTCTAGGAATTCATCGGTATTCCAGTTCTCTGTCAACCCGATAGGTGAACAAATTAATCTTCTTTTAATTTTTATTTCTCTAATCACTAGTGGAACCAGTCAAACATTTATAAAATCAGGTTAGTTGATACCTGATTGGAAAAGCCTCTTTAGGCATAGAGTTTGATGGGTTTTGTGCCACCAACCCCATGATCAAGATGTGGTACATATATTTCACTCTTTTCTCCGAGTTTCTATCTCTGCTCCAGCCATTGATGGCCTGGTGGCCCGAGCAGCTTCACAAAGACTTTGAGATAAAGACAGTGCACAGCCCTGAGCTCCCCGAGATGACCATCCCTTCTCTCTGTGATCTTACCTTCCCAAGTCTTGGTTATCCTACCAGCTTTGTGATGTTTTCTTATATTTCACCCATTTTTCTAGTTGTTCCTAGTGGGTGAGTTTGTCTGACACCCCATGGGGCAGTACTTTTAATCCCAGAGCATTCCTACTTCTGATGCCAGTGCTTGTATTAGTCAGGATGGGCCATGATGGGATTAGAAACCCTCCCCACATCTACAGAGCTTATCGAGGTATGGAAAAGGGCATTCTCCCTCAAGGCTGCAAGTCTGTCCTGGTTGGATGGAGGAAATCTGCTGAACAGACTCCCCCAGGGGTCCCAGGTGCTAGAGACCCTTCTGTGTTACTCCTGCACTTTCTTGAGCACAAGGCTTCCTTATTTGTGGTAGCAGAAGAGACTTATTTAAGTGCTTACCCTACTTGTCTGTGCTTTAACCAATACTTCTGCCTCTTTATCAGAACTAGTCACCAGGGAGCTACCTAACTGGAAAAAAGTTGGGTGACAGTTTGTGCCCTTGGAAGGGGAAGGAAGCTGGTACATAGCTACGGTGGAAACTAGTATTTTTTGAGTCTCCAAGATGCCAGGCCCTGTGATAAGAAATTTATATGTCTTATTTCTATTTCGTATAAGAATCCTATGGAATAGATATTTAAGTAATTTTTAAGATGAAGAACCAGAGAATTATGCACATTTAGTGTTTGTTGGTAGGCTGTGACATCACAGTTTGAATCACATGTCTCCTATTTGAAAGTATGTGCTTTTCCTAGTAGGAAATAAATTATTCAGGCAATAAGTATTTGCTGACTTAAGTAAATACGATTTGTTATGGTAGATAGCACAATCTTACTCAGTTTCTTTTTGGAAAGAAGGATTGCTGATTCAAAACTCTTCAGTGAGAAATGTCAACAAAGACATTTTTGTCAGCTGTCATCTGTGAGATGAGCTCTAGCTACGGGAACTGAATTCCGGAACTAGTTACTTGTTTTTCTAAATTTATCCTGATGTCTGTCATGTAGAAGAGAACACTATTTTTTGGTACAAAGTGTCTGTAGATTGAAAAGGTGGGAGCTATAAAATGCAAGCAGAGTAGACATATGTTCTCATGGGAAGTGTGGCCTATTTCACAGGAGAGTTTCAAGACAAATGGTATTTGTAGGGCAGCAACGTGTCATCAGCACATGACATAGTTTTAATGATTAAATGACCAGGAGGTTTTGGTCTCAAAGAAATAAAACTTGGAAGAAGACATATTGACTGCATTTTGGGTAATCTAGGAGATCGTGGCTGAGGAAACCATGACCCTGAGAAACCACTTTCTCATTTTCCTTGTGTGTGTGGGAGAAACATGCACCGACTCTATGGAAGGAAATTTTGGAGGCTGTCCTGCTCTTCTTAAACATTTCTGATTTGTGTGGAAGGTTAATTGTTTCCATGCCAAAGTCTAAAATATGACGTTACAATGCAGGGGGACATGCATCCTATGAGTGGGGGTGGGGAGGGGGGAGAGTCTGTCATGAGCCAGACGCGGTGCCATGTCTGACGTACAGAGTCTCATGCTGCTTGCTGGCAGATTAAAGACAGGAGTCCAGCACTTATTTTTACCATTATTTTTACCATTATGTAAACTCAGTATGTCAGCACTTACAAGGTTCTGGAAAAGCCCGCTGAAGGTGATTAAAGTGAAGTTGAAGAAAGCTGAAGTTGAAGAAAGCGTCTCTGTGAAATTTAATCAAATGTCCAAAGAGTCCTTGGGGAGGAAAAATGGGACCTTGATGCTGCCGTGATCCTTCTGGGCCAGCGAGATAAAGAGATTTATAATTTTAGAATTTGCCAACCTGCTGAGAAAGGAGCTTTGATTTTCAAGTGGTTTTATACCCATTTGTCCACAAAAAATCTTTGCCGATGTGATGCCCTGAGAGGACTGTGATTTCCCTGGCCATTTTGCGGTTTGGGGCTGGAGGACCACTGTCAACAGAAGAGCAATTTGTCTTCTGACCTGAGCCCCCTGCTAGCTCCTTCTGCTGCCCCCAGCTAGGTAGTGTATGCCAAAGTGTTTGCCCCTTTTCTCCCAAGGTCTTGTGGCCATGGGCTTCTCCGGGTGGTTCCTTGTGCTCAGCACCCTGTAACACACAGCTCTGAGTTCTCATGATGTTGTGTGACAAGTTCTCGGAACTGGACTCTAACATCTTCAGAGGATTACTCGTGGAATAACTTCAGTGTGTATCGTGGGTTGCTTTTGAAATGATTGTTTTTGGTCTCTTTTTGTGTACATGTGTGTCTTAAGGAGCAGCATCAGAGATTGTACTCTGTGGTCATGACAAACAGGATGGATTAGATTGCACCACAGGAACATCCCAGGGTCTTGGTAGTTAAACCAACCATGTTCACTTCTTGCCTACACAGCCCATTCATCCAGGGGTGAGGGGACTTGGCGGCCCCCATGCTCTATGTCCATTCTGCCTGGCCACCATGGTCTTTAACCTTACGAGTTGTAATAGCAGGAATAAGAGAGTGAAGTTCTCATTTAATGCTTTTTGAAGCTTCCTTCTGGAGCAGACAGATCTCACATGTGCTCATGGCTCATCATCTAGAGAAAGTTACTGGGCTTTGCTTTCCATCAAGTGGGGAAGGAAATCTCTGTCCTGCCATGTTTCCCCAGAGAGGAGAATGGATGGACGTGACTGTTCCCATAATAATCATGTGTACATTTTGTTTTCTACATTTTATGAATGTCTTTTCTGAGCAGTATACAGTTTTATGCATTTCTTGTCTAGGTTATTTACACCTAACTTTGTGGGATATTTTTATCATTTGTCTATGGAGGTGTATGACTATAGAAGCCATGATGATCTTTATTCAAGTACTATCTGTGAAGGGCTGATCTGTCCATTGATCACAATAGCCATAGGATTGATGTGGTTTTTTCCTAACACTTATTATTGAAAAATTTTTAAGTAATTTAATAGTGAAAGAAAAAAACATTTGTCCACCGACTAGATTCTACCATTAATGCTTTCTATAGTTATTCTATCAAGTATTTGCCGTCCATCCATCATCCTGTCTTATTTTCTGATGTATTTTTCACAGTAGGGTGCAGAAATCATTACATTTCCTCCTGAGCCTTTCAGCATGTTTACCATTAACTAGATTTCAATATTATTTTTTTAAGATTTTATTTATTTATTTGACAGGCAGAGATCACAAGTAGGCAGAGAGACAGGCAGAGAGGGGGAAGCAGGCTCCCTGCTGAGCAGAGAGCCCGATGCGGGACTTGATCCTAGGACCCTGAGATCATGACCTGAGCCGAAGGCAGAGGCTTTAACCCCTAAGCCATTCAGGTGCCCCTAGATTTCAATATTATTTACAGTTTTTCTTCTTTTGATCATGTATAGATCATAAATGTACTATCAGTTTTGACAAATGCCATGTTGTTTCTAGGAGTCCTTTCAGGATAGAAAACCCTTTACTCTTTCCTCCAGGTCCTTTCCAAGTAGCTCCCACTCCACTTGCCTTCTCTCATGTTCTTCTGACATTGTTACATAAAAAAAATTGATCTTTCCTGGCCTAGTGTTCCATATAAAGGGGATTATACAGTGTGCACTCTTTTGTATGAGGCTTCAGCAACTTTTTAGATTCATCTGTTGCTGATCAGTGTTTCTTTTTATTGCTGAATATAGTTACCTATTACCGTGTTTTCCTATTAACCCGTCCTTTCTAGTTTTTGGCTATTATGACTTAAGCTGCTACAGATGTTACTGCTGAAGTCTGTTTGTGGTCATGTTCTCATTTCTCTTGGAAAAAATGTCTACGATTGGAATTGTTGGGTCATAGGGTGGGGGTAGGGTGTGTGTGTGTGTGTGTGTGTGTGTGTGTGTGTGTGTGTATGTGTGAAATTAACAAGAATCTGTAATCTTCTGTAATCACATTTACAGAAGAGCTCATATCATATTACAATGCTACCATCAAAGTCTGAACATTCTGGTTTCTCTACATACTAGCCACCATTTCGTGTTGTCTGTCTTCTTAATTCCAGCCATTCTGATGGACAGATGTAAATTGTCTCATCTTGGTTTTGATTTGCATTTCTTTGGTCATTAATGCTTTAAGCCCTTCTTGATGGGGTTACTGGCCATACCTTTTTTTGAAAAGTGTACATTCCATTTTTTTGCTCTTAGGAGATTTTTCTCTTAATTATTAAGTTGCAGGAGTTCATATTTTCTTTTTTTAAATTTTATTTCTTTATTTGACAGAGAGAGAGAGAGAGAGAGCACACACACAAGCAGGGCAGATGGGCAGATGCAGAAGGAGAAGCAGACTCCCTGCTGAGCAGGGAGCCTGACAGGGGGTTCAATCCAGGACCCTGAGATCATGACCTGAGCCCAAGGCAAACGCTTAACCCACTGAGCCACCCAGATGCTCCAGGAGTTCAAAACTGGGTACCAGTTGTTTGTCAGAGATATGTTTTGCAAATGTTTCCTTCTAGTCTGTAATTCACTAGGTTAATTAATTAATGGTAGCATTGAGAGACCAAAGTATTTTAATTTTGATGAAATTTATCTTTTAAATTTTCTGCCTAAGAGAATTTACGAACTCCTGTGCCATGAAGATACTCTTCTTTTTTTTAAAAAGCTTTGCTAATTAAGGATGCCTGGGTGGAGAGTCACATGTTGGGTTCCCTGCTCAGCGGAGAGTCTACTTCTCCCTTTCCTTCTGCCTCTCCCCCTGCTTGTGCTCTCTATCTCTTGCTCGCTCTCTTTTTCTACTGGTAGGACTCCACCAGGGAGCAAAGTGCTGTCTCTTGTAATATGGCCCCAAGTGAGCATTTACCTACAGTGTTCTGCACATTTCAGAGGCTTAGAAATATTTAACAAATGCAAATACATTTTTCCTAAAATAAAACACCCCCACCCCAAATCTTCATTATTCTGGTTTTTGTTATACTAACCTCTTTGAGTATAATGCTTACCCTTTTATTTATTTATTTTTTATCTCTTTTTTTTTTTTTAATTTTCAGCATAACAATTTTCCTTGTTTTTTCGCCACACCCAGTGCTCCATGCAACCCGTGCCCTCTCTAATACCCACCACCTGGTTCCCCCAACCTCCCACCCCCCGCCGCTTCAAACCCCTCAGATTGTTTTTCAGAGTCCATAGTCTCTAATGGTTCACCTCCCCTTCCAATTTCCCCCAACTCCCTTCTCCTCTCTAACTCCCCTTGTCCTCCATGTTATTTGTTATGCTCCACAAATAAGTGAAACCATATGATAATTGACTCTCTCTGCTTGACTTATTTCACTCAGCATAATCTCTTCCAGTCCCGTCCATGTTGCTACAAAAGTTGGGTATTCATCCTTTCTGATGGAGGCATATGCTTACCCTTTTAGAAGGAAGAAATGTGGTGTCGTGTGTTTGTGGCATTCCATACCCCCAAGACAGGAAAACAGGGTCACAAGGTGAGTAAATGGTACTCCCTGCAGTGTGAGCCTGGTTTGCTGATGCGATTCACATGTGTATGGTTTTGTGGGACTATGGACCCTCTCACAAGCTCTGTTCAGTTTTCTTACAATCTTGAATACACAGAATGAAGCTCCCTCTTTAGCTTTTGTAGCCCATCTCCTGGATGCTTCCCTTGCGATGGCGTCTTGTGTTTCCAGCACCCCATGCTCTGTAGACGATATGAAGAGGTTATGCCTCTGATTCACGACTTCTTACATAAAAATATATTCTTAAATAGAAAACTCCTCTTTATTCACTTTACCCATTTAAATGCCTAGAGACAAATCTTCACATCAACCCAAACCCCACCATCTTGAGTTCTTGTTCTTTACTTTATCTACCTTTTCCGGGGTCTTGATTTTTCATGCTATTCCCCAGTTTTTGTGTGTTTTTTTTTAAAAGATTTTATTTATTTATTTGATAGAGATTACAAGTAGTCAGAGAGGCAGGCAGGGAGAGAGGAGTAAGCAGGCTCCCCGCTGAGCAAAGAGCCTGATGTGGGGCTCGATCCCAGGACCCTGAGATCATGACCTGAGCCGAAGGCAGAGGCTTTAACCCACTGAGCCACCTAGGCACCCCTATTCCCCAGTTTAAGTGCTGCTAATAATTGCAATATTTATTGAGCACTTGCTGTGTACTAAGTGTGTACTGTGCGGTGCTAAGGGTTTTGCATTGCCTCATAGAAAGCTCTCAGCATCTTATGATGTAGGTTTTATGATTATCTTCATAATGTACAGACTGTCATTTTGGAGGAGACTCTGAGGCAATGCTAGGTACGTCATTGCCTGAGAGCAGAGACAGTTCCTGTAGTAAACTTCTCTCAAATAAATAATAATAATAATTTAGATTTTAAATTAAAATAATACATAAACATAGTTTTAAGATTCAAATAGTCCTAAAAGTCTTTAAAAAGTTGGACTGTCTGTGTCTTCCCTTTCCCTAATCCTCCTCTGCTGTGATGACCATTCTAACTCCTCTTGTGATTTCTTTTCATATTTAACTCCATATTTCTAAAATGTTCAATATGTTCCTTCCCTTGGATTTATTAATTTTAGATATGTCCACTATTCCTTCTCCACTCATACAGCAGGAGGTTATTAAGTTGAACATATGAAATTACCAATATTTGACCTTTAAAAAAGATTTTATAATTTATTATCCAAAGGCAAACGCTTAACCAACTGAGCTACCCAAGTGCCTCTTGACCATTTTTGGTACAGAAATTGCAACGTTATGGGGCTCAACCTGTCTGATATGTCCATTTACTTATTTTTTGAGATTATGACTATCTAGTATATCTTTTAAATGTATAAAATATTTTTGGAAATTTTTAGTATAATCAATGAACGTGGAATGTTCTTCCATCTTTTTGTGTCTTCTTCAATTTCTTTCATGAGTGTTCTGTAGTTCCTCGAGTACAGATCCTTTACCTCTTTGGTTAGGTTTATTCCCAGTTATCTTATGGTTCTTGCTGCTATAGTAAATGGAATTGATTCTCTAATTTCCCTTTCTGTATTTTCATTGTTGGTGTATAAGAAAGCAAATGATTTCTGTACATTGACTTTGTATCCTGCCATGTTACTGAATCTTTATGAGTTCTAGTAGTTTGGGGGTGGAGTCTTTTGGGTTTTCAATATAAAGTATCATGTCATCTGTGAAGAGAGAGAGTTTGACTTCTTCATTGCCAATTGAATACCTTTTATTTCTCTTTGTTGTCTGATTGCTGATGCCAGGACTTCTAATACTATGTTGAACAAGAGTGGTGAGAGTGGGCATCCTTGTCATGTTCCTGATCTCAAAGGGAAGGCCGTCAGCTTTTCCCCATTGAGGATGATATTTGCTGTGGGTTTTTCATAGATAGATTTTATGAAGTTGAGGAATGTTCCCTCTGTCCCTATATTTTTAAGCATTTTAATCAGGAACAGATGCTGTATCTTGTCAGTTGCTTTTTATGCATCAATTGAGAGGACTATGTTGTTTTTCTCTCTTCTCTTATTGATTTGTTCTATCATGTTGATTCATTTGCAAATGTTGAACTACCCTTGAAACCCATGGATAAATCCCACCTGGTCATGGTGGATAATCTTTTTAATGTACTGTTGGATCCTATTAGTTAAGATCTTGTTGAGAATCTTAGCAACCATATTCATCAGGGATATTGGTCTGAAATTCTCCTTTGTGGTGGGGTCTTTGCCTGGTTTGGGAATCAAGGTAATGCTGGCTTTGTAAAAAGAGTCTGGAAGTTTTCCTTCTGCTTCAGTTTTTTGAAACAGCTTCAGGAGAATAGGTATTATTTCTTCTTTGAAACTTTGGTAGACTTCCCCAAGGAATCCATCAGCTCCTGGGCTCTGGTTTTTTGGGAGGTTTTTGATCACTGCTTCAATCTCGTTACTAGATATTAGTCTATTCAGGTTGTCAATTTCTTCCTGATAATCAAAACTGCTGTGTTGTCTATTGGTTCTATATTTTATTTTTTCTAGAGACAACTTTCTTGGAGTTTTTTTGTTCTTCCACTCCAACCTGGACTCATAGGAAACTCTTAATCTGGGAATTATTTATTTTCTTCATTTTGTTTCCTGGGCCCTTGGTTTCCCAAGAAGAGCACATAAGAAGTCCATTATTTGAGCCACTGTAGCTCTGAAATACCTTTATTCTGCTCTCTTACTTGGAGGATGGTTTGGCTGGGTATAAAATAACCCTGGGGAGTTTCAGGATATTGATTCCCTATCTCTCCCTCTGCCTCTGGTTCCCAATTTTGCTCCTCAGAGGTCTGATCTCATGTTATTCATGATGTCAGGAAGCTGTAAATTTTTTTCCTTTCATCTCTAGGGTTCTAAAAATTCATAATAATGTTCTTGGTGAAAATATTATTTTTATTTTTGTTTATTTGTTCTTAAGATGTTTTTATTTGAGAGAGGGGGAGGAGCAGAAAGAAGGGGAGAGAGAGAAACTCAAGCAGACTCGCCACTGAGTGCGGAGCCCTGACATCATGACCTGAGCCCCAAACAAGACACTGAACTGACTCAGCCACCAAGATTCCCCTATTATTTTTATTTATTATTCCAGGTATTAGTTGATTATTTAAATCTGGAGACTAATTGAATTCTTGAATTATTTTCTGAATTATATACGTTATTTCCATTTCTTTATAATTTTGCCTTTTTCTTAATGTATCCTTAGAGCTGATGGTTTAGATGCTTGGTGCTTCTGCTCTGATGGTTGTTAAATATTTTGAATATCATTCCTGTGTATCCTATTTTATCTTCCAACTTGTACTTTTCATTTCAATGAGGGAGTCTTATTCAAAATACTTAGATATCCAAGGTCAAGTTTCTTTATGCTACTTCTCTAATCTAGAATACTTGATTAACTCTCAATTAAATCCTGCTAACAATATATACTAATCCTTCTCAAAACCTCTACCCCCGATGATGTTGTCATTAATCACTTAAACTGTAATTGACTTTTCCCCTTGATCATCATATTTTTTGTTTGAAGCACTCAGTTTTGCTCTTGATTATATTCTATATACAATTTATTATTCACAGTCTGTCTAGAAATATGCCAGTTGTCTCCCTCCATTCCAAGGTCATCCTTTCTGCCTATATGCCTGGATGAGATTAGTTTGATACTTTTTATTCTCAGACTCAGGAAGAGACACTTGACTTTGGACTGAAAAATCAGAGTGCTTCATTGCCCTGACCGAGGTACTGGCTTAGGGAGGGTGGTAACTCCCAAACTAGGATCAGACTGCACTCTTGCCAGGAAGACCTGTTTCCTTCCCTCCCCTGAGGATGCAGGTTGGTGGCCGTCTTTCCCACTGTGAAGAACTGGCTTATGGCAGAACAGAACCCACATAGAGCAGTAGAGTGGAGAGACTGGAACACGGGGTCTGACAGAAGAGGAGAGTAAATAGAGCAGGAATAGCTGTGTCACTGGCTTACTCAGAAATGAAATAGTGTATTTGCTAACTTCATAGATAGAGGTGACCATTTAGCAGCGTCCAGACCAGTGTTAAACAAAGAGGCTTATTTGTCTGATGCAGACTCCTTTTACGTTCCATCCCTTCACTTTCTTCCTACCTGGACTATAGGTATGGGGGTTGGAGCTATAGCAGCCAAACTGGGCAGGTCACCTTTGAAGATGGAAGCCAGTGCTAAGGACAATGTAACAAGAAGACAAGAGTCTGGATTCCTGATGATTTTAGAACTACCATCTCAACATGAGACTTCCTACTTCTGTGGGAAAAAAAAATAGCCTTATCATGTTTAAATGCATAGTATTTCAACTATCTGCCACTCTGTCACCTACAATTCCTAAATGATGGAGGGAGATTAGCATGAATGAGAAGGACACCTCTGGAGAAAGGTGTCTAGTTAAAGAAGGAGGGGATTACAGAGATGCAGGGAGAAAGAGAGAGTCTTACCTGCTGCCACGGGATTTTCAGTTACCTGAGCTGAGGCAACCCGGACTGTTTCATGTACTATTTATGTCACTTTCCATTTGCTTCATGTATTTTTAAAAATTTTATATTTTTAAAGATGTTTAAGATCTCTGGGAGAATTTTTCAAACACTATATTGTGATTTTTATTTCCTCCCTATAAAGAACATAGCATAATACCAAGAATCTATTTGGAAATCAAAACATATTTGCTTTAACTTACTTGCTGGATTTTAATAAGAATATTAACTTGGGAAATAGATCTATTTAGCAAATAACTTTTTTAAAAAAGATTTTATTTATTTATTTGACACAGAGAGAGAGAGAGATCACAAGTAGGCAGAGAGGCAGGCACAGAAAGAGGGGGAGGCAGGCTCCCTGCTGAGCAGAGCCCGATGACCTGAGCTGAAGGCAGAGGCTTAACCCACTGAGCCACCCAGGCGCCCCAGCAAATAATCTTAAAGACAAAAGGCAGTCAGTGGAATAAGTTTATTTAGGTTCTTTAGAATACAGTGTGGTGTTTAAAAATGAACAGTTTTCATTTGTTTTATTGTCATTGGCACTTTTAGATAGTTTTAAATTTAACTGGTAGTTTTCAAGGTGTATTTTGATAGCATAAGTGCTAAACAACATAAGTAATTTTAAATTATTAGCAAAAATACAATTTCATGGGTTTAATGGCAATTGAAATACACATTTTTATATATTTTCCAACACCAGTTAAGGTACAAAAATCTCTGCGTTCCTCTGTAATCCTGTAAAAGAAGTAAGTCAAAGAATTGTTAACATATTCTTTGGAACACATTTTATAGGAAGTTGCGATTTAGGATAACTAAGTGCGAACCGCTGCTATTCTCAGAGTGGGGCCTGAAGGCACTGGTAGGAGCCCACTGCTCACATTGGTACATCTTGAGTTTTGGGGAGGAAATCTCCAACACTGAAACCCATTCATAGAGCTTCTGCATCTGGAATCTGGGCAAGTTGGCCCTTTTTGATGAGGAAATGTTGACTCAACAGATTACTCAGAAAGAAGAGGATAGTTTTTCCAATGTGAGCAAGCTGCCTTTGGTAGTCAGTTGGGATTATCTCTTATCACTACACATTTTTAATTAATATGCATAAAAGCTCTCTTTAAATGCCCAGACCAGACTTTCTCAGAAAACAGAAGATAGTCATTCTGTTTATGAGAAACGAAGCCATAAACATAGGCAGACGACGTATTATCTCTAAAACATTACAATATTTAAGTAATGACAAATGAAAATCATATTGTTCCCTAGTAATCTCTGAAATGAGTATTTATGGTGAGTCATGTGAGGAGGCTGGGAGGGTGTCTCATTGGAGAATCAATGTTCAAAAAGGAAACATGAATCTGAACCTCCACTTTACCAGCCAGACTTGAGGGAAGAGGGTTCTATATGTGGAGTTGGGGGCTTCATTTCAGTTTTGGCTTTGCCACTTACTGGTTGGGTGACTTTGAGCAGGTCGCTTAGCTTTCTCAGGTTAGAGAATTACCTCCCTGAAGCCTGAAGTCCCTTATCTATAAAATGAAGGTAAAGTTGTGCTCATCACCCAGGCTTTTTATGGGTACAAAGGTAATAGGAAGTAAAAGAAAGTAAAATTTAGGCCTAGCCCCTACAGAGCTCTGTAAGTAGATAGACTGTTTTTTGTTTGTTTTAATAGGATTTTATAATATAACAATACCCGCTGTCTGGCCATTAGTACAATTTCCATGCGTTTGTTTTATCATTTCAACCTATGGAGTATTAATTAGGTGCATATTAATCATGTATGTGTGTAAGAGGATTTAGAGCAGTAGCTATAGATACACTTTAGTAAATATTCTTTCCAACATTAAAAGAAATAAGTAGTAATGTTTACTGTCTGTTTCTGTTTTGAAATAATAATAAAAATCCCATGCTTGGGAAACGAAAGCCATTCTGATACAGTTCCTGTTTGGAGGCAATAAATATGAACTCGAGAGGATTACTTCTTTGAAATGCCATGTATGTGCACATACTCCCACGACCTCTTCCTGGGGCCGTTTCTTCTCAGAAATGGAAAGTGAGTCGAGGTCGTGGGTTTATTATCAATATTCTGCTCTGTCTCAAATATAAATTAAACTGTAGTTTGGTCCAAGTAGGCACAGCATTATGCTGACAAATTCACATATTTCTTGTTATAAATCAGACTTCTTGCAAACTTTTGTTTCATATGATGTATTTAAGAAATCATCACCTCAAACAATGACTGGACAGTCTTTCTGGATCCTGAGATTTTCCAGGGAAGAGTAGTGAACTTTTTATACTTTCTATATGTCTCATTTTTAATACATTTTACCAGTTTGTCTTTCTAAGGAGCAGGAATTATTCCTTACTTCTTTAATTTTCCCCTACAGTTTCTAGGATATTTCTAGATACATATTAGGCATTCAAGGGATGATGAGATGTGTGAGTGAGATAAAGAGGGAAGCTTCAGCTTATACCATCCTATAATGGTTCATAAAAGGTGATTCTTTTTTTTTTTTTTTTTTTATAAAAGGTGATTCTTAAGCGTATATCTTTCTGTGATTAAAAAAAAAATCCTTGCGACTTGAATTGATATAAAACTGTAGATTTTTCGTGTATTTTCTCATGTAAACATTACTCAGACCCGGTAATGTAAGTACTCCCATTTCCATTTTTAAAATGATGATATGGAGGCTCAGAGAGATTGGATCTAATTCAAAAAAGGACTGATTTTCTAATTCATATCTCCTGATTCCAAATCATCTTCACCTTTTATTCATTCACACATTTAAAAGAATTTATTGAATGCTTATACATTACACATTCTTCTAGACCTTGGAAATAAAGTCAGGGGAGGATACCAGGGGAGAAAAATAAAAAATCCCTCCCCACCCTTTATAAATAATGATTATAGGTCTGTGCTGTTTTTGTTACTCCTTTCTTTTTCTTTTTTTTTTTCTTTAAAGAATTTATTTATTTATTTGACAGAGAGAGAGGCAGCAAGAGAAGGAACGCAAGCAGGGGGAGTGGGAGAGGAAGAAGCAGACTTCCCGCTGAGCTGGGGCTCCATGAGGAGCTCGATCCTAGGACTCCAGGATCATGACTTGAGCCAAAGGCAGATGCTTAATGACTGAGACATGCAGGCACTCCTTGCTACTACTTTCTAAGTCTAGATTTGCCATGTTGGGGAAGAAGGCAGGAAGGATTGTTCTAAACGTTAGGCAGGATGTCAGGAACTTGGATGAGTACATTTCCTTTGTGGCTACAACTCTGCTGCTGCAGCTCTTCATACTCCATTTTTTGAATGGAAAGGTAGTTGTGCAAAACTAGAGGATGTAGCTGGCACTTGCATCCAATCTTGTCAGGCCCTAAGTCTAGTGCCCTGAAAAGTGGGGTTTAGGAACAGCTTGTCTTAGTATCACCAAGGCCCTTCATCCCAGTTATGGATCATCAGAAATCCCAAGTTATTTTATTTATTTTTTTAAAGATTTTATTTACTTATTTGAGAGAGACTGGGTGAGCACAAGCACGGGGGAAGGCAGAGGGAGAGGGAGAAGCAGACTCCCTGCTGAGCAGAGAGCCAGATGCAGAACTCAATCCCAGGACCCTGGGATCATGAACTGAGTTGAAGACAGACACTTCACCGACTGAGCTACCCAGTCACCCCAAGTTGCAAGTTATTTTAAAGCAATTGAAAGTTTGAGAGACTCAGCATTGTAGTACATTCCTTCAACTTAATTATGAAGCAATAGAGGGACATGGACATTCAGTACAATCCCCCTTAGTCATGAGCATGATGATTCCTGCATGAGGTGGCGGAGAACACTCACAAGGGCTCTACAAACTATTCCCAGCTTGGAAACAGTCTTTGAGGCCATGGGCTGATCATAAGAGAATGAGGAGTCCCCTACTTTTCCACTTTAGAACAATAGGGCCCACTGAGAATGTGAAGAGTGGAGGCGTACGGTCTCATCTGGAGCAAGGAGGAAAGATGGCTGCTCATGAGTTTCAGACTGAACCTCTGCATAGACCTTTGCACAGAGTCACTGTGAGTCCTGTGAGTGATGAACACTGGACTTGGTCTTGTTTTCTGATCACCCTGCATGTGGAGAAGAATCAAAGCCTGAATTGAACCCTGACATAAGTCTGGATGGGATACTCGTATTTGAACTGCCATGGCTATCTGCTCTGGTTTCCTCTGTCTCTCTCTCCCCAGTTCATTGCAAAAAAGCTTGATTACTGAACACAGAATACAAATCTTTCTTATTCTGCACTCTATGTAGATCTTTAATTGGGGCATTCAAACTCCATTCCAACATTTAGGGCAGGGTTAAGGAGAATCTGAGTTTTGCCTTATAATTAAGGAGGCCAGAATAAGACTTCTCATCTCAGATATAAAGATTAAAATGGAAAAGATGAAACTCATGAAGGAGTTCTACAAAAATAAAGCAGAAAAATGCAGCATGCAAAAGATTTTTTTTTTTTAAGATTTTTATTTATTTATTTATTTGACAGAGAGAGAAAAATCACAAGTAGACAAAGCAGCAGGAAGAGAGAGAGGGGTAAGCAGGCTCCCTGCTGAGCAGAGAGCCAGATGCAGGCCTCCATACCAGGACCCTGAGATCATGACCTGAGCCAAAGGCAGAGGCTCAACCCACTGAGCCACCCAGGCACCCTGCAAAAAACATGTTAATAGTAATTTTAAAATTACTATTTTAAATGATTTATTCTTGGAAATAAAGAAAATGTATTCATAAACAATCTGTACATTTTTAGGAAGTTTGAGAGAAAAGGGATTCAAAATAAGCTTAAAAATAAATGCAAGGGATATAAGAGATCTAAGAAAAGATAATCAGATAATAGAATAAAATTAAAACAGAAAGGAACTTTGGATGAATAAAGAAGGAAACCTAACTGAAGAAGTTAAAATCCTATTATAAATAAATAAAATCTTAAAAAAAAAATCCCATTGTAAACAATGAGTAGAACTGATGTAGGGAAAAGCCAGGCCATCATTTTGGGGACAGGCTGAAAAATGTGTACACGTTCTTCTCTCCCTTCCCCAGCCCCTCCTTCACCCCTACCCCACTAGGTTAAAAAAAAAAGTGAAAATTAAAAAATGTTAAAGAGAAAATAGTGGGCCCTGAGGATGGAAAGCAAAAACCTGACCTATTGATGAGAATATAACAAATGACATAGAGAAAAAGAGAATAAATTTTTTTGAACAAAGGATGACCTTTTTGAAGAAAAATCTCACCATGATCCAAGAGAGTAGTCTACACTGAGAATATACTGCAAGATAGAGAAAGAATCGTACAATCCACTATGAAGAAGAAACCACCATATACAAATGGAAAAGTGGTATTAGGCTGATCTCAAACTTCTCAACAAATTTCAAGTCTATTAGGTAATGGAGCAATATTTCTAGAATTTTGAGGAGAAATGTATTAGAGCCAAAATATTTGCACCCAACTTTTTGTCATGCACGATAAAGGGAATAGAGACGTATTTTTAAACGTCCTGAAATTAAGAAAATAAAGCCAATGTTCCCTCTTGTAAAAGGTTATTAATAGCCCACTTGGCTGAACTTATAAATATTTATCCAAATTTAAAAAATCATAATGGAAAAATCCATTATATGAATTTATGATGAGTAGCAAATACTTAAAAATAGGATAAGACCTAAATAACTCTTAACTATATGCGAGAAAGAAAATAACAGTTAAAATTCACGGAAAAAGTTACATGTTAGGAAGAAATAATAATTTCATAGACTAGATTAGACCAAAATCCCAAGCAAAAATTGGAAGAGAAAGTGAGTGGGGGGAGAGCAGTAATATGTCACATTTCTTCCTTCATCTTTTATAAGGAAGAACAAAAGTTTGTGTTTTGGTTTTAAAGTAGATACATTGAGAAATACCATTTTAAGAAAGTTAATTTTAGTTAAACTAACAATCACTTGGAAAAATAAAAAGAACTGGGTTCTTCTTAATTTATTGAGGGTGAGAATAAAAGAAATTAAGCAGTTCATCAAATGGAGTAAAGACAAGATGAAAGCAAAAACTCAGTAACATCAGAAAATTTTTTGTTACTTCATTAACTAAAATATATTTCTGATGATAATTTTTCTATGTTAGACAGTATGAGACCAGCAATGTTTGTTATGGTAATAAATATAAATTATAATATATAATTAATATGTAATTATCCTATTAGTTGAAGAGGTTTCAAAGATAAGTGCTCTCCATGTGAAATGCTTTCCACACGTAGCTTCACTCATGGTTTCTCACTCCCTTCCAATAGTGATCAGATGACACTATTCTAGCTGTGCTTTTCCCTATCAGCTGATTTGATAGCAGCCCTCCTCCTCTTGCACTGCCTTTCCTGCTTTATTTTTCTCTTTAATTCTTAGCACCATCTCACAGTCTTTTCATTGTATGTATGTATGTATGTATTTTAATTACCTGTTATTCTCCACCAGAACATAAATCCCATTAGAACAGGGATTTCAAAAGAGCTCTCATCTCTTTTTGTCTCCTGGCTCCTCCTCAGAGTCCCAAACAAAGATATTTACTTTGCACTCAGTAAGTACTTGCTGAGTGAATGAGTAAATAAGTGAATTAATTAAAGTATGAATAAAAAATTCATGAACCTGTATATATAAGTAACATATCAAAATGTGTAAGGTTTATAAAGAGAGCTTATCTTCCAACTCTTTCTGTGTTCTCAGTGAACTTGGAAATAGTCATCAGATGAGGCTGAGGGTCTGCAGGGGAGGTTGTGAGTCTGGGTGAGGGGAAGGAGAATTAATGCTGTAGGAGAGTACAAGTGTGAACAGCTTGGGACATAGATATTGCTGAGCAGCACTAGGAATCCTATTATAATCGGTGGTCACATATTTATAGTGAGAAGAGTCAGCTATGTCTTTCTCCAGACAGGTTCAGCAGGGGACTTGAAGGAGGTATGGACCTGAATTTACCCAAAGTGAGAGGTGAGAGAGAAAGAGCAGATCTGAGATTATACAGAGATGTTATTGTAGTGGTGGACCACAGACTTTCTGTTGGGTACGAGGAAAGTAAGACATGAGAACGTGAAAGGGCAGGGAACATGGGAGGACTCTGTAGAGCTGATCCTGATGGGGTTGATGAGGTACTGAAATTGGGGACTAGACACATGGTCTGTAATGATTGGGGGATATGGTCAGACAGTTGGATGTTTATGGCAATAATTTTGCTCTAGTGATTAATCCAGGTAGCTGGGAATTTAAAGAGCTGGATAAATCTGGAGTGGCCAGAGTGTCAAGGCCCACGGGCATCTTCTCCTCTTGCTCGGATATACAGCAAAATCACCTTCTTTCATCTGTGATAAGAAAGTAGTTGGAATGTACTGGTTTAGTGTAGGACTACAGTAACAAGTACATGAGATAGCAGGAAGGATCAGATTACTGGAAGAGAAATTAAGGAACTTAAAGGCCAGGGTTTTGGAAAAATCATTTCTGTGGTTTTATAAATGTCAAAGAATTGCTTCAAAAGCAATGTTGCAGAAAGTAACTGTGAAGCAGGAATGGGGATGAGAGGGGGCAAGTCAGGGACTTTGGTCAAGCAGGGACAGTGATGGCATATTCTGATGGCATGAGGCTCAAAAGCTTGGGGTTGTAGGAGTGGGAGAATGGTCTGGACATAGCAATGAAGAGAAAATTGTATGTGTTCTGAGAGGACTGAAACCAGGTCTTGTTGGAAAAAGAAAGGCTGTTTGAAGAGGTTGTTGCCTAACTTTGTGTTCTAAATGGTACTTTGAAGAGGGGCAGGGCCAAGGTGATCAGAGGGATGGGCATAACCATGTTGGTTTCAATGGTTTGAGGGTCTTGGGCTTTCTCTGGTGAGCAACAAAAATAGGAAGAACATACATTATGAAGTTATCACTGATACTTTTATGGTAGATAGTGGGGGTAAGCTAGTGGATATCGAGAAAGGTAAAATGGTGGGATATTTGCCAGAAGCAATTGCCAGGCTCCCACTGCCCATATTTTCCCATTTGACTTTACTGCTCTAGGACCCTGTTCCTGATCCCGTCAAGGCCATGTCTTTTATGTCAATCTTCAGCTTCTTATTTTATTCATAAAAACATCTTTGACTACAAAGTTCTTTTTTTTTATTGAAAGGAAAGCAAAATTGAGTGTGTGTGAAGTATAGAGAACAAAGGCGAGAGTAATATGAGAGATATGAGATTGGAAATCAGGCAGTAACTGAATCACTTAGGATCTTTAGACCAAGGAGAGGATGTTAGAATTTGTGTTTAATTTATCTGATGTTAAGATGAGTCACTCAGTAAATAACAATGTCGTTAGCTGAGAGGGAGAAGTCTGTGGGAAGGCAAAATTGGTGGGTCGGGGGAGGGATTAACACATCTCCGTGAGGATAGATCCCCAAGGAGGAGATATGTTCCCTCAGGGCAAAAGTTCTTGTCTAATTCATTGTTTAATTTCAACTTCTTGAATGTGTCTGACACATAACATAGGCTTTTTCTTTGTATTTGTTGAATGAACGAGTGAACACATGAGTGAGTGAATGAATATAAGAATAACAGATTTCTAGGCCAAGAGCTCAACTATGAATATGAACATATGAATGTAAGGTCTGGAGTTCAGGGGAGAGAGTTCAATGCTGGAGATGTAAATATGTGCTCTTTCAGGAAAAACTGGATAGCATGATGATGATGATGATGATGACTGTAAAGATGGTGATGGTGATGATGATGGTGGTGGTGATGATAATGGTGGTGAAGATGGGGATGATGATGATGACGATGATAGTGAAGATGGTGATGGTGATGATGATGGTGGTGGTGCTGATGATGATGGTGGTGAAGATGGGGATGATGATGATGATAGTGAAGATGGTGATGGTGATGGTGGTGAAGATGGTGATGATGATGACAATGATGATAGTGAACATGATGATGGTGATGTGGTAGTGGTGGTGGTGACAAACCATGACCCAGAGATAATTGCTGCTAACATTTTTGTACATAACGTTTCCGTGCAGATATATTGTAAATAAAATCATATTATATGTGCAGTTTGTAATATTCTGTATTTATTTAGTATTTCATGACTGCCTTTCAGTCTCACTGCATGTTCCCTGACATTGTTTGAAGTGATGGCGTATTATGTTGTTGCATACTTTTAGCAGTTTTTATTTTAAGATTTTATTTATTTATTTGACAGAGAGAGATCACAAGTAGGCAGAGAGAGAGGGTGAAGCAGGCTCCCCGCTGAGCAGAGAGCCTGATGTGGGGCTGGATCCCAGGACCCTGAGATCATGACCTGAGCTGAAGGTGGAGGTTTAACCCACTGAGCCACCCAGGTGTCCCCTTTTAGCAGAGTTCATGCAATATTTATTCAAAATCCAAATTCTGTTGGATTTTTTTTATTGGACTTCCTAATAGCTAACCCTGTGCATACTTAATTATTTCCTTAGGATAATTTTTCTAGAAATGGAAGTGATGAGTCAGAAATGATTAACACTGCATATATTAGAGGTTTAACAAGCATTGCCATGCTGCTGGTCAGAAAGGCAAACTCTCCTTAATGACTGAGAGTGTTTTTCCTCTAATACCCAACATTAACTTCCCATTCCTTTTACATCTTTTTCGTTTCTGACAGACCTCTGTTGATTTGAAAACTTCTAAATAGTGTTACTTATATATGAGGATATTTTGGGGGAAGAAACTTTTTACTGAACAGGAAAATATTTTTTTCATTATACTCATCAGTAACAAATTAGTAAAAACACATAAGTGGGAGACATGTTTTTGGAAACATGAATTGGGTCCTTCCAAAATAAATGATTTAAAATTGCGTAAGACAAAGGAACTCCGTATCATGTCAGTAAAAACATTCAGTGTCACACTCATTAGAGCAGTTGTATTATTCTCCGTAAAGTCAGACCGATTAAAAAGTCTCTCCTATATTCTTTGAGATTTATGAATGACGTAAAACACAGAGAAATATTACACAAAACAGGAAGATATGTAAGTAAAACTAAGTTGCAAAAGTTTTCGAAATACAGATTTTTATATATGTTCCTTGGATGTACTTCCTTTCACTTATGTATCTTTTTTTTTTAAGTTTTTTAAAAGATTTTATTTATTTATTTGACAGAGAGAGAGATCACAAGTAAGCAGAGAAGCAGGCAGAGAGAGAGGAGGAAGTAGGCCCCCGGCTGAGCAGAGAGCCTGATGCGGGGCTTGATCCCAGGGTCCTGGGATCACAACCTGAGCCGAAGGCAGAGGTTTTAACTCACTAAGCCACCCAGGCGCCACTCACTCATGTGTCTTAATATCTTTTCTTATTTCATATCACATTTAGTATTTAAGCAGGAAATGTGTTCTCTGGGGATGGTCATGAAACTCGGTTAATGCCTTAGCATAATTTTGTTTTTGTTTTTGTTTTGTACTAGCACCTTTTTTTTCTAAACATATAATGTATTATTTGTCCCGGGGTACAGGTCTCTGAATCATGAGGCTTACACATTTCGCAGCATTCACCATAGCACATACCGTCCCCAATGTCCATAACCCAACCACCCTAGCCCCACCCCCCATCCCCCATCAACCCTCAGTTTGTTTTGTGAGATTAAGAGTCTCTTATGGTTTGTCTTCCTCCTGATCCCATCTTGTTTCATTTTTCTCTCCCTTCCCCCCACAGCCCCCCACCTTGCCTCTCAAATTCCTCATACCAGAGAGATCATATGATACTTGTCTTTCTCTGATTGACTTATTTCCCTCAGCATAATACCTTCTAGTTCCATCCATGTTGTTGCAAATGGCAAGATTTCATTTTTTGATGGCTCCATAGTATTCCATTGTGTGTGTGTGTGTGTATGTATACATATATATATGTATATGTATATACATATATATATACCACATTTTCTTTATCATGCATCTGTTAATGGACATCTAGGTTCTTTCCATAATTTAGCATATGTTTTTTATCCTGTTTTCATCTTGTGAATCTTTTCTCCTTTTCACCCACTTGTGGTTCTGAAAAGCCACACTCTGATTTTCCAACAGATCTGTGCTGGGAATGATAATCCCAGTATCTCCTCCAGTTTCATAAACAGAGACTGAGAAACATGAGTGCTCAGGATGTCAGAGGACGTTTACTGGGTGACTGACAGGTGCCCCCACTCTGGGAATACCGTGCAAGAAAACAATGCAAAATGATCAGAGCATGGGTATGAAGATTTTTTTTTTATTCTTTTAAACTATTTTGTGTTGTAGCCAAAATGTGAAAAACTGAATTTGAAGTCAGAATCAGTAAACTGGGGAGCTTATTATGATACAAAACAGTGGGTGAGTTGGGTCTTCAGTATGCTAAGGAAGGCAGAGGCAGGAATTCAGATCCCCCCTGAGGGGAACAGGAAGGGGAGCAGGTCACTACAGCCAGGGGTGTGTCTAGGAGCATCCTAGCCTCATCCTAGCCCAGGAGAGGGGAGACACAAGAGAAGCACCGACTAGCAAACACCATGTGGACACCAGAGCATGGCATCAGATTGCACCTTGAAAACGCACAAGGTATTGTACTCCAGAAAGTAATACAATCCTGTATGCTAACTACACTGGAATTACAGTGAAACTTAGTAAACAAAACAAAGCACAAAAAATAAATGAAACATACATATTGATTTTTCCATTTTGATGTGTATCTTTCCTCCATACTTTTAAAAGTACAGGTTTTCAAAAATCTTGTTTTTTAATTATCAAAGTAATTTAATTTTATGATAAAGCAAGCAACCTAGAAATTTTATGGTAAAGAGTTAAAAAAAAATCCTTCCTTTTCTTAAATTTCTCTCCTTAGGATAAAGCACTGTTAAATTTTGTGTGTATTTTTCTAGTCTTGATCTGTGTCTACATGTATAGTAAATATATATATATATATATATATATATATGATATATAACACCTATTATAAACTCATTACATAATCAAAATATAAATGTGATCGTAATATATCTCAGCTCTAGGGTTGCAAACGTTGAGATCTAATGGACCTGTTGGACCTGTTGGACCCCTGATCTTTTCCCAAAAAACATTTTTCCCTGGAACTACAGCAGCATCTTGCTACCTTGGTCTATATTTATTCCATATCTTTTTTTTTTTTAATCTTTCAGATAACAAGATTTATTTATTTTGTTCTTTTGGCAAGCCAAAGATAATCTTACTTAGCACTTGAGTTTCTATGGCCCAAAAAGAGAGGAGTTGTGTTCTATTTATTTATTTATTTATTTATTCATAAATAAGGAGCCCGATGGGGGACTCGAACCCAGGACCCTGGGATCATGACCTGAGCTGAAGGTAGTGACTTAACCAACTGAGCCACCCAGATGTCCCAGGAGTTGTGTGTGTCTTATCACATATGGATCCACACACCATTTGCCATGCAGGTGACCTAGAGAAAAACAATTATTGTTGTTACAGTTCATTTAAAAGAGTTTCTACAGTATACAAATTTGGAATTTGAGAACTGATAGTCTTTAGAGGAAAAAATACATGCACATGCGTGCACACACACACACAGACACATATTCTCTTGCTGGGACCCAACAAAGCTAAAAACATAAATCATACTTGACATATAGCTTCATACAAAATATTTCTAGTTTTCCTTGCCAAGAAGAAGAAAATCTCTTTAAACCTTGTAATTCATTGTTTTACAGTTAGGATACGAAGAATCTGTTTCTTCATATCACTGGGTTTTGTTGATTTCGTATAAAGTCTAATAGATAATATAATATGGAGCATGAAGATAGGATCTGTTAAGGGATTTTTCCACTATCATAATTTATTTTGGCTTAAAATTTCTTCTTTGGTTATAGAAGCATTCTGAAATAATTTTTTAAAGATTCACTTATTTATTTGAGAGAGAGAGCGTGAGCAGGGCGCAGGGAGAGGGAGAAGCAGACTCTCCGCTGAGCAGGAAGCCTGATGCAGGACTTGGTCCCAGGACCCTGAGATTATGACCTGGGCTGAAGGCAGATCCTCAAACCGACTGAGCTACCAGTCAGCCTTAGAATAATTTGCATATACATATGTTTAAAGGTTGACTTTTGACAGTACTGTCTCATAGAAACTTTACATCTTCTTTTTTTAAGGATTTTATTTATTTATTTGACAAAAAGAGACACAGCAAAGAGGGAACAAAAGCAGGGGGAATGGGAGAGGGAGAAGCAGGCTTCCCACTGAGCAGGGAGCCCAATGCCGGACTCGATCCCAGAACTCTGAGACCATGACCAGAGCCGATGGCAGACACTTAACCAACTGTGCCACCCAGGTGCCCCTTTATTTAGATCTTTACCAATATATTATTTATGACATGATGGCAGGTTTTTAGTTTCAATTATCATGTTTTGAGGTGACAAAAGAGCCATTCTTATTCTCCAACAGGTAGTGTGATTGGGAATTATCAAATGAAGTTACGTATCATATTTTAAATAAGGGTCCAGAGTTACTAGTGTCCGTGCCTTTTATCTTTTATAAATGAATTTTTCTCTCTGGACATTAACACTGTAATACAATTAATATTACTAACATGATTTCCTTCTTTTTTTTCATAGTGAGTGATAACTTTCATTAAGGACTTATGACATTTATAAACATGTTGGAAACATACAATATTTATTTGTTATATTTACTTAGAAGCAATCTGCAAGACAAATCTCAAAAAACTTCCCAAATTTTTTAGTTAACATTGAGCTTCCCCTTCTCTGAAATAAGACAAATTATTTATTTATGCATTTATGTATTTATTAAGGAGGCTCCATGCCCAACACGATGCTTGAACTCAGGCCCTGAGATGAAGAACCAATGCTCTATGGACTGAGCCAGCCAGGCACTCCCTGGGCGGGGGACTACAGTACACTGGTAAATGCTTCTTATCTAGTTTAGTACTTGATTGCGTGTCAGGAGGTTTTTGCTCCTGGTGGGTATTTGCTTCTAAATAGCCAGACAGGAAAGGCGGACACCGCAGCTGGATCAGTTTGTAGACGACTGGAAACAAATGTGTGTTTCCCTTTCTCAAAACCATGCCTGATGTCATTTTGCACTGTTTCATAGTATGGGTAGAAGACACATCTATTTCACATTCCTCTTTTCTACGAAGAGGAGACTAAGCACAGGACTGATCCTTGACTTTGGGGAGGGACAGTGGCAGGGATCATTGGGTGTGGACGATACCACATCACAATGACAGAATGCCAAGTGGTCAGATGACTTCAGGAAAGAAATAATACCTAGACTTCCCTGTGAATTTTCCCCAATTTTAAATCTTGGCAAGTTGTTTTTTAAGTTAACATATTATGTATTATTTGCCCCAGGGGTACAGGTCTGTGAATCATCAGTCTTACACAATTCACAGCACTCACCATTGCACATATCCTCCTCAGTGTCCATCCTCCAGCTGCCCCATCTCTCCCACCCTCCTCCCCTCCAACAACCCTCAGTTTGTTTCCCGAGATTAAGAGTCTCTTATGGATTTCTCCCTCCTGATCCCATCTTGTTTCATTTTTTCCTTCCCTACTCTCCATGACCCCTGCCCTGCCTCTCAAATTCATCATATCAGGGAGAGTGTATGATAATTTTCTTTCTCTGATTGACTTATTTCACTCAGCATAATACCCTCTAGTTCCATCCATGTCATTGCAAATGGCAAGATTTCATTTCTTTTGATGCATAGTATTCCGTTGTATATATATACCACATCTTCTTTATCCATGCATCTGTTGATGGACATCTAGGTCCTTTCCATAGTTTGGCTATTGTGGACATTGCTGCTATAAACATTCGGGTGCACATGCCCCTTCGGATTACTACATTTGTATCTTTAGTTTAAATACCCAGTAGTGCAATTGCTGATCTTGGGGTAGCTCTATTTTCAACTTTTGAGGAATCTCCATGCTGTTTTCCAGAGTGGCTGCACCAGTTTTTGCAAGTCATTTGTAAAATGCGAACAAAATGAAGGTCAAGAATGTACGGTCCATATGAAACAGGTGTACCACCAACTTGTCATTTCTGGTCTGTGGTACATTAACAACAGGCTCAATAGCTTCCATTTATAGGATATGCTTATGATGTGAAACCAAGTTTCCTCTTGGAGACTCAGATTGCTTTTCAGCTATAAAGTAGCTAAGCAGGTTCCATTCACCAGAGCTGATGGTTATTTAATTGGTATCGGTGCAGTGCGACTTGTAAATGGCCTTGTGATGATGATTCTTTAATTGATTATAACTTAAGCTGTAGTTCCTTAATATAAATATCTCAGCCATATGTGATCTTATTATTTTACTAAAAAAATGTGTGTTATTGAAAGATGGTAACAATTGTGTCTCCAGCTTTAATCCATCATTAAAGGGCTCTGCAGCTGCTTGGAGATTGACCTCAGGTCCGGGAATCATGGAGAGTGTTGTCTGTTCTACATATTATCCTACTTTTTATAATTGAGGAATTGTTTACATACAATGTGATTCACACATTTAAGTGTAACGATCAGTGTCTGTGTTACCAGCAAACAAGTTGTTGCGTAGGGTGTTTCCCTGTGCCCAGGAGGTCTCCTCTGTCCTTCTAAAGTCAGTGGCTTCCATCCCCAGAAAATAACTGATTTCTAGCACTAAAATTTTGCATGGTATAGGTGTTTTGTTTTGTTTTTTAAAAGATTTTATTTATTTATTTGACAGAGAGAGAGATCACAAGTAGGCGGAGACCCAGGCGGTGGGTGGGCGGGGAAGCAGGATCCCTGCTGAACAGGGAGCCCAATTCCGGGCTCGAACCCAGGACCCTGAGATCATGACCCAAGCTGAAGGCAGAGGCTTAACCCACTGAGCCACCCAGGCGCCCTGCATGTTCTAGGTTTATATGTGAATGGAACCATTGTGGGGCACTTTAAAAAATCTTGCTTCACTTGGCTTTGCATCCGTGAGATTATCCATGTTGTTGCTTTTATGACATTGTATGAATATCCCAGGATATATTGATCCATGCCCCTGTTAAAGACACTCATGTTTCGACAAATTTTGAGCAAGAGAAGCAGGGCTGCTGTGACTATCTGTGAATGTGTGTTTTAGTATATGTAAATATCCCAAAGTGACCTTGCTACGTAATACGGATGGTGTCTAATTTTGCAATTAAGTGGTGTGCTGGTTTGCCTTCTTCCCTCCGTCAGCAATATCTAGAGCTCTTGGTCCCATCTCTACTCACACTTGTCTGTATGCTCCATCTCAATCCAGCCATTCCAGAGGGAACAAAGCTTTCTCTCATTGTGCTTTACAGTTAAACTCCCCTGAAGACTAATGTTTTTATGTGCTCACTTGCAACTTTTCCAGCTGTGTTTATGCAATGTATTGAAGTCCTTTGCTTTACTTTTATTGTTTGTTCTCTTACTACTGAGCTCCTTTATCTCCTAGGTACACGACTTTGTTAAATATGTATGTTGAAGATACGTCCTCCCCATCTATAGCTTGCCCGAACATCTTCCTGATGGTGTCATTGGAAGAAAAGAAGGTTTTAATGATGATAGGTCTCTGACAATATGGACTCTCCCAGTCCCTGCACAGGGTAACTCTCTTCATTCGTTTAGAGAGGTAATTTTCCTCATCAGTGTTTAATTCTATTAGTATTAGTACTGTATTAGTGTCATAATTTCATCTAGCAGGATGGAACATAGTTTGGTTCGGTGGGGTAAGGTGAGGAATAACTCAGAGTGAACATATACCTTGCCAGATGTGATAGAAATATAAAAATTAATGCGTGAAAATGAAAACCTAAAGTTGTTAGCTAAAAGCTGATGACGAAGCTTGTGGCAGGCATGCAAGAACTGATCCTTCCAGTACTTGTGAAGTCGAAGTCACTATTCCACCTTTGTGCCTTGTAGCAGAGGGTTATGCAAAGCTGACTAGTAAGCATTTAGCAGTTGGCAAACCTGAGGCTGCTGAGCGTTTCCCAGAAGATATTTCTTAGCAAGAATGTGGCAGTGATGTGCACACGCCATGAACAGCTGCTGACTGTGTGAGGCCAGGGAAGAACTTGAAGGGCTTAGACAAGCAAGGCAGGAAAGATAAATACCTTTTCCCCTTTGGGTTTAATCCAATTAAGAAAGTTAAACCGGTGCCCGTCTTTTCCGTATGGTAAGGATTTACTGCCACTGGACTTGATCCAAGGTGCATGTGGCCTAGCTTTGGCTGGTTTCCTCTTCTTGTGGTCCTGATAATAACACTGGGAGGGACTTCTCGTGTCTTGCCAGTGGGACATGGGACAGTTCCACTGGGACAGGGGAGTGAAGCTAACGGTGTCTGAAATGCTTTTGTAGAGCCATTATGCAAAGCAATCAAATCCTCTGAGAATCTGTCTGTACCCTGTGTTCTCACCCACAGCAGTTAGTTTCCAGGTAGATTTGCCTCCTCCTTATTCCTTTCTTTATTTCTCCATTTGCTTTGTTTTTGTGTCTTGGCATTTTATCCACATGCGATCAGGGCAAATACTGAAGGACAGAAATGAAAGGCAGTTTACTGTTTGTAAATGCTTGTTATGAATGAGAAAACATGATTTAAAGATAAATTTGATTAAGTGTTTAGTTTAACATCTTTCCAGTTATTTAAAATAAAAGCTTTATGTGCTAGAAGAAACCAAAGCTACAGTAAGGCTATTTGAGACCATATTAAATTATGAAATATGAGAGGTATAAGTATGCATTTCTAGTTCCCATTGGTTACATATACCCTAAGTCAAGACTGGAAAAAAAAAAAAGGTGAAGGGAATCTTACTGTAGATAATAGGTAAATTTTCAGTGAAATACCTCCTTATTTTTTTAAAAGATTTATTAAGTTTAGAGAGACAGAGAGTGTGTGTGTGCGAGTCGGGGGAGAGGCGGGGGAAAGGAGCAGGAGAGAGAGAATCTCAAGCAGACTCCCTGCCGAGCTCAGAGCCCGATGCAGGGCTCAATCTCACGACCTGAGATCATGACCTAGGCTAAAACCAAGAGTCAGATGCTTAAGATTAACTGACTGAGCCACCCAGGCACCCTCCCCCCAGCTCTATTTTTATCCCAATTTCCCAAATTCAGATTTGTAAGAAAAATATATTAGGAAAAAGCACAGAAATATGAGAAAACTTGATTTAGAAAGAGGTTGATATCTGAGTAGTTTTAAATATCCTAATTCTGGGTTAAAATAACAAAATGTTACCATTCAAAGTGTTCTTAGAAACCTGAGCCCCAGAAGATGAAATGATCTTCCCAAGATCATCCGTTAAATATTCATGTTGGAGGAGTGATGAAATTGCTTAGAACTCATGTTAAGGTTTATTGAGATCATATGTGTCAAGTGCTTGACTAAGTGTCTGGTACCTATTATGTGCATAATAAATAATGATGATTACTATTCTATTATAGTTTATTAAATCACAATATTGACCCCAAAAAGTCAGTATGTGTCAGTGATATTCTTGAGCTATACTAGTCATGAGTTTGGGTTTCTTTGCTTAAAATCTCCAACTTTTTATTCACTGGAGTTAGTGATACATTTACTAGAAATAAATCAGGCTCTTAATCAGTGGAGGCTAACAGCTGTTGCAACTTCCAAATCTCAGTGGTTTAACCCAATACCATTTTGATTCTCCCTCTCTGGACAGTGCAGGGTAGGTCTGCAGTGGGTTTTAAGGTAGCATGCATGGCTTCTGCTCATAATCCATTGAAGAGATAAATTAAAGATCAAATTTACTCCTACAGGTTATAGCTTAGAAATTTCCAAACTCATTAATTAAAAGTATTGCCGAAATAATCCACATAAAATATTCATTATTGCCATTTAGGAAATTCATGCTTATGCATACTATATTTGCATGCTATTCATAGTTCAATTTTTACTTAATTAAAAACTTGGAAAATTAAAAGCCTTATGGAATACACTTAAATAAAATCCATCAATTTGCAAAATTCAAGCATGGAGTGGTCATTTTTGGAATGTAGACACATGGGCAGGCCAGGGAATGAAGGCTCAGAAGGGAAAGGAAGGGGGTCTACTGGCCACACAGCCAGGGTATGGCACTGACTCATGTGGGAATGGATAAACACATGCTTTCCAAAGCCTCGTGTCCCCTGAGGCTCCCAACATCACGGTGTCATTGGAGTATGACATCAGATGAAGAAACTGGATGTACATCATTTACCTAGCTACTAGGATTTCTGTTTCACTTGGTCTAACTAATTAGCTAACTCATGAACATTTTTTCATCTCATATTTGCAGGATGAAAATTTTAATATCACACCCCTGTTTTTTGAGGCTGCTTCAGAGATTTCATGAATCCAAAATTTTGCAGAATACTCTTAAGTACCTTTAAAAATATTAATTTATTTTTGCTTCATGAATAAAAATTTCAGTTTGGCGAGCATAATGTCACATTTATCAAAATCTTATTAGCTAAATGAATGCTTTAAATGGCTGGATGTTTTAAAAATTCTGCCCTTAATTAATTAATCCTCAGTGTCTTCCCAGAGGAACCTTCCAAATATGTCAATATTATGCTTCAACTATTTTCCACTTGATGGTTTTTAGGCAACTCCCTGTATAATTTTTAAATTTTCTAAGTTTTAATTAAATAAAAATTAGCCTATGACTAGCATGCAAATTTGGTACCATAAACATAAATTTCCCAAATGACAGTCCTGTGGGTTATCTCAGTGATTCTTTTTTTTTTTTAAAGATTTTATTTATTTCACAGAGAGAGATCACAAGTAGGCAGAGAGGCAGGCAGAGAGAGAGAGAGAGGAGGAAGCAGGTTCTCCGCTGAGCAGAGAGCCCGATGCGGGACTCGATCCCAGGACCCTGAGATCATGACCTGAGCCGAAGGCAGAGGCTTTACCCACTGTGCCACCCAGGCGCCCCTCAGTGATTCTTTCAATTAATACATAGAAACTTCTGAGCAGAAACCTTTAGAAGTAAATTTAAATTTTAACTCATTGTTCTTTTTTCATTATTTCAAAAAATTTCATTCTATCATATATTTATTTACAGGGCTTTTGTGAAAACCAGATATGAACTAATAATCCAAACTGACAGTAATACAGAATTGGCTTCTAATTAAAAATTTAAGTATTTTTTCATGTCAGTATGTGCATATTTTCACATTTCACATATTTTCACACAGAAATAGTATTCATTTCCAAAGCTAATTAAAATTTCATATTGAAATCTTACCAGTAATTTTCATTTCATATGAAGCTTTTGTTTATTTTTCCAACCACCTATTTGCTCTTCCGGAGTCCAGCATACAGTTTGGGAATGTGCTTTGCAAATATGCTCCCTAAAATTATTTGAGGATCTTTTGCCATGTGATTTCTGTGGTTTTATGTTTCCCCTGTGGTTGGGAGGGGAAGTACTTACAACAACTAGGGATTCTGGAAACGCTGCTTCTGTTAGTGCTCTTAAAATCTTGTTCTGTAGGTCCATGTAGGTTAAGGAAACGTTCACTACTTTGTGCAAATCTCATTTATGTTGCATTGAATTTTTACACAGAGGTGGAGAGTTTCATGAAGGAGGTGGCCCACTTGACTTGGGGCTATGGGGTCAGCTAAGGGGAGGAACCAGAGTGTCTTATAGTTCAATTTACATGGCATATGTTCTAGCTCACAAATGTGGAGGAGGATTTGATTGGTCCCATTTAAGTCTGGAGTTAGGACTGATCCAAGAGTAGATGCAAGGGAACGGTCTTGGGGAAGAGATCGGAGGCGTTGGAGGGAAAAGAGGAGGGTAGGAGTGCACATAGGAATAGGATCTTTGCAGTGGTGTTCTGTGTCCTGGGTTCTAGCTCAAGAAAGGGTCTTACCCCATTCCTCAGTGTGGGTTCTCTGCACTGACCAGCACCCTTATGATTAATACACTCTCTGCTTGGGCTCATTCAAGAACAATGTCTGTTATTCTCAACAATAACAAAAAAACCTTATATAATAAAAAGATAACTTATACAACCTAGTACCTATCTCATTTTCAAAGTCAGTAGAGGAACTTATTGGAATAGGAACTGCTTGATGGCAACATCCAAAATTTTATTTCTGCAGAAAGCCTTGAAATCTACCAAAGCTCTCATTAGATTGTCTCCTTTATCCTCATAAAGTCTGGAGCAAAACCCTCAACTCCAGATAAATCTGCTAAAATATTGCTTCTTCAGGAAGATCTGTGAGTTTGCTCTATCTGTTTGTCTTTGATAGAAGATGTGGTCTTCTCTGCTGCTATTTGAAGTACAAGTCCTATTTTGCTGACTACAATAGAAAGATATACATCCAGACATAGAGAATACAGTCTAAGCAAATTTACAAACCAATATATTTTATAATATACTGTTGGTGTCTATTATAGTTGTAAATCAAGAAAGGTTTGGCCTCACCCTTTGTGGCATAGCTGTATGGAATGAATTCATGTTTTTAAGCCTTGTCCTTTTAACAGTATAGAAAATTCTTAGATCTCCCTGCAGGATACATTGTTTTCCCAGAATAGCAGTAGTAGGAAATACATTTTTATGGCCTGTGATGGAAATTAGTATTCACAATTTTAGAAAGGAGAGAATTCACCCACTTTCCACTTACAAGTCAGTTATGTGAAGTCACATACCTCAAACCTGCATATGTTATATGTCATTTCTGTACATAAAATAAAGCTAAGATGCTGGGTTTGGGTTAGTCACCATACCTCTCATAAGCGTGGAGAAAACAATGCCATCAGAATCAGTGACCTACAAGAAAAAGTGTTAATGGCCATTTTATGAAGAACTATGTCTCACAAAAATACTATTTCTGTTTTTCATTGTAGTAAAATATTCAGTCTAGCAACTGATTACATCTTTAAAGAGATAGAAGTGTTAGGGGCATTTGCAGTTGATTGTTTTAATCTGAGAGGGGATTTGTAGCCATATATTTTGTGGGTTTTGGTGGCAAGAATGGCTCACATATGTATGGTCTCCCAAGGTGAAGTCGCTGCCATGTGGTGCAATGAAGAAACACTTTGTCGAAGCTCCAAAGTCCACACTGATTCCCTCAGATGGATAGGCTCCTACTTCAGCAATCTGTTCTTTTATTTGTTTTCAGGGTCCTAAGAAAATGGAGAGTCTAAGTTATTTATTTAAAGTTCTGAGTCACTGAGCCATTGATCTTCTCCCTTTCTTGGTGGGTTTGGTTGGAAGTGCACCTGTAAGCCAGCCCTGCCCAAACCCATTTAGGGAAGAGGCTGAGCCTCCCATGGTCCTTCTTACGTGTATTCCCCTGTGATTCCATTAGTTTCCTTTCAGATTCTTATATTCCAAAAGAGATGAGTTACAAGCTTGCTTCAAAGCATTTCCTGTTTTCCTACTGATGATTAAGATATTTGAGTGGTGTCATCTATGTGCTATGCTTCTATAGATCTTATGAAAAGTTGTACTTTTAAAATCCCACGGAACTATTTACACTTGAAGCCTAAATGAATTAAACACAGCTTGTTTTTAAGAATTGATCTCGGCAACTCTTCTGCAAAGCTGGTCTTGGGATGAAACTAAAGGTTCAAATCAAATGGATTTTGGCATTTCTCAGCTGTTGCTTCTGATGAAAAACTGCTGAGAGTTTGAGACAGTAAATGTTCAGCTTCTCGAATGATGATAAATGTTCTGGATACTAACACTTTTCCATCAGTGTTACTCCCCAAAGATTCGGTGTTTCTGTCTTTCCTCTGCTGCCCTCACTGTCCTCAATCTGGTGCTTTTAGCCACAACAACAGCATGAAGGCCAAGGGTGTAATAGGTATAGATATGTAGCCTTTTTAGCAGATCTTGCTCCATTGAAGCAATCAAGGAGATGTTGGAAAGGTAATGATTTAGGTCTGGAATATGGGGTTTATAATATTCTCTATTTGTGTGACTGAACATAAATAAACATTGAGTTGGATGGTGGTATTTTCAAAAACAAGACTGCTAAAAGAAGTCCACATTATTCAAGGAACAAATTACACTTGACTTTTTAGTCAATCATAACAAATGTCGAATTGCAGTGCACTTACACTTCTCATGTGAATATATTTTATAGCAAAGTAACCTTTTAAAAAATTTGATACATATCTATTTAAAATAATTGCACGTGATTAAATGCCATGCTGTCAGACCTAGATTGCTAATGTATTACAGCTGAATTAGATATCAATCAAGTTTGGCAATTGTTAATAATGATTAAGTTTCAAAACTAAGTGTAAGTCACTATATCCAATAAAATGAAACAGAATATCCTCTTAAACCAGACATGAGTACTAATCAAGGGAAAATTCAGTCAAATTCTGTTTCTATTCATTGGTATGCCACTATGATTTCACACTTGTTGTGCCATTTCAATTTGTAAAACATAAACAAAGGTTATGAACAATATAAAGAAGAAGAAATAGCCAGTATGAGTGAAAACCTAGATAAATGTTGCTTATAATGATTCCCTTGTTGTATTCAATAGGACGTAAGTTCCTTAGACATAGAGACTGTGGCTTGTTTAACCCTGAACAGCACCTGGCATATATTGATGATTGAAGAGGCTTAGAGAAATGGAAGTGCATTTATTTAGAAAACTTATAATTATTCCCCCTTTCGCAAAGATGTTAAAATAGCTTGTATATTGAATTCCTGAATAACAACCAGTATGTTCTAAATCTAAATGTTTATATTGTATATAGATTAAGACTCTTCTAAAACATCAAAAACCTTCAACAGATAAAAATAATAAGTATTATAACTAATAATAATAACTAGGAATAATTTAAAACAATTAAATATATTATTGATGAATTTTGATTTAATTCTTGGGTTAAGGCAGAAGTGGTAAAAGTTGGGACTCTACAAACTGGAAAATCATGGTCAATGTACTCATTTTTATTTCTAAGTCAAAAGTAATATATACAAGACAGTTTAATGATCATCTTATTCTAATGTGAATTAATCATCAGCAAATTGGCACATTTTAGGTTTATTGTTTAATTTCTATATCATCAGCACTAGTGTAGCTCAATTAATTTTAATTGAGATTCAATTAAATCTTCATGAATCCAGAAATTATTACTCTATCAGATTTATACTAAAGTGTCTACAAACATATCCTTTATGTTCCCTTTCAGTGACTAGGATGAATGGACTTAGGTCTGACATACTCATTCATTACTTCAAAATTATTGAATATCATTCTATACCTGGTCTTTGAATGAATGTATATAAATGTAGGTAAAATAATGCCAGTCAATGAGACAAGGGGTGCTGGGTTTTATATTTTTTTAAATTGGCTTCCCATTTAGAATTCAAGATGTGTCTGATATTGATGGAGTACTGTAGTAATAAGCCCTGGTCACCACCTGGGAACGGTTCTTCAGGGTCATAGCTGGAACTATCACATCAAGAGGGTTAACAAGGTATAGAGCATTTTGATATGAAATGGAAGAAAAAGACCTGAAGACCTTGGGCTTTGGTCCAAAGGTAGTGAAGAACCAGATGACCACTTCCGAAGGAGTAAGAAAAGACATCCGCTCAGGGTCATCCTTGGACACCAATTTCTGTTTCTCATTGTGAATCAGCGTTCTGTGGGATTACTGCCAGGGCAAGCTCACAGTCTTCCCTGATGGGTCATCACAAACTTGTATGTCCCCTATATCTATGCTCATTAGTCATGTTTGGAGCTAGTATTGCCAGATTATTCCTTGTGTGCAGAGATGGGGCATGTTTGTTGGAATAAGTACACAGATTCACAAAAGCATTTATTGCCAGATGGTGGGCATGTGCTTCCATGCACAGCAAAAGCACTCCAATGAAGTTGCCTTGCAATCTGCTTCATGCAAGGTCTGACAACAGCAAGCTCAGACACTGTCTCGTGGGCCTGATGGGAGCATGGTCAAGTGCTCACGTTCAGAGATCTCTGGCCTCAGTTCTGGCTTTGGGAGTAGGAGTGGGCAGTGTGTGCAAGCCAGGAAGGACATTCAGGCTTTCCATTCCAACAGCCCCAGAAAAAATGTCTATTCTTTATACTTCTGTTTTTATATATTTAGATTCAATTCATTGGCTCATATTTTTCTGTTGGTGGGCACTTCTTGGCAATTATGGTGACAGTGAAGGAAGGAAAATTTTACATTTCTTTCCAAGGCAATTTATATGTATTATCTCTTTTAATTCTTAGAAACATCTTTTAAGGAAGGCATCACTTTAAGTTGTAATAGACAGGCAAACTAGAGAGGTGACACAAAGTGCTGAGGTCAGGAGGGGCAGAAGCATCCAGAAGTCATTAGTAGTTTCACGCACATCTGAGTAGTGATGCCACCAGGCTCTACCCTGGATTCTGAGCATTGAGCTCCTGTGGCCTTGGGCAAAGTTCATGACTTCTTGATATATCACTTTGTTCACCTATTAAATGGGAATATTAGAGGTACTTTCCTTAAAGGGTTGTGGTAGAGGTAAAATGGGACAAGACATATTGTTACAGGATTTTTGTTCCCTTAGTGCCTGGGGTTCTTGGTCATGTGGCTTTGACAAATGAAGAAATAGGTCAGACAAAGAGTGGTAGGCAGCAAAGCAAAGTTTATTGAGCAAGAGTACAAAGATCCCAGAGAGGGAGGGGACCTGAGAGGATTGGTGCTCAAATCTAGGAGTTCTTATAAGCTCTTTCGAGGAACTACCTTGAGCATCCTGAGTGTGGGCCCTCTGTGGCTTGGCTGCTAAAATGTTACCTGTCTACCTATTGGGTGATTGTTGACATGTTGATGGGTCTTGTGGGCTGACCTCTGTAGCCTAACTACCTCAACTTGTGATAGTGACCCATGTTTCATGGTTAGTGGTTTTGTTTCAGGATATTTTGCAAAAGTCACTCCTACAGATGCAGCTGGACAGGATGCTATTGTCTTCCTGTCTAAGCTGCGAAAACTGGATGCTGGTGTGGTTTGGTCTTAGCTTTCTGGCTTTTTTGCTGTCTTGTTGGGGACCCTGGCCCTGACTCCATAACAATATGATGCATATAGCACCAAGGAAGGTTATCAGTAAAGTGATGACATAGAAATCAAAGCCAGGTATATGTTTTAGGATATTATTCTATTTCCTATTGAGGTTTGAGGCCTTAGACCAACATGACACACTTATGAGACTCAATGGTCTTTCATAGCTAGTCATAAGTAATGTTATATTTTGAGGAGGCAAAATATACCAGAATCTAAATTTACGAGGCAAATAAATTTTCACTATTAAAAAAAAAGTACCCAGAAGTGTACAGATAAATTGGTTTTTCTGTGGCATTAACTGAAACATTAACTTTGTCATAAAACAAGGTTTAAACTTTGGGGGCACATCTAACATCTTATGAAATACTGCCCATTTAGGCAACCCATCTCATGGACAAGAGGGAAAAATGTTTACAAAACTTTATGTACTTATGATTTTATTCTTTGTTTTATATAATAAACGAGACTATTGGCTTTAGGGTGAAGTGGATTTAAGTTTTTGCTTTTAGATTTTAGCTCTCTGACCTTGGGTGAGTTGCTTAATCTTTCTTTTTTTAAAGTCTTCATTTAAGTCCCAGTTAGTGAACATGCAGTGTAATGTTAGTTTCAGGTGTACAATATAGTGATTCAATGCTCCCATGCATCACCCCATGCTCATTACAGGTGCACTCTTCATCCCTGCCACCCATTTCCCCCAGAGTCAGCTTCTTGGTTTCTTCCTCTCTCTTTCTTTTTCCCTTTGCTCATCTGTTTTGTTTCTTAAATTCCACATATAAGTGAAATCATGTGGTATTCATCTTTTTCTGAGTTATTTCACGTAACATTATACTCTTCACCTCCACCCATGTCCTTGCAAATGGCAAGATTTCATTCCGTTTCCTCCTCTGTGAAGTGAAAACACACCTATCCCAGGTGCTGTGTTGAGCACAAAGTAAACGTGGTCTTCAGTGCTGGTATGTAGGGGGGGGGAAGCCAGAGAGCAGCTTCCCCAGTTCCAGTCTACGTCTCTGAAGTGTCACTGGAAAACATCAGAAATGTGGGTACTGACCTGGGTGCCCATGTGTCATGTCATACTTGACTTGCAATACGGAAATTGGTCTTTCTACCATGGAGTAAAACTCTAAAGCTCTGGAGTTCTGAAAAGAAAAAAAATAAGTGAATTACTTGTCACAGTTTCCTAACCTTTCTCTATAGGATTGCGTCACGTGTGTGTGTGTGTGTGTGTGTGTGTGTGTGTGTTTAAGAGGGACAGAGGAGCATAGAGAGAGAATGTGTGAGAGAGACACCTTAAACTATAATTCAGGACCCAAATACAGCATGTGCTCCCCTAGATAGGCACCACAACAAATATAAATATAAGCTGTATTTAAGCAAGATGAACTCTTACCATATGACAACTATGCGCCCATTGTCTTATGTGTATTGTTTAATTTGATGCTCACAACACCCAGTGAATTATGTACTGTGATCATCCCCATTTTCTGATAGGAAAATTGGAGATTAGAGGTTTAATGGCTCTATTAAAATAATGCAGCCAGGGAGTGGAAAAGGCTAAATTTAAAACTGGTTATTCTGCTCAGAATCTCATTTTCTTAATCATTATGATATGAGGTGGTGCCATCTACTGAGAGTTATTTTATTACATAAATTGCAAGCCCTTCCTAAGATGTTCTCTGGTTTAAAGTATCATCGATGCAACCAGAGTAGAGGAATTACAAGAAAGTGGGAACTGTTTTGTAAAATATATTTTTAATGGATTATTTTTTAGTTCACTTATTTCTGTCTGCTTTTTGGCATATTTATTACTTCATTTTTTCATTACACTTTTATTTCAAAATGATTGTAGATTCATATATAGTTATAAGAAATGGTACAGAGATATCCTGGTGACCTCACCCAGTTTCCCCAGTGATAACATCTTACAAACCGCCGGACTATATTGCAACCAGGACACTAACTGAACACAATCCATGGATGTTATCTAGTCTCCTTCTTTTACTTGTATTTATTTGTATGTGAAGTTTGTGTGCTTTTAGTTGTATCACATGAAATCTTATTACATGTCTGTTTGAATGGACCCATCACTAGAGTTAAGACATAACCACCACACATGTCCATTCTGTTACTCTTCTAAACCCATGCCCCTCCAACTTCTTCCCCTGCCATCCCTGACTCCTGCCAACAGCTAACTTCTTTATTTTTTTTTAAGATGTTATTTATTTATTTGACAGAGATAGACCAAGCTGGCAGAGAGGCAGGCAGAGAGAGAGAGAGGAGGAAGCAGGCTCCCCGCCAAGCAGAGAGCCCAATGCAGTACTCGATCCCAGGACCCTGAGATCACAACCCGAGCCAAAGGCAGAGGCTTAACCCACTGAGCCACCCAGGCGCCCCAGCTAACTTGTTTCTAAAACAATCTGAGAATGTTACATAAATGGAATCCTAATGTATGTAAATTTTGGAGCTTGGACTTTTTTTCCTCAACATAATCCATTTGAGATTCGTATATAGAGAAGTAATAGATTTTTGTGTGTTTATCTTATATCCTGCAAACTTCCTGAATTCACTTATTAGTCTAAGATTTTTTTTTTTTTTTTTTGTAGACTCCTTGGGATTTTCTGCATAGAAAATCATGTTGTCATCAAGAAGGGAATTTTAATTTTTTACTTTCCAATCTCTATGTCTTTTATTTTGTTTTCTTGCTTTATTGCAGTGGCTAGAACTTCCAATACTATGTTGAAAAGAGTGGTGATGTATACAGTTATTATTATGAGAAATCCAGTTTTTCTGTGTCAGTATCACAAAAATAGTCAACAAAAACCAAGCTATTAGGTCATCTCGAATTACACATTATTTTTGTCCATGAATGATTGCTTGGCTCCTCATAAACATTGAGAAAAATTTAGTTATGATCAGATTAAGTATTTTTGTCTTATTGTTCTATAGTTTTAAAAAGACATTATTTGGTAATTTAAAAATATTGATTTTATGAACTCATTTAAATTGTTATTTCAGGTTTGGGGGCTATTATTCTGAGTTTATTTTGTCTTTTGATTCCAACTCATGGTGGACTATTTATTTGTGTGTTTTAATATTCTATATTATGAAGTCATTTTAAGCACCAAAAAAAGCACCATCTTTTAAAGAAGGTAAATATAGCAAGTTTTGAGGAAGCATTCTTCAGAAATAGTTTTGAATTTGCTTTTGTTAGGTGCCTTAGGTGCATGACTTACCTTTCCTCAACTTCTGAAGTAGTTTATTGGCTTGGTATCTCTGTAACCACTTGTGCCTAGTAGAATTGGACTCCCAGCCAATGGAGACATACATGCAATTTCTCACAGAAAAATTGTTTTTTCCTTCCATATTTGGGACAGACCTACTCTATTCTGGTTTGTGGTCCCCCTAGAAAGGGACCCCAAAGTAAGTATTCAAATGTGAATAGTTCATTTGAGAAATTATCCCAGGTAACATCTGTAGGGAATGGCTAATGTGAGACAAAGAAGGAAGCAAACGAACAAGGGTCAGATGGGAATTGCAAATGCTCTTGTGTTTTTGTGTGTAGTTCCTGCACACTCACATTCATTTTTTAAAAAAGATTTTATTTATTTATTTGACAGACAGAGATCACAAGTAGGCAGGGATGCAGGCAGAGAGAGAGGGGGAAGCAGGCTCCCTGCTGAGCAGGGAGCCCAATGCGGGGCTCGATCCCAGGACCCTGGGATTGCTACCTGAGCCAAAGGCAGAGGCTTTAGCCCACTGAGCCACCCAGGTGCCCCTCACATTCATTTTTTAAAAGATTTATTTATCAGAGAGAGAGAGAGAGCAAGTGAGCAAGAAAGAGTGCTGGCACACATGCAGAGTGGGGTGGGCCCAAGAAGAGGGAGAGAGAATCTCAAGCAGACTCCCTGTTGAGTGTAGAGGCTGACTCGAGGCTGTCTTGCGACCCTGAGATCACAACTTGAGCCCAAACCAAGAGCTGGACGCTCAGCTGACTTTACCTTCCAGACCACCCCCCCCACCACCACCAACATGCTCACTCTGAGTATAGAGAATCAGGTTACCACTGGACATCAGAAGCACAATGCTGTTGGGGTTAATATAGAATTTATACCGGAGTTATCCAGCAAAGGAGGGAGAATGGTGAGGAGTTTATATGCCTACCCCCTGCCCGTCATTGGTTGGGACACTTCTGAGGGACAGTGTCTCCAACATGTCAGGCTTGCTCTATTTGTGCACCAAGCCAAAAATCCATACCGATCCCTTAGGTAGTTTCATTGCATTAGTCTCTGGTCTTTGCTGTCAGAACTCTGGGGCTGTGGACAGGGCCCTGAGGCGCTTTGTCATACTTGCTTTGTCCTTTCTCTGGGTTAAAGAGCAGAGTGATTGAGTGCTTCTTGCATGGGTTGCAGCCTCCAGGGTCCAGTGCTCTACAGAGTGCTGAGTTCTAGTCCCCTACATGATGTAGACCCGAGGCCTCTCTCCCGGCTTGGGGGTGTTAAACCCTAAACCTCTAGCCCCTGCCAGCTCCAGTAACTGCTGCACCATGGGCAAACATGCCTATTGTGCTGTTTTTCAGCTTCATTCTTGCTTTTGGCACCTGGAAATTTCTTTTTGTTTTTTTTTCTGATAAGTTTATTATTTTGGGGGGATATGAAGACAACTCACTCTTTGGAACAGCTGCATAGTATCCTATGGAATGCATGCACATTTATGGACACCATTTGCTGAGTGATGGGCATTTTTTGTGTGTGTCTAGGTTTTTATTTTTTTGCACTATAAACATGATTGCTATGAATTTCTCTTTTCATGTACCTGTTGTACTAGTGCCTTTATATAATGGGATAATGACCCAGAAATGATATAACACCCAGAAGTTTTAATCGACTGATTCCTTACCTCATTCTAAAAAGGTTATAACAATTTATATTTCCACCAGCCGTGCAACCTGGTGGAAAGATTTATCAGTCTTATATTAGTCAGAAATTAAAATCTTTTTCTCAGAGCATTAATATGTTAATTCCCTAGCTCCTCATCAAAGAATATGATTTTACCATTCACTTAAACAGAAAATAAATTGTGTAATAATAAAACCAAAGCATGAGGATTGGACAATACATCTGCAAAGCCAGAGTCTGGCAAACTAGGAAAGTTGAGATTAAATGCACTGTCACTTATATCTGGACCAGAGAAAAAGAAATAAATCCTCACTTCCACCTAAAACTAACTTCATCCTTAGAAAGTTATTACCTCTCAGCTTCCTGGCTAATGATGGGTCATTCAGGTGCTGGGTAGGAATCCTCAGAGAGCCGTCACCTGGGGTCACAGCTGCCTGGAGGCATCGGGAAGGAAATGAGGACATGCTCATGAAATCCGAAGGTGAGAATGCTGCCTCTCAAACTGCAGTGTCCGCTTGCGCTTGATGGGGCTGCTTGAGTTCACAGGTTCCAGACACTGTTGGCTGGATGGTCTTTTCTGAAACCAGCCTGGCTTCTCTCTGTTAAAACTTTGCTTTCTGACACATTCCAGCCTCTTAAGCTCTCCCAAGCTTTGTATGATGTCAGCAAGCTTTGTATGATGTCAGCCTTTCCAATGCTTCTAGCAAACTGAGAAACTTTTAGAAGAGAAAGGACCCACTCTGAAGAAAGCACAATTTCATTCCATTAAAATATAATTCCCATAAAATTTATTTTTACATATAAAAATAAAGATGTTCTGATAGAATGAACCTTAACCACAATATACTGCTTAAATCTTTTAACTTCAGAATTTGTAATTTTAAAAGCAGAAGTTGCACTTAAATTGATTTTGGTATTCTTTGTAGATTAAAGATTGCCTCAAATATCAATAATATAACAATTATAAGGAAAATATTTAAAACTACCAGACAGAATAATTTTTAAGCACTATATGAGCAATATTTAATTTAACTTATATCCTAATAGAAAACGTTCTAATGTAATTGTAAATCTTTTCCTACATAATACTAGGTAAATCTGTTTCTAGTTTTTGTAAATGGATGGAAGTTTAAGAACAAGTTTTTCTTTTAAAAATATAAAACTATAAATTCTATTTTACTAGTTGAAATGACTTTTTCTTATTCCTAATAAATCATATATGCACTTATTTACTTATTTCTTTTTATTTCTTCATAGTATGTTCAGAAATTGTTAGAAGCCAGTTTTGGCTTCTAGAACAATATTTCATATAGGCCCAGATAGATGTCTAACAATCCAGTCTTTCATTTTTTGGTGCAGGGGGAGAAATGGAGTTTTGGTCAGGAGAATGATCTCCATCTTCCAGTTGTCCAACTACTCTTGAAAAGGTCATGTAGATTCATCTGATTTTTGTTGTTTTTGGAGAGGAATTCCAATTATTTTTAGTTCATAGAGATTACCCTCTGCAGAGTTGTCTTAACCCATTTGCCTTGGCTCAGCCAAATTCAGCCTTCACTAGGGAGAGGTCATCAGCAAACAAGCTGTCAATATACTAAACTTTTATAGCCATTATTTTGTATATTTCTCAACATATATCATAGAATGAGTTACATTTATAACTATCCATGTAAACTCCTTGAGATGAGTGAGGCTGTAGGAATACAATGTAACAAGCATGAGATTTTGCACATGCTGGGGGATAAAATGACAAGCACATCCTGCCCCATTTCTTCCAAACTATGGAGACAGGCAAAATTAAGCAAATAATCGTAAATGAATGTAAGACTGAAACCAAGGCAAGTGCTCTGAATGCATTGTGGTGATGCCTCAAGAACGTATGTATGCAATAGAGGCTGTGACTTAATTTCAAAGAGCAGTATGTCTGAGAAGGTTCGCTTGAGGAAATAGTGTTGGAGTTGAGATCTGAAGAGCGTGTGGAGATGACTGGATATAGGGGCGCAGAGAGGATGGGCATGTGGGTGGGCACAGAGGTGAAGTGAGAACATCATGACAAGACTAGGGGGAAGCCTGAGGAGGAGGCAGGTCTGTGGAGCCCAGAGGCGGAGGGGCCATGTAGTGTGAGGTGGGATTTGTGAGGGTTGAGACTGAGGCCAGGCCAAGCAGGTCACTCACTGTCTTTATTTCTACGAAGTAGTGCACACACATCTATTTTCTGATTTTATTTCTACTTGCGCATCTGATGTGGGTGGGAAGGGTGCCTACGGGAGGCAGGCAAGATCTGAGGTCTGGATGATGCCCTCAGGCCTTACAACCAGTTAATAGAGCTGCTGATAAAACCAAACACTCGGAGCTCTAGTCCTAGGGATTTTCTCCCAGCATGTAGAGAGTGATACATTTGCTCCCAGCATCCCTTCTTCCCAGGATTATGATCACGATAGCGGATGTTGCTTCTCCAAAACCTAGCAGAGATGGAGAGTGGGTGTAGTTTTGAGCTGTCAGAGGATTTCAAATCCTGGTCTTTTTGTCTGGTGCTTCCTGCTGAATGCTAAACCCTGAAGAGGGGAAATGATGCCATGTTGCCCGTATTCCCATATCAAGATAAAATACTTCACAAAATCAGAGTTTTTATCATACTCAGTTTTAATTGTGATATTATTTTTTTAAAAGATTTTATTTATTTATTTATTTGACAGAGAGAGATCACAAGTAGGCAGAGAGGCAGGCAGAGAGAGAGAGAGAGAGAGAGAGAGAGAGGGAAGCAGGCTCCCTGCCGAGCAGAGAGCCCGATGCAGGACTCCATCCCAGGACCCTGAGATCATGACCTGAGCCAAAGGCAGGGGCTTAACCCACTGAGCCACCCAGGCGCCCTGTGATGCTATTTTTAATACAACTGTGTTAACGCTTTTTCATCTAAGTATCAGGAACTTTGTTTTTTATATTCTCTACCTCAGTATCATTCTCTTTATACTGATTTATACAGGTGTGTCAGTGACGTCTTCCAAGTACACTACAAATTTGCAGAAATGCAAAATATATTTAAGAACGGATAGAGATATCTATAGGTGCTCTGTAAAAAGATTCCTCAAAATAAACTTGTGTCAATCCAATAATCTCTTTTCATAGACAAAAAATTTCCTCAAAACTCCTTCCCTGAAAAAATTTCATATTAGATTGTCACGACCAAGTTAGCATAGGAGTGATCTTTATGTGGCTTGTTTAGAGGAATTCTTTACTCCCTTAATAATGAGTAGCAATTCTGTGTGATGCTCAAAAGTTATGCGAGTTTGTCTAACACAAGTATAAATCTGCTTCTGCCAAATTTACATTCTCTTTAAAAAGTGGCTATGTGGCTTTGCTATACTATTTGCTATATTATTAGATTTCAACCATGTACTTCTCTACATTTAAAATGAAGTGAGCTTACATTCTTTTAGTAACACATTTTGTAAATGCTGCATGAAAAATAGAATTTCTGACCCTCTCTTACCTTCATAATGATTTCAATATTGCATCCCTTTTTCCTTTCTTAGCAGGTGTTTTATAAACATTCTATATTCCCTTTCAGTTTTGAATAGTGCATTTGTTGTACCATGACTGAAGAGCCATTTCGTTGGATTCCCTAAATTCTGATGTACAATTCCACCATGTTCCCCAAGTGAATGAGGCACATAGAGAACTGCATAAAGCTACATATAGCCCTATTGTTCCTGACTTCTTAGAGTATCTGTCATTATCTACACTCGAGTTATAGAGGAATCTGTCACAGACCGAAAGCCCAAAAATATAATACAAACTATAAAAATACACCACACAAAGGGTAGTAAGAGAATAAAGAAGAGAAAAAGTGTGGAAAGCAAGAAAGCAGACCCCTGGCATATTTAAAATTCCTCTGTTTCTTAAGCAGGTTGGCAAAGGAACTCTGTTGTAATTGTTTCAGTGTTAGCGGATGGATTTGGGCTATATAAGGATAATTAAAACTAAATAGCCAAGAAGGAAGTTGCAGAAGCAAAGAAATAGTGTTATAGGAAAAAAGAGAAGGAAGAAAGCAGGAACAGCCTGGCACTGAATGTTGCTGGAAAGACTGATATGAAGCGTGACCTCAGGTGTCTTCAGGGGCTTAAGGCCCTGCCTCAAATCTGAAAAGCTTGGGTTCATGCATGGATGCAGTGTTATTTATGCCATTCTCACAAAAGAGGACAGTTGGGGACTTTGTGATATTCCCATATGTCCCCTGTCATGGTACAGCTCTTGTAGGAAGGCCATCATGGGCCCAGGTCCTTCTCCATCCCAGACACCAGGATGCTAATTCCATCCACCTGGCATAACTGTATGCCTGGGCTGACTCCTGATGCCGTCCACAAGTCATAACTCAAAATAAAGGTGGGGTTTTCCCTTAAGCTCCTGTCCAGTATTCTCATCTTCTGATAAAAAGAAACTCTGCCGAAAAGCACTGTAAAAGTTCTGGGGAAGAGCTAACTTTGTTCTCTGATGCTGTGGTTTATCGGGAGAGCTCATGCATTTGGAATATGCCCTGCTTTTTCTGTGACACTGTGGAACTATCCGGAGCAAGACAGCTGTGCCCCTTGCTCAGAGGTGCTAAGGGAAACTAAGCTCATTGGTCACAGAAAACAAGATTTTCATCTTCCCTGAAAAGTGCTGTTGATGCTCACTCTTCACACCGTTACTGAGTGCCTGCAGGGTTCCCTGGGCGGGTGGTTGTAGAAAGTGCCAAAGAGTGGCCAAGAAAGCATCTCTGAGGGGCTTTTGGGGAAGGCTGGAATTGTAGATGAGCCCCAGGAAACAGAGATTTCTGTGCTGGGGATTGAAAGCGGTGCTTTCCGGAGGAGGCTGGAAAGGGTGAGGAAGCCAAAGGAAGAAGCCAGCCCAGGTGTTTCCAGGTGAAATCCTGTGGCATGGTGTCAACTCTCAGAGCGCTGGGCTCCCGTGTCCCTCCCACGGAACAGTCACCAGCCGCCGGGCAGGGTGGACAGTAGTTACAACCTTGCATGTGCTTCTGGTCAGTACAGCTTCCATGGTCCCAGGTGCTCATCAGGGCAGGTGTCAGGAGAACGGTGTTGGAGGTGTCAGGCACTCCACAGCCATGGGGTGATGTCAACAGTGCTCCAACGAACAAGAGACAGGAGACTCACTGCTTTAGCCTGAGAAGAGAGAAGGGACCGAGGGATATGCTCCTTCTCCTTGGTGGTAGTGGTGGCAAGCGGTGGGGAGGGACTGAGTCTAATAACACTTCTGCCCCCATGGCCCATACCTGTCTGAACCCAAACGCACCTGAAAGACCAGCCTGAAGACACGACTTCCTGCAAAGCTGGTGAGGCAGGTGATCATAAAACTCTTGGGTTTTATGATCACAGGCATGTAGCCCCACATGTCCCGTGCATACCACTTAGCAAGCTAATTCTATGCCATGATTTCTGAACAGTGTCCTAGAGTTAAAAATTACAAGTGCAATTTTAGTGAAATGGTAAGCATTTATCTGTAGCTGGGAGTCATCCTGATTCTCCCCGGAATGTGGTTCTGCAGATTGTCCAGTGGCTTTGATAGTGTCCCATGGCAGGTAGATACATGAGTAAGCTAGGAGTTGGGCATTTGTTACATACAGTGGCTATGATAATTGTCTCTGCAGATGAGTGTGAGCTTCTTTCTCTTTATTTTTTATTATCATACAATGTATTATTTGCCCTAGGGGTACAGGTCTGTGAATCGTCAGGCTTACATAATTCACAGCACTCACCATACCACATACCTTCCCCAATGTCCATCCTCCAGCCACCTTATCCCTCCCATCACCTTCCCCGCACAGCAGCCCTCAGTTTGTTTCCTGAGATTTAAGAGTCTCTTATGGTTTGTCTCCATCCTGATCCCATCTTGTTTCACCTTTTCCTTCCCTGCCTCCCATGACCTTCCACCCTGCCTCTCAAATTTTTCATATCAGAGAGATCATAAGATAATTGTCTTTCTCTGATTGACTTATTTCACTCAGCATAATACCCTCTAGTTCCATCCATGTCATTGCAAATGGCAAGATTTCATTTCTCTTGATGGCTGCATAGTATTCCATTGTATATATATACCACATCTTCTTTATCTATTCATCCGTTGATGGACATCTGGGCTCTTTCCATAGCTTGGCTATTGTGGACATTGCTGCTATAAACAATGGGATGCACGTTCCCCTTCAGATCACTACATTTGTATTTTTACGTTAAATACCCAGTAGTGTGATTACTGGGTCATAGGGTAGAACTCTGTCTCATGCAGACAGTCTCCTTGCAGAAGAAGTTATCACCTCCGATTCCTGCCATCGTGCAGCTCCCCCTGACTCTGGAAGCTTCCCAAGCACAGGCGGTTCTCCTGGACTTAGCAGCTGGCGGGTGGCTCCTTAATTCAGCCTGGACCATTCTGACCTTGTCTGGGTCAGCCGCATACTGGTGGCCCCGACCATCCTGGCAGCTCAGACCATGGGTCTTGTTCTGTAAGCAGTGCAGTGTCTCTCTGTCCAAACCAACTGGGATGCATCTTGTTCTCAGTAATTGAAGCCTGACTGATAAAAATTTAATTGCATCTTAGTGATTATCAGATGTAGGGTGAAGAGGTGGGTTAGCTCTGTTCACTCATAGATGTAAGAAGCTCTTTTTTTCTCTTTGACAGGTTTACATTTATGTATCAGATTTTAGGCCTCAGGTAGAAAGGTTTTATTAAAAAGTTTAGCAACTCAAAGATGATTAGAAAAATTTCCTGCATTATGAAAAGGTGAAAATTGCTTGGAAAGTTACTTGATTGCTTAGAATATTTGTTATTTTTATCTGATTGTAAAAATAACGTTCATGGAGAGTTAGTTACACTTAGCTTGTCTTTGCTGCCCCAGCCAGGCCCTATCTTGACCCTGCAAATCTCCCCATTTTGCACAGGAAACCATCAATTAGCCATGTAACAAGCGCCAGACTGTAGGTTTTTCACGCACGTGTAAAACTGTCCTTTAGTAGTGACTTTGTCAGTGACTTGATAACTTCAAGTTTTGCTTCTATTTAAATGCTTCTATTTCTGTTTCTTCTTGAAGATCAACTCCTGTGCTAAGTTTCCCCCTCGTAATGGTGTATAATATCTCAGCCTCGCCAATCCAGTTCAGAAAGGGACATTGTAACTTGCTAGTGAATTATTTATTTCCTCTGGGTCACCCATAATATTGTGTTCTCAGTGATATGATGAAAATAAGTTCAGAGAGAATACTTTCAATATGCTATAAATTTCCCGTTATTTTACCATGGATAATTTGACCTCCAAACTCAAAGCAAAGCTTTAAGCAAAAGCTTTCTCTTTTATATGAAATAGGACAATGGGGAAGGGGACACATTCTCCAACTTTCTTTATTAAAGGTTCAGGAATTATTTGCAGGCTGGAATGTGAATCTAGTGCATGTCCTTAAAGAATGCCACATTCTTTAGAACTCAACACTGCACTTTCTTGATGCCTCTGAAGGGTCCCAATAGTCGCTCATCCAGCTAAGAGACCACGGAATGCCCCCTGCTCTCCTATGTGGGGACAACTTGTCCAAGGGCATAAGAGCTGCTGCTGGATTTACACTGCAGATTGCCTGTGGCTTTGGGTCCTGAGCCCTATCTGGAAGGACGACTCCTGTCATGACTGATGAACATCACACAGCTGATCACTGGCTGACTATGCCTGAAGGTGGGTCATGAAAACTCATGCACCGAACACCTTGGTTATTTTATGGTCAAAGCCAAACTAATTGGTAAATGCCGTGTTTATCATATTTATTTGTGTACCAACTTAGTCACTAGTAAAGGACTTAGAAAACAGGCTATTTTTACATGTGAGTAGAGCTGACACACAGTAGGATGTCAGGTTCAGGGGTACGACGTAGTGATTCAGCTTCTCTCTACATTCTGCTGCACTCACCACACATGTAGCTGCCGTCTGTCCCCACATGACACTAGTACAGTGACATTGAATATATTCCCTAGACTGAGCCTTACTCATCCCATCACTGGGAGCCTGTGTCTCCTGCTTAATAGAACTGATTTGGGTCCACAATGACACAATGAAGTTCTAAAATTAAATATTATTTTCTTGATAATAATGATGATAATAATTATACAAAAATCAATTCCATTTTACTTAGTAGAATATCTTTACTCTTCTGGGAACATTTGTGTTGTTCTTTCTAATTTGCTTTCTGTAATAACTCCGTGAGTTAGGGCAAGATATCACTGTCACTATCATAGAGATGAGAAAATTGAAGTATGGCAAGACCTACTAGACATTGTAAATCCCTGTGACAGATAAATTGGGAGGAGAAATCATGTGAACATATGAGTTTTCAAAGGCTACATCTCTATCTGCCAGTTATTAATGTTTAACTCACTGAACTTTGCTCTGCTACAGAATTTTAAATTCACTGAGAGAAAAAGAAAAACAAGGTACTGTGTATTTAAAAAATGATAATAACTTTGTATGCAAAGGCAGCTTAACAAAGAGCTCCTATTTAATAAACATCTAGTAGGGAAGTCTGTACACAAGAGTGATTCTCAGAGATACAGTACGGGAAGCAGCAGAATTCCAAGGGAATCTTTTTCAGTGTACTCAATCCCTAAGATTGTGCTGACCTGGATGGTGGGCCCGTCTCCATCAATGTGATGTCATCACAGGGTCCTAGATACTGGGTGGCTTCAACAATACACACGTGTTCTTCACATTCTGGAGGGTGGGAAGTCCAAGATCAAGATGCTGGCAGATGTAGTGTCTGGTAAGAACCCTCTTCTTGGGTTCTTCTGGTTGGGGGAAGGCCACTTTCCTGCTGGGTTCTCACATGGCAGAGAGAATGGCTCTGGTCCTTTCCTCTTCTGTTAAGGGCACAAATTCCATCATGAAGCCTCATCCTCATCCCTCGTCTACACTGAAATACCTCCCGAAGGCTCCACCTCCAAATTCCGTCACACTGTGGGCTAGGGCTTCAGCATGTGAATTGTGGCCGGAGTGGGTTTTACCCCATGTATCATGTTGCTGGTGGGAAATGTCATTAGGTGCAGCTGACTGAGAGCCAAATACATGTTGCCCATCAGGGACACGTATCAGCCAGGGAATCCTCGTGGCTTCCCACACCTGGCTGATCAGCAGAAACATGTGATTCTGTAGACTAGAGAAGTCTGGAAATCTCTGGAATACACAATATCATCATCATCATCATTATCATCCAACCCGAAGTCATACAGTGATCACATTTCAATGAAAATGCAGTTTAAATAGGAAGACCCCTCAATAAAGTAAAATAAAATAAAAATTAAATTAAATAAAAACAAATAAATAGGAAGACCCGTATGGGTTTCCCAAAGGAGGATCATCAGTTTAAAAGGTCTTTAGCAGCTCAAGAAGACTTCTGGAATTTGGTGGTTGGTCCCCTGGTTCCCAGCACTGTGCCTTGGTGCTCCGAAAACCTTGGCTCTGATTCATTCTCCAGCTCAGTCCACTTTGTCCAGACACACCACCACAGCCCTTCCAGCCTCAGAGCAGAACTCCAAGTCCGCTTGATTTGATTTCTTAGGGGTGGGGAGAATGTTTTCTGAGGAATCCTCAGTGCTGTGTGCAGGGGGTGGTGCACACTGTCAGGTGTGGGACCTGGCGGTGCACACTGTCGGGTGTGGGAAGTGGTGTCAGCCTACTCTGCAGGGGAACAGATACAGAAATGGCAAGAGGAAGGAGTTCAGCGCATTCACCACCATCAATGTTGGCCATATTGGTAGAATGTGCACAGAGCCTAAAAAAAAGGACTGCTCTAGTGAAGTCTCTGGACAGATCATCAAGACTTGGAAGAACACACAGAAGCATGTGACAGGGTTTCATTTAATTCCCCATGACAGTTCTGTGAGGCAGCGTTTATTATCACTGGCAACTTGTAGATGAGGAATAAAAGACAGAGAGGTTAAGTCACTTGCCTGAGATCACACAGTAGATGGAAAGCTGGAAGGACAGTCCTGGTAGCCCACTGCCACAGTCCAGGCTCATCACCATTACACTGTATTGCCTCTTAACTCTGTGATACTGTTAAAGTGATAATAAACATTACCTATTAACCTAAAAGGGTTTTGTGGTGAAGTGAGATTGGAAGGATTGACTTCCTTATGCAGTTCTCAGGACTGTTCATCTTTGGTTGGGGTAGGTGGGTTTGGTGGAATGTCCCCGGGAGCCAGGATTCTGCAAAACACATTACAAGAAGAGCTGAGACTGGTGATTAAAGCAGCCAGCTTCTGTATTCCAGTGTATTCTTGCCAGAAAGAAGTTTCACAGGTAGGTTGAAAACATTACTCTTCTGGCAGAAAGCACTTACCCAATCCAACCAATTGCTCATGTCAGTGAATCAGTAAGAGTCTGTGGAAATGAGACCTAGAACAGCCTTCCCTGGACCAGAAGTTCTCTGGTGTCTGCACTGTCCGTGGAGATTACCTCCCTCTCTCAATGTCCAAACCAAAGGCTCCTCTCTCCATGAAGATTTCTTCTTTTCCTCGTCCAACACCTTCTGTCAACATATGAAATACAAAGAGGCTTAGAACAGCAGCTCACATGAAGACTTCATGCCTGGCAAGAAGCAGTCTTTGTTTGTGTTCTCAGACTCCCCTACAGGTCATCAGCTCTGTAGATCAGAACCACAGTGACACCTCCCAGAGAGTCCCTAAACATCCGTGGCCTTTGAAGTTCTCATCTGTGTTCAGTGAATGAAAACCTGTTGATGTGGAAATTGCTTTAGATGGGTATTTACTTTCCTTCATTTTGCTCTAATATGTTTCATTATTATTGATAACATTAAGAGTTAAAAAATTTAAAAAATACATCTCTAAGTCAATCATATGTATAAACCCTTGACCATTCTCATTCTGCTTGTTATCATCCTTGGAAATACCATGTGCACATTAATTTTATGACATTTTGATTATAACTCAGATATAGTTTTTTGCATTTTGAAATATTTTATATTTTTAGAGCAGTTTAGATTCACAGAAAAATTGAGAAGGTACAGAGATTTCCCAAATACTCCTTGCCCTGACACCTGCACATCTCACCACATTGTCAGCATCACTTGCTGAAGTGGGACATTTGTGATGACTTAGGGACCTACATCATGATCATATCGTGGCATTTCATTCAAGAGATGCCCCATAAATTACATGTCTTCCACTAATATTAGACACCCAAGTTGTGCTTTCTTTTTCCCATTACAGTTAACACAAAAAGTAAATTTATGAGATACACACTAAAAAGAGTTGCAGCACTCATGGCTGGGGGACAGTGTGCTCCCTGCTAGAATGAAGTATGGGAGCTTATTTCTAAATGTCTTTTTTTGCTAATCTAGCATAAATATAGAAAAGAAGACTAGTGGAAGAAATCCCATAATGACAAAACATGCTGACAGAAATACAGAAAAAAAATCATTTAGTCATTGATTTGTATTTATTTATTGTTTTGCTAATTTGAAACACAGAGTGGAAAGAGATTATCTAAATCAAGTTTTGTTTTATGCAGAGACATACATTCAGAGACGTTTGTGGGGCTTAAGTATTTGGGCTGAGGAAACACGGGAGCCAGTGATAGAGTCATTGGATAGAATAGAACCTAAACACACATGCATATGGCATGAACGGATGAACCAAGAAAAGAGCCGCTCCAACATACTGGACTTTGTGCATCGCAGGATGTTTTCCTAAGAGAACTAGCCTTAAACCTGCATTAAAAACCTGAAGTGGTTGGGGGCGCCTGGGTGGCTCAGTGGGTTAAGCCTCTGCCTTCCGCTTGGATCATGGTCTCAGTGTCCTGGGATCAAGCCCTGCATTGGGTGGGGGGTTGTCTCTGCTCAGCGGGGAGCCTGCTTCCCCCTCTCTCTCTGCCTGCCTCTCTGCCTCCTTGTGATCTCTTTCTCTCTCTCTCTCTGTCAAATAAATAAATAAAATCTTAAAAAAAAATGAGGTTCTTTAAAAAAAAAAAACTGAAGTGGCTCTTTGACTTGCTGGAGCACAGAGAGTAGAGAAGGGGGGTTTTGGGAAGTCGTGTGTCCCTGGGGCTCCGGAGGAGGCTGGACTGACCTCATGCCCTCTTTGTCTATTGGCTTTTCTTCTTTCTTGTCTACCTTTCCTTTCTTTTCTCTTTTCTTTCTTCCCTCCTTCTTTCTGTGATTCTACTGTGGAGGGCCTACCGCATGCCTGACCCTCTTCCAAGAGCTGGGGACACACACACACATAGTCCCTTGTTCCCACAGATCTTACATTCTGGTGACAGGAGTCATAAAATAGAGGGACGCATCTACAAACAGGATAATATCAGATCTTAGTCATCAAAATGGAGTAGGGGGATCTGATGGTGATTGATGGAGGGTATGTGTGTGTCATACTTTAGGTTAAGTAGTCCGGAAAAAGTACTTTGAGGAATGAAAGATGAGTTAAGACTTACAGAGCACTCATTCATTAATAAGACACGTTAATGAGACAGTCACAGGTCAAGTTTTCCAGGCAGAAGAAGGCAAATGCAAAGACCCAAGAATGATGTTGTGGGTTCAAGAAGCCCAGGGTGGCAGGGACGTGGTAAGTCACACTCGGAGAGAAGCAAGTCGTGAACCACCTGTCATCTGGGGTGGGGAGTAGAGACCTCTGTGGGAATCAGAGACTGGTTCATATGCAGTAGGACTGACTGCAGTGGTTCTAAAGAACTTGAACTGCCAGAGGAAGCATCACAGCAGACCGTGGTGCTGCCGGTCCTTAAATGTGCACCGTGTCTCATCCTTCCCACTGGCCAAAATGTGCATTTGCCAACTGAATTAGATTACGTGTTAATAGTCAGTTTATAAGAGCTGGATGCCCAAAGTGTTGTATTTGTCATGCCAGAATGAACAGACAGAATAATGCTTGTAAGACTTAATTGTTCACTGGGAAAGAATTCCTTGATGGCACAGTTGATATTTAATTTAACGAGTTAATTGAGGGATAACTCTTCATTTTAGAAAATCAATTTAGCATCCAATTCGTTAAGGCAAAAGAAATGAAAGGCAGTGTCTGATTATGGAATGTGAAACACATGAACAAATGGGGTATAGAGCTGCCTTGTCTTCAAATATGTCTGGGAAAACCCGAGAGGACACTTTCATGTTGGAGCTCTTAAAAATAGAATCTCAAAAGGCATGTGGATTAAAATACATCCTATTTTATGTGAATAGTTGATTCAATTTATGAAAGAATGTTAAATCTTCAAGTTCCTTCATATTTTTGAAGAAAAGCAGGTTGGTGTCCTTGGAAAATAAGCCTCAGATGGAATTATTGCCCTAGTGGGAAATCTTTCAGGTGGATTTCATCTAATTTCTTCAAGCTCTGAGGTGACTTGACTATAAACCACTTGTAGTTTGAATCATACATCCGTGTGCTTCTCTGTAATATTTTGTGTATCATTCTATCTGGAATGACTTGATTAGATGACCGTGCTCTTGAAGGTGGAGAACACATTTCCCTTTCGGCTTCATGATACTCTGTGGAGTCTGGACTTGAGATAATATGACAAACTTTGTAACCCAACGTGGCTTTTATGGGTTTTTTTTTGTAGGTTTTGGTTGGGACACTGGAATGAAGTAAATAGGGATGGAAAAAGATGGTCTTGGAGTCAAACAGACCCTCAGCCCATTTTTAGGACATATCATGGGGCACAGCTGTACCTTGTTGGTACTTATTTTCTGTAGGTGTTTGCCACTACAGCAGCAGAACCAAGCATGTGCAACAGAAATTATGTGGGCCTCAAAATCTAGAATACGTGACCTATGTAGAAAAGGTTTTCTGGTCCATGAATAGCCATTTTGTTGGTGCTTTGGTGTGGTTAAAAAAAAGTACCTAGATTTCCAACTAGATTTAAAGATTTAATTTTTGTGTTTGTACTAATTTTTTAGAAGACATGATGTAAAAATCTAGCAACATTGCATTCCTACAGGACATGATGGTTGCCTCCGTACCACTGACTGGGTAATCCATTTGTTCCTCACTAATATGAAATATCACATTGAGTATATACCCAGGGCCTTGTTTAGAGTATTAAATCACATAACATTTGTTAAGCTTTTGCTAAAAGGATAAAGACTTTCTTAAGCATTTTATTGGCAGAATTTTAGTTAGTACACACAATAACTCTATGCTATGTGTATTTTTATTATCCCATTTCCCATTCAATATCCCTATTGTACAGATGAAGGAACTGAGGTATATACATGTTACATAATGTGTCCAAGGTCATACAGTTAAAAAGCTGTGGAGAAAGCACATTTTAAGATTTCAAAGAGATGAAAGTGACAATGCTTAAGTGAATTTTGAATGAAGTTGAATGAATGTATAAAATTCTTTTGTATGTATTTTGGTCATTGCTCTCTGCTGTGTTTGTTTAATTATACAACACTTATATGGTACCAAACTCTATTTTAGGCACATTAAGATTAAGCCACCTAAACCTCCAAATAACCTTAGGAGGTCGGTATTATCAGTTTCATCAATATTTTGACAGTACGGCATGGAGGCACAGAAAGATTAAGTGGTTTCCTGAAGATTGTCAAACAAGGAGGCATCCAAGCTGGGATTTAAACATAGGGAGACTTTTTTTTAGTGTCTTTGCTTTTCTCTAGAATTCAGATTTTGTTACTATGATTTGTTCTAATAATCACAGATGTGTATGTATCTAAATATTAAAAAATAAGCAGTTGCTGACCCATAGGGAGCATCAAGACTGAGATTGAATTTTTAATATAATTATTTAAGTAAGAATCCCAAAAAAATCACTAAATAAAGTGGTATTAAAAAAAGAAAAGAAAAGAAAAAATCTTGCTTTGTATTCTTCAACACACCAGAGTGTGAAATGTAGTCTCCTTGGTTGAAGAGGCAGATTTACATGATATAATCTTGCAGAAAGAACCCGCTGTGTGAGTGACCAATCCTGGAAATACCTTGAAACTTAGAAACAACAATTCCATATGATAATTGACTCTCTCTGCTTGACTTATTTCACTCAGCATAATCTCTTCCAGTCCTGTCCATGTTGCTACAAAAGTTGGGTATTCATCCTTTCTGATGGAGGCATAATACTCCATAGTGTATATGGACCACATCTTCCTTATCCATTCGTCTGTTGAAGGGTATCTTGGTTCTTTCCACAGTTTGGCAACCATGGTCATTACTGCTATAAACATTGGGGTACAGATGGCCCTTCTTTCCACTACATCTGTATCTTTGGGGTAAATACCCAGTAGTGCAATTGCAGGGTCATAGGGAAGTTCTATTTTTAATTTCTTGAGGAATCTCCACACTGTTCTCCAAAGAGGCTGCACCAACTTGCATTCCCACCAACAGGGTAAGAGGGTTCCCCTTTCTCCACATCCCCTCCAACACATGTTGTTTCCTGTCTTGCTAATTTTGGCCATTCTAACTGGTGTAAGGTGATATCTCAATGTGGTTTTAATTTGAATCTCCCTGATGGCTAGTGATGATGAACATTTTTTCATGTGTCTGATAGCCATTAGTATGTCTTCATTGGAGAAGTGTCTGTTCATATCTTCTGCCCATTTTTTGATATGATTATCTGTTTTGTGTGTGTTGAGTTTGAGGAGTTCTTTATAGATCCTGGATATCAATCTTTTGTCTGTACTGTCATTTGCAAATATCTTCTCCCATTCTGTGGGTTGCCTCTTTGTTTTCTTGACTGTTTTCTTGACTGTTTCCTTTGCTGTGCAAAAGCTTTTGATTTTGATGAAGTCCCAAAAGTTTATTTTGGCTTTTGTTTCCTTTGCCTTTGGAGACATATCTTGAAAGAAGTGGCTGATATCGAAGAGATTACTGCCTATGTTCTCCTCTAGGATTCTGATGGATTCCTGTTTCACGTTGAGGTCTTTTATCCATTTTGAGTTTATCTATGTGTACGGTGTAAGAGAATGGTCAAGTTTCATTCTTCTACATATAGCTGCCCAGTTTTCCCAGCACCATTTATTGAAGAGACTGTCTTTTTTTTTTTTTAAGATTTTATTTATTTGACAGAGAGAGATCACAAGCAGGCAGAGAGGCAGGCAGAGAGAAAGGAGGAAGCAGGCTCCCCACTGAGCAGAGAGCCCGATGCGGGGCTCGATCCCAGGACCCCGAGATCATGACCTGAGCCGAAGGCAGCAGCTTAACCCACTGAGCCACCCAGGCGCCCCGAAGAGACTGTCTTTTTTCCACTGTATATTTTTTCCTGAGTTAGGAGAAGGGAGTTGGGGGAAATTGGAAGGCGAGGTGAACAATGAGAGACTATGGACTCTGAAAAACAATCTGAAGGGTTTGAAGAGGTGGGGGGGTGGGAGGTTGGGGGAACCAGGTGGTGGGTATCAGAGAGGGCACGGATTGCATGGAGCACTGGGTGTGGGACAAAAACAATGAATACTGTTATGTTGAAAATAAAAAAAAAATAAAAAAAAAATAAAAAAGAAACAACAACTCCAATTATGAAAGAGTTCAAAGCATTAAATGTAGGTTTTGGTGGTTTTTTTGTTTTGTTTTGTTTTGTTTTGTTTTTAGTAAAACTGGCTTCACTTTTCTCCCCTAACTCTTTGTTTTCACACTGCCTTTGGAAGGAGTACCTCATAGTCACCTAATCTTTATAAATACACCTGAAATATTCCTTACAAGTTATGAATCTTCTTGTATGCTTTATTGAAGTTTGGATGTGTCAAATACAGTGAAATGGGATTTTAAACCTTAGCAGAAAAATCACCTGTGTATTCTATAGAGGCTGAATTGATTTTAGACACGCCATTTCTTCATCCCACATCTGAGTGCCATGGCGGCTCTCAGGCCCTGGGAGCCTCAGCCGTGATCAGGCTGGGCAAAGCTGCACACTGGGGCTCCCGGCTCTTTCCTGGGAGCAGACCTCATGAAGCTGGAAGGTGAGTATTTCTGTTTCCTAGTTGTTGCGACTTGGCAGTGGGACTTGAGCTTTTCACGGGAAGATGCTGGTGTTGGCCATTCCAAACTGTGCTCACAGTGAGGTCAGAGTCCATGTTACGGGAAGAACTCAAGGTGAATTATTGAAGGAAATACTGCCAGAGACATATTGCATTCTGGACTGTTCAGTTTGGTATCTTTAGTGACTTCTGACGTCCTGAGAGCCAAATCTGAAATCAGTTTTAAATGGTTGGCCTTGCTTAAAATGGGGTTTGAAGAAGATGATTTACTGGGTCACTGACTGAGGACCAGCTTGAAAAGACTTTCATTGCTCACATTCTGCTGCGAGGCAGGGGCAGCCCTGGGTGGGCTGAGCTACCATCACGATGCTGTATCTTGAGTTTCTGAAATGCCGAATCGCTCTTTGTTACTGGAAGAGAAAATATTATTTTATTTATTTATTTTTAATTATTCAGTGTTAGGTCTCCAAATATGAAATGAGCAGTCAGTGAGCAAAGGCGTTTACAATAAGCAGATACACATCATTCTTTGCAATTTTAAGTGCCTCCTTAGCTCTGATCATGGGAAATGATTAGATGAAAATGGTGGGGTATTTTTTTTGAGAAGCACTTAAAATACTAAAATTAGGGTTTTTTTTTGTATTTTTATATCAATACTACATTTTCATTTGATAGGTGGTAAAAATTCAGATCGCTGTTTCAAATAGTCATATTAGAAACATAATACCATAGAAATTAAAATGCAAGACCTCAACATAGCTCATCTGTTCAAGGACAACCTTTCCTTTAAGTAATGACGTATGTATGCTGTAGTGGAACATTTGTTTATTTACCATGCATCCCACGAGAATATTTGTATCTGAGGGACTGACAGACATGCTAGTGCCAATATGCTGCTATTTTATTCAGAACCACATCAGTGCAGCAAACCCAGAATATTGCGAAAGTTTGATAATGCGTAATAATAATTTATGGCATTTTAGTCACCAAACCAACACCAGACATTTGGTGCATACTGGTTAAAGAAGAATATGTGATAGGACTTTTCCCAACATTTATATATTAGAGCAAGGAAACCTGAATGCCAGATCTTTCAGTTCCCTTTGGCTTTGTTTTCTCCTTTCGGTATACATGTTTATTTGTAGGAGAAAGATGTTTGCCACTGACTAGCTGCTTAACAACTGTGTGAAGCTGGATGGCTTGCAGAATCATTGAGTATTCTGGATAAAGGGGTTTTCAAGGTCATCTTGTGAGTCTTACTAATAGGATCCTTGAATCTCCATGGAGATACTAGAATCATTTGTCATCATAGTCTTTCCTGATTTCTTGAATGGTATATCCTTCTCGCCACTTCTGAGTTCAGGCCTGAATTAAAATTATATCCTCATGGGCTTCTTACCACTATGGAGGAGCCCCCTCTTCCTGCTGGTGCTGCAGTCTTTCTTTGGTAGCAGCTGCTGTAGAAGGAAGGGGGATGCTCCCTCCTGGGCTGGCCAGGTAAGAATTAAAAAGCATTATGGAGTAAAGCAGGTATTGTGACCTGTGATACCCTCTCGAGTGAAAATTCTAGATTGTGATCAACTTACCTCTCTGTCTTTCTCAGTGTTTTACTCTTTCTCAAATATTTTTCATCATTTTTTACTCTGTCTTTCTAAATTTTTTTCATCATTTTCCCTGTAGGCAGTCTTGTTAGGAATTTTTCCTAGACACCTTCCTTGGAATCTAAATACTGCAGATAAACTGTATTTGTTTATGTTCTGTGCTTTCTAGTGGAACATTTGTTTACCATACAACCCATGTTGTGTGTGTATTTGTGGTTTACAGTTAGGAAGTCTTAGATTTTTTTCACCTCCAAGGACCAAAGTTTGCCTTCTTTGATAGCTCATGCTCTACCTGAAGAGCTAACAAATTAGGAAAGGCCCATTTCCAAACCCTCAGGCAGCTGTGGAAGACCTCATAGTGTGTGGCCCCAGGGAGAGGAAATGTTTTCTTCATTATAAATTGGAGAATTTTGAGAGCTGGCATGTAGTGTACTTTGTAAAAAAAAAAAAAAAAAAAAAAAAAAAAAAGTTTAACTCATCTTAACTCATCACAAAAATTTGGTGATATCAGAGTTGAGTGGGTGGAAAACAGTGTAGACAGTGGTTCCACAGAGCAAAGGGAGGATGACATCAGTGGGCACAGTGAGCATGTAGTGAGCACATAGTGTGTACCTCACCTTCACCCGCATGGTTCACTCAACCATTCCAGCAAGTTTCCAAAGTGCTATCATCAAATTAGTTTTATAGATGATGACACTTTGCCGTAGAGACATGAATCAGCTGAGGTTGGGTAGCTGGCTCCAAGCTGGGGCTCCAGCTACGTGCCCTTACTCAAAGGTGATAAAACCCTCTAGAGCTGAGAAGATGTTTGTCTGGGAATGAGTTCATTGCTGGCAAGGCAAGGAGTCATGGAGGGCTTGGTGTTGTTATTTTAAACTTCATCTTTCTAGAGGATCCTGTTCGACTGTCTTCCAAGTAACTAAGAAGGGACTCTGTCTGGTATGTCAAAGATGCATGTGTCATGGTTGAGGGCTGAGTTCTGCTAGAAATCATGTGTAATATATATCCATTGTAGAGTCTGTATTTGTTTTACAATATGCTTGACTTATATGGATGCAAACGTACATTTCTTCACAACCAGTGTTGGCTCAGCCTGTCCCAGGCTACTCCCTTCCTTTGAGCTGTCCTTTCATGATTTTCCTGTTCCACACTGGACCTCTTGTCTGTTATCCCATTGTCCCCAGGAGGAAAATCTTAGGGTACACTATAATTTTAATCTCTTTTGTTAATTTTTGTATACCTAACACTTATAATCATTCTTGGCATATAGGATGGACTCAATGCATATTTGTTGAACAGTTAAGTGATGGATGATCACAGAGGACCATGTGCTTTCAGCACTCCTTTACCATGGGAGTTAACTGCATATTTATTCATACAGACAGTAACCTCAACAACACACCGGGGAGTGGTCACTTTGTCTTTGCCAGTGAAATGGGTCATAAACTTTGGATATTAATATGTCCAGGTTTCTCCTTTAAGGTGGTAGACTGAACACAGGCATAAAACCCCAGTGGAATGTTAGTAAAGAAGTACCAAAGGTGATAAAAATTTTAACAATAAAACATCAATGGTTGAAAGAGATGTCAGCAGAATTTCTGGAAGACAAAAAGCTTATGAAGGCCTGTTGGTGGGTGAAACACAGCTGAAAGCATGAAGAAGGGAGCTGCATGAGAATGTATTTTCCTAGGGGACCAGTGGTGTGGGGAGCCAGGTCTCACCGGTCTGGGATTGTGCTCATGTCTTCCCAGCTATGACTTCAGAGATATGCTGACAGCTTGAAATTGACCATGTTGGGAGAACACATTGAGGCCTCCCTCCCTTCTCGTCAGCTGGTTGTTAAGCATTTACCAGCACAACATTGAAAGGAACCCCACAGAAAACTCAAGCTTTGGGTAAATTTGTCCAAAAGATAAGAATGAAGGGTGAGCTCAAAAAAGGGAGTAGTGATAATTAAAAGTCTGGAACAATGGTGCCAGTTGGTCCTTATTTCTTTTACCCTATTTCTGCAAGCTGTTTGCCATTCGCCTCAATGAAATACCCTAGAGGGTTCTCCTCCAAAGCAGTGGTTCTCAAACCTTAGCTGGCTTCGTGATCACCTGGAGGCTTGTTCAGGCACAGATTCCTGGGCCTCACTCCCTAATAAGTTTGTTCTGGAGCTGACGACAATAAGGCCCAGCTCACAAGTTCCAGACGCTGCTGCTGCTGCTGCTGCTGCTCTGGGACCACATGTGGAGAACCGGTATTCCAAAGAAATTAAAGGAGAACTTGGGCCGGATATTGGCATCGTACAGTAAAGTGCTTCTCATTTGGACATCCAAGGTGTCCATCAGCCACGTCCTAACATTAGCCTCGCATGCCGCACACCTCCACCTTCAGAGACAGTCTGTTCGCTCTGCCCTTCAGCTGAGAGGACTGTTGAGGAAACCAAACTAGGCATTCTGTAGCTTTCTGGAACCAATCTCATCTTCCTGGTAAGGAGTAATCATTCTACAGACATGTAATGCAACCTCTTCATTAGTCTTCAACTTTACCATCAGCCTTTCGTCAGAACGTAGATGATGTGCTCATGTTTACAAAATGAACTCTGTGCTATTAATGTTAACGTAAACATAGGGGAAATGGCAGAAATTGGAGATCAAAGTTGGGAAGACAGGCAGAAAAAAAAGAATACAAATCTAAATATTTTACACAGTTAACATCTAAATGACTGTTTAAAGTTGATAGCAAGATATATAGAGTTACAGTATCTTATTCAACCTTACCAAGGCAATCAATAAAGAACTGGAAAATTTTGCGTGTCTCAAAAATAGGGAGGATGAAGAAAGAAGTATCATGAAATAAATCCTCATTTGTTTATAGTAGGGGTAGAGTTTGGTAAAAGCAAATAAAGAAAGAAATGGAGACAGAAGCATATTATTGAAGTAACAGCCAGAAGTAAAGAAGTAAAGACAGAAATGGTTAAAAGCAATGACCTCTGAGGAGCAGATAGTGGGTATGGAAATTGGGGACAGCCCTAGAGCTTCACATCATCACACCTGGGCTGTCTTGTAACTCAAATGGACATGCGAATGTATTGTTCCTTAAAAATGTCGTTTCCATTGAGATGACTTCTTGTAGGTATGGACAGTCTTGAGCATTTATACTTTACAGCTTCATCGGAAAATGGACAATGGATACACAAGCCTTTTTATTACAGAAGGGCTGGCAGAAAATAAGCTATTCCTTGTAAATAAAACACTGGCCTGCTCACAGAATGCTCATGGTAGTTGACTGAACAATGTCATTTTTCAACTTCCTGTTTGCGTCTTTGAAGATTACCAGTAACGATACAAGCAGATCAAGAGGATGTTGGCTTCTGGGTGAGTGGCTTCTAATAGACATAAAACCAGATTGCAAATGGTCCTAACACCTAAGCACTCTAAAGTTGTTTGAAATCTGAATCCGCACATTGTCAGCTTTAGGATAGGCCAATAATCTGCCCTGTAAACTGCCCTGTGATTTGAAGAAAATAGTATTTTTAGTCTGGCCATTTCCAGTTGTAAAAAGTTGAATTTATTCAGTGTTTTTCAAAGACTGTAATTGTCTCTGGCTTTATGTTTGCCGTGTATTACTAAGAGCTATGATGATGAAATCCCACATGCGATGGCATCCAGTTGCCCTTCTGTCGGTTAAATCCATTTGTTGTTGATTCTGTCCTTCAGTAACAGTAAGTGGTTAATGAAACTATGGCCCACCTTTCATTTCAAGGTGCAAACTTTTAATATATATGTGGCTTGATGGCCTTCCTGGGCCAAAAAGTGTATTTATTCATCAGTTTTATGATCTGTTATGATCGAGAATGAGTCATGCCTCAGTATCTGTCACTTGCAAGACCTTGGCACAATCATAATGAATACTATTTTGCATTCTTGGTGGCTGTTTATTAACGTGTGAGACCGTCTACGTTGAAGATAATGGGAAAAAATGTCTCTATCAGCTGAGAAAGGCTGGCAAGGCAAGTGGTGAAAGCCGGCACTTCGTTTTCCTCTGTCATTTAGGCTGGAGCACAGACGCACTGCTTCTGAACTGTATTGTTAGTCGATATCCCTGGCATGACAACAGTTTTTCCCAAGAATCTGCATACACTCTGCTTCTTTGTCAGTAGCAGGTCGCTGGGAAGATAGGTATGGGACGTGCTGAAGCCACATTGAATTTCCTGTATTGTATAATTAATACATCCCTTGGATCATTATTGACCCTGTTGTTGACAGATTCTTTCCAAGTTTGTTCTTTTAAGTATGGGGAGTAAAATGAACAGGATAAACGATAACTTTTTATCTTAAAGAGTTTCCTAGAAAATTGAAGCAGCTTTTTATTTTTGTAGTTGAAGACCATGACTTCAGTTCTTCACTCTAGTTTGGAAATTCTTTCTTGCAAATTTTAGGTGGTGGTAAATGTCTATACACGAATCTTAGAATCAATTCCATTGTGTTTGACTTCAGTGGAGCAACGTTCTATATCAGCTCTCGGAAAGTATTCCCAATACCATGCTTCTTGTTGAATGAAAAGTAACATCTTCCTTCTTGTCTCCAGAAATACTTCTTCCAACCTTGAAACAATATCCCTGAAAGGATCGAGGAAAGGTAAGTGTGTAGAATATTTTTGGTATAGACTGGTTTGGTAAGACAGAGACCAAAAATGAGCATTTACTATTTTTTGTACTAGATTTGTATGTGGTCTTACCAAACCATTTAACTTCTCATTCTGATTTTTATTTACATCTGTAAAAAACTGATGTCCAACAACTCTTTTGATTCTAAAACTTAGGGTTTGTCAAGAAAGTAGATAGCTGTGTTAGTGAGGATATTTCTAAAATTCATAGACATTGGTTATTAGTAAAGGGAATAGAAAAGAGCATGAGTCCCCTTCTGTGTGGTCTGTGGTCTGTGGCTACTTTCTTTTATTGGCAGCACTTCCCAGCTTTTACTAAAGCTTTCTGCAGTCAGTGCCTTGGTCAGTGCTGATGTTCAAACTGGTGAACATTCAGACTGTGGATGGGGGCAACTGGGAAAATTTGTGGGGTTGCTCTGTTGTGTATTTTCCTCTTACACCAAGGGGTCCATATGGCCATCAGGAAGAAGGAGCATAATCTGTATGGCACAAGTGAAAAGAAAAGAGCTGAAGAAATGTAAGTGGTGACCTTCGTAGACACGTGGTGGGTGGATGGGGTTGCATCAGAAGATTTCAGATCCAGGTTTATGGAAATCATGGTACTGACATATACCAGCACAGCTACTGAGAAAATGCTGTGGGTGGGAGAGACTGCTGAAGTCGAAATATGCAAAGGAGGCTTTTCTTGTGACTCTGAATTCCTGCTGCTTTGATCCTCACCCTATTCTTGGTAGTTCCAGAGGAAAGTGCCCCTTCTTCCCCTTTTTCCTCTGCTCTTCATTTGCAACTCCCTCCACTTATCGCTCCCTCAGAAATAACTGAGAAAACCTGTCTTCACAACAGGGCATCCAAATTCAACCTTCCTTTTGTTCTGTTGGCCTTTATTTTAAAAATAAATAATTGGAGATGAATACAAACCACCAATAATGATTTACTTTTAAAAAGTCATGTCATGATTGTTTGGAGGAGAAGATTCATAATAGCTAACGTACATTATAAATCAGTAAGGCAGAAGAAAACTTCCAGGGAGAGCAGACCAGAAATTGGATTTGCTCTGACATAGTGAGAATGCCATCAAAATGTGCAGTGACATTTGTACATGTCATAAAGGTGATTATCCTCCATCTAAGCTTTGACAAGGTTAGACCTCAGGTGCCATCTTTAAGATTAAGAAAATCAGCATTGACAGCAGTAGGTTAGGTAAAGAAATTCAAATGTTTAAGCATTGACAAGATTGTCTGGGAGAAGAATATGGGACAGGGAAGGCAGGCATGATGTTGAGACTCAGACTCACCATGGATGAGGAGGGGAAGAGATGTTATGTGACGGGAGTTCAGTGATACATCAACCCCGGGCAGTAAGCTACTGAAACACTCGCTATGTTTAACAAAGTAACTTTAAAAAAAAGATAATAATTAGCAGGACCGAAAGAGGCTGCTGTGTTTCTGCCTGTGCATCTGCATACCCACTGACTGAATCCTATAAAAACATCAAATTAAAGACTAATATATATGCGTTTCATGCAGTACTAAATGCATTGGCAACTAGAATTAAAATGAAGATTATACCAAAAACAATTTTGTGAAAGCAGAACAAAGTTGAAGGCCCTGCTTTGCCTGATTTCAGGACTTGCCATGAAAGTTGCAGTGACAGAAGATAATGTTGGCATGAGGATAGATATGTAGATCACTGGAACAAAACAGACACCAGTAATAAGTTCACACATATTTGTCAATTGATTTTCGTCAAAGGTGACAAGGCAATTAAATGGGAATCGGCTAGCCTTATCAAAAATGGTGTTAGGACAATGGGCTATCCAAATGGAAAATAAATGAATATCGGCTCTTTCTTCACACAATACACAAATAACAAACCAAGAAAGATCATAAACGTGTAAAATGTAAAAAGCAAAAAATGTAAAAGCAAAAATTAAAAATCTTATAGAGGAAAACATCTTTCTGATCTTTGATAAGCAAAGGTCAAAGCATAAAAACCAAACTCTATAGGAAAACATAGAAAAACAGGACTGCATCTAAATTAAAAACTTCTGCTCTTCTAATGATACCACTAAGAAAATAAAAAAGGCAGACCACAAACTGGGGGAAAACCTTTGTAATATATATACACTTGTCACAAAGGAGTTGTATTCGGAACACATAAAGGACACCTACAAGTCAAGGATAGGAACTAACAATGCAATTTAAAAAATGGGCTTAAGATGTGAAGAAACACTTCACAAAAGAAGATATACAAGGGCCAGTCAATACATAAAAAGATGCTCGACATCATTAGTTAAAAGCAAAATGCAAATTAAAACCACAGTGAGATATTATTAGACACCGCTAAAATTAGAACACCCTGAAAATACCAAGAATTTGGTGAGAATACAGAGCAGCTGGAAATTTCCTACATTACTTTTGGAAATTTAAAATAGAAAACCACCATGAAAAAAAACTTGACAATCTTTACAAGCTTAAATATATACTTACCATAGGACCCAACAATCCCACTCGTTCACATTTCCCCAAGATAAATGACACATATGTTCTTACACATACTTATACGTATGTGCTCATAGCAGTCCTATTCATAATAGCTGCACATCAGAACGCAGGTTTCCTTCAACAGGAGAAGAGCTAGACAAACTGTGGTATATTCACATAATGGAATATTATTCAGTACTTAAAGGGACCAATCTATTCATTCGTGTGACACAGGGATGAATATCAGGAAAATAATTGTGATGGTTAATTTTATGTGTGAACTTGGCTGGGCCATAGTGCCCAGATATTTGGTCAAACATTATTTGGATGTTTCTATGAGAGTGCTTTTGGCTAAGATTAACATTTAAATCAGTGCACTTTGAGTAAAGCACTTTGCTCTCCATAAGATGAGTGGGTCTCATCTAAGTAATTGAAGGCCTTTGTAGAACAGGAATGACCTGCTCTGAGCAAGAGGAATTCTGCCCACAGGAGGCATGGGTCGTGAAGTGCAGTATTGGTTCCTTCCTGGGTCTCCAGCTTGCTGGCCCACCCCACAGGTTTTGGACTTCCCAGCTTCTAAAATTGTATGACCCAGCTGCTTGACTCTATACACACACACACACGCACACACACACGAACACACACGTGCACACTTGTACGCATGCACACACATGCACACATACACCCTATTGATTCTATTTCTCTGGAGAATACAGACTAATACAATTATGCGAACAAGAGCAGCTCTACAAAAAACATGCGCACAGCTGAGCCTTTCACAATATGGGTGTGAACTGCATGGTCCACTTACATGCAGATTTTTTCCTATAAATACAGAACAATACTGTAAATGTATTTTCTTTTCCTTATGATTTTAAAAACATTTTCTTTTCCCTAGCTTACTGTATTATAAGAACATAGCATATAATATATATATGTATATATCATATAAAATATATGTTAATCAACTATTTATGTCATTGGTAGGGCTTCTTTCTGATCAAGAGGAGACTACTAGTAAACTTTTTGGGGGAGTTGAAAGGTACACATGGATTTTTTACTATGTGGAGGGTTGGTGTCCCTACTCCTGGGCTGTCCAAGGTCAGCTGTACTGTAGAATTATATTTATATGACCCTCTGGAAAAGCCAAATTTAATGTATGATGACAGGAAGCAAGTCAGAGATTTCCTGAGGCGGAGTCTGGGGAGAAAGGAACACAGGGTACATTTGGTTTGATAGTCTTTATTTTGGTAGTGGCAATGATTACACTTGTATATAAATTTGTCAAAATTTTTCAAGAGATCCACTTAAAATGGGTGCATTTATTGTATGTAAATTATGCCTACATAAAGTTGATTTTAAAAATACAAAGCTTAGAAAAAAGGGAAGTTTTGCACAGACTTAGGGTTGTTTCATCGGGAAGTAAATGAAGGCATTTCTAAATGAGGAAGTGTGAATGGCAATGTCTGGCATTGTGGAGAAGGAAGATGGAGCTAGTCTCAGGGCTTGGTTGCTGGTCATGGGGAAAACATCCCACACTTGAGCCCATGGAGGGGTTAAAAAAGCACTGGAGAAACTTAAATATGATACAACAAAGAAGGGAGAGACTTTATAGCAGGTGTTTTTTTGTTTTTTGGTTTTTTGGCAGGCATTTTTTTTTGATATGGAACTTCCACAACAGCTGAGAGACCACTTGTAGAGAATTTGGGATGTGAAAAAAAAATAATAAGAGTTGAGTATCAAGGAACTCACATTAAACTCACATCTGGACACAATGGTTCTGCTTTGTCATTTCACCTTGAGAAACTTTTTAGAAAATACAGATTTCAAAGCCTTAAGTCCAAAGATTCTCAGTCTTTGTTGAGGCTTAGATGTCTAATTAAAAAAAAGAAAAAAAAGTTCTTCTAGTGCTCTGAGGAGCAGACAGGCTTGGGAAACACTTCCTAGATAATTTGGATGGCATAGGAAATTTTCTGATGGCAAGTGACAGGCGGTGAGGAAAGGAGAGGATGTGGCCACGCAGGTACAGACTCTCCAATCCTTCTGACCTTCACCTTTCTGAGATAAATTTCTGAAAGGGAGACTTACAGAATGCAATGCAGGAAAATGAACTTTCCCTGGTCATACTGTGTTTTTACCTGGCTTGGTTAGGAACTGCAGAGTTTGCCTGGATTAAGCCACTATTTATTTTGTGTGCTGCAATTCCAGGTGAAAATAAGGCAGGTGTATTTGAGAAATGTTAATGCTAAAGAACCAATTCCAAGATTCTCATTAAGAGTTGATTTCCTTATCAAATACTCTTTTATTGAGAAAAACGAGATTAAGAAAAACCACCATTCATAGACTTCCATGCATTTGAGAACCTTTGTATAATTAAAATTTAACACAAATAATTGTATGTCATTGAACGCATTGATAAGCTAAATGCAACTCTGAGAACTTGTCACATCTGAGGTGAAAAATGATTAGATCGGTCCACCTTTTGACCTCAATCTCCGTGGAAAATGATTCAAGTAAGACAAATGAGACTAAGGGGAATATAGGAACAATTTTCTTATTGAAGAACAAAGCCATGTTATAAACCCCACCTGCAAGAAAGCAGTTTTAAAATCTTGAATATAATTAACTATTTATCTTTGTGGAGTGAAGACTAAAATAGCCTTAACGGTAGGAAATGGACTTTTGAGAATCTTAAACTATTGTAACTATAGGAGAGAGTTAATTAGGAGATTTCCCCTTTTGTACTTGTAGCATGAAATCTCAGCCTTTAAAGTGGGAGTTCTTTAGATGATGAAATTTGGTTTATACCTGTATTTCCACAGAATCACTGAGGCCTGGAAACAGCTTGTCAAGGTTTTCTGTCAGAATTAATTTTGGAGTTTGCTCTAGGTGGTCATTTAACTGCTCAGGACCTGTGGAGCATACAACATTCTGGCATTCTGAAGGACAGATGACATAGAAAATCTACTAGTGGGAAGGCATTATTGGTTGTATTTTCTGCTTTTCATACCATCTTCTTTCATGTGTGTTCTACAGGCCAACTGCAGCTTCTACTTTAATGCCTCTTGTGATGGGAGACGCCCTCCCTCATGATACTATTTCTCTGCTAGTGAGCCTTCATGAAATAAAAGGTCATTCTCATCCAGAACTTTTCTTTAAATTCTACAGATTAACCCTAGCTTTATAAAATATCTGCAGGAAACTTGTGTTTCTGCATTTTACCCCATTAATATCTGGAAAAAGCATAATGTTCCCCATGAATTCTCTATTTCCTCTGCTGAAAATTTCCTGTTACGTAGCCTTTTACGGCATATTTCTTCTCACCTATAGAATAATGCCATTATCATGGTAGGGGCCCTAATCCTCTAACTTCTCCTTCCTTGTTTTAAAGTTTCACCTCCCATCTCTGTCTGATACCTCTTCTATGTGCCAAACATGCTAAAACATCTGAGGTTTGCCAAACACAGGAGACACAATGCCTCTTGTGCCTGAAGAGTTTTCCAGCCAGCAAAGTCCTACCAGTTTTTAGGAGGGTGTAGTGGTATCTGCTCTGGGAGTCCTCAAGTTCCCCCAGGGCATAATGTGGCAGTACTTGCTGTGATTTTAACTAACGGACAGAGATAAGGATGTCTGGAAACTGGTGACTGAGGGAGAGGAGTGGTTCTGGAAGCAGATCATCACTCTGAAAGGGAAGGATAAGAGCACTGGACAAAGCCAAGTAGGCAGGTCAAAGTCAAGACAGACACAAATCACAAGAACCAGGGCCTCCAGTAGGAGAAAACTCGACCAGCTCCAGGAGAGCACAAAGAACTGAAGGTGTTACTATGGGGCTGTCAAAGTCCAAGCAGGAATCAGCTATTTACGGGTCCCTGAGTACATGTGAGGTGGGTTGTGTCCTCTGTTGTATTGCAAGAGGAACAAGGGGGGCACAACCCCTGCTCTTGGGCTCTTTTCAGTCCTGCTAGGGACACTTGCAGGATAACAACAGTGATGTCCCTATATGACAGTGCTGTGATGGTGAAAGAGTAGACTCTCCAGGACACTTGGCAGGGACCCTGGTCCTGCTCACATCTGTCTGAATTCTGAGGAGCTTCTGTTCTAGTCCCCCCTAGTCTTGGGTTTGCCTTCCCTCTCCTATGACCTCCTGCAGATTCCCTTGTCCTGCTCGCACCTGTCTGAATTCTGGGGAGCTTCCATCCTAGTCCCTCCCAGTCTCGGGCTTGCCTTGCCTCTCCTGTGACCTCCCCCTCTGTCTCCTCCAGTCTCAGACTGCACTGTTCGACCAGGTAACAGCCTGCCTCTCTCTGCTGCTTAGCAGTCCTTTTATTTACATCACGTTCTCTTCCCAATTCATCATCAGCGTGGCTGCTCCAGTCCTGTCCCTTCCAATCAAACTCAGCTTCTTTATCCTCAGCACATGACCTTGTCTCCCATTTTCCTGAGCAGATTGAGGTCACCCAGTGAGAACTCCCTCATCCCTCCAGCCTTTGCCACCTGCCAAAACCCTGCTGCATCTAATTATTTCTGCACTTTTTCTCATCCCCTTTTCTTTCCTTCTGAATAATGACAAAAGATAACCTTCCTCCATGATGCTGGCCTCCCATGCTCCCCCACAACTTATGTAGAACTCTCTCTGCTTCCCTCCCTCTCCTTGCAAGCTTCGATCCCTCCCTCTGCACTTGTGGTATCAGAATGTACGCACATGTGCTGGACTCAATCTGAGTATATCTTTTCCAGATCCTGAGTTGCCCCTCACCCTCTGATTTCCACTTCCTTGCTGTCCTCACCAAACCCATGCACAGGTGGAAACATCCTGTTTTTATTTGGCAGTGTGTTGGTAACTTAAGTGAGGGCCATCAGACTTGTGTATCTCTGTGGCTCCAATACTTTTTCCAGACTAATGCCTTTTTTTTCTTCTGTTCAGATTATTATCATCAGTCCTACTGGTGGTATTGCCATCAACTCGTCTTACTCTGCTCTGCTTGATGGTAGATATCTGCAGGCAATCATCAAGTCTTTTAATTAAATATGTGGTTTCAAAGCATCGGCCACCTGCATTCCAATCCTGGCTCTGCAAAATGCTTGCTGTGGGAGGTGGGCAAGTGTTCAACCAACCCAAACCTCAGGTCCCTTGTTTGTAAAGTTAGCAGAGCTATAACACCTACCTATTTGGGCTGCTGTGATTATTAAAAAAACAATAAGTATCACTTTGGAAGTGACAGCAGCATGCCTGGTGAAGGGGAGCAACACATACCATCCCAAAATAAGTTCCTTTGGCACATTGATTACTTTGAGCTCGTTATTTTTAGGAAACAGCAGAGACAGGTGAAGCTCTGAGAACTAAGTAGAAGTTACCCTCTTGTAAGAAGTATTTATTCATACAAGGGGAATCTCCTTTGTAGGAGTGTCTCCCTCCCTGTGCCTGGAAAAGAGGATGCCTGAATCTCTAGAAAAGCTCATCAGTGGTGGAGTTAGGGACTAAGGCTGCAAACAACCCTATAGTGTTTACTGCACTTGCTACTTGCAAAACCCTTGTCACTGTTCACTCTTTTCCTGGTAACCTTTCATAACTGCCTCCCTTTGTTCCCACACCTTCTGTCTGTAGCTGGAGATGGTATTGAAGGGGGTGGCTTGGGCCATTTTAGGGAGTCACTGTTTTCTGGGATTTCTCCCATGCATACAGGAGGAACACGTTTTATGAACCATATGTTTGTTTTTCTCCTGTTAATCTGTCTTTTATTAGGGGGAGAGGCCTAGAAGAGTTGAGGGAAAATTATTTTTCCTTTCCTACACTGGCAAAAAGTAACCACTCAAATGCTAATCATCATTATTAAGCCATCTTCCTTACCCAGGATCCCTTTCCTGATATCCATAATTTCTAGCTCTATCAAGTTGTTAATGTGCTTTGCACGTGATGAGCTACCAGGTGGGAAGGTGGTCATGAGAACCATGAACGTTTATTCACTTACTATGACAGTTCAGGCAAGAAACAAAAAAGAGGTGCTAGTTCCCTGGTATTCCAATTTCCCGCATGAAGGAGCACCTGGAGAGGTTCCAACGAAGGCAGCACCCCAACAGTGGATTCTCCCACAGCCTCTGAACAAAAGGCTCGTGCATGTTTATGAACCCCAGGTCTGAGGATAGAGAGCAGGAGCAGGCAGGGCTAGAAGCGGGCAGGTGCTGTAGCCAAGACAGCCTTGGGGCTGAAGTGCTTTTTTTAGTGTTGAGGATATGCACGTGAATACCTCCAGCCTGGGCTAAGGGGCACCCCATCTTCCCAGTCCTTGCTTGTCCTTCTCTCCAGAAAACTTCAGTGAGGGAACAACCAGGATTTCAAAATCAGCAAAAGAGTATTTGAAAAGTTAGGAATAATCAACAATTTGAGAAAAAAAATTTATAAGAAAACTGCTTATTTAGATACCAAATTGGTTAATATCCAATAGACATTATCTGTTCCACCAGAGAGAAATTATTTGCCTCTCTGCTAGGTAAAAATATTTGAATTAACCTTTGCCTCTCAGACTTGTAAATTGCTCAGACAATAAAAGTCATGTCTAGCATTGCATTGAACAGAAAAAAGAAACCGTACTCTCTTACCTGTTTCCAAGTTTGAAGTAATTTTTCTGACATTATGAAATGTGGTTATTTTGACCTACATACAGGGTTGTTGTAGTAAATAAGATATTGTTTGTTAAGCCTATACAAATTATATAATGATCATTCACATGCCAAGTGCTTTTAGGATCAGTAGATTGCCATGATTTCTCTTCCATAACCCTTACAGCCTGACTCTTCTATGCTATTCAACTGAAATGTTCTGTTGGAAGGAACATCCCGATAGCTAAGTTAATTGGCCTATTTTCATATATTGCTATTAACATATTTCCCTCTAGTATTTGACCCACTTAAATATCTCCTACTTCTTGAAACTTTCTCCATCTTTGATATCTTTTTCCCAATTCCTGTCCCTTCTCACCACATCGTGTTTCCTGACTCGCTGTCCTCTTGTTCCCATTTCCACGTGAGCATCCCTGCAGAGTTTAATTTACTCTAGCTCCTTCTCTCCATGCTTTTGTATCTCACACAGACAACCTATATTTCTAGTTGTCCCCTCAATACTAATTATGGGCATATTTTCAATTACATTTGGGAAATTTCTACCTGTACATTTTATCAGTGTTTTTCACTAAACCTATCTTATCTTACTATAATACCTCCTGCCTCAGGAATATTATTATTTAATTTCTGAGAAACAACCAGTATTCTAAGGCATTCAGGCTCAATGCTCTTCTCTATAATTTTTGACTCTTCTTTTCCTTTATTCACCATTTTTTTTAAAAGATTTTATTTATTTATTTGACAGAGAGAGATCACAAGCAGGCAGAGAGAGAGGAGGAAGCAGGCTCCCTGCTGAGCAGAGAGCCCAATGCGGGGTTCGATCCCAGGACCCTGAGATCATGACCTGAGCCGAAGGCAGCGGCTTAACCCACTGAGCCACCCAGGCACCCCCTTTATTCACCATTTTTAATGAATTGCCCAAACTCTTTGACTTAAAATACTCCACACATTGTGGTTGACTGCAACTTTGGTGGTCCCCAAATGAACTATGCCTCCAATATCCATGCATTTTGTAGTTTAGTGTGTGCAGTGAGTTGGCCCTGAAATGCAGGGATTGCCTGTAGAGAATTTTAGAACTGTGTTAAAATCAACTGAAAGTTTGTCTGGTTTTTGTTATCACTACGTACTTCTATTTGAAACCATGTCGGTGAGGGCATGCTTCTCCCTGCTGGTGGCCCTCTCCCATTGCTTCCCCACTGGTTAGGCATCCTCCTGTAGTTACTTCAGGATGGAACATTAGCAAGCATGATGCATTCAAAGGCTGATAACACATACACACTAGAGCTTGTCCTCTTGGAATGTTTGCTCATTCCACGCTTCCATGCTGTCAGAAGCCCATGCCTCATGGTGATGCCATTTGGAAGGCAGCAGAGGAGCTTGCTTAACAGCCCCACCTGAGTCTTTTACTTCATCTGGTTATGTTGCAGACCTACTAATGATCTTAAACTATACATCCCCCAAGATAATTTTTATCCATTGTAATAATAAAAAAACAGAAATGACGTAAACATGGCTGATATAATCATGTTATGGAAATACAACTGCAGTAAGAATTGGATTTCTTTAGGTAGACAATCAATTGAGTTAATGAATAATATAAAAGGTCACTAGTAACTGGCAGGAAGAATTGAGGATTTTCTAAACTTAATCTGACTTCATCAAATAAAAAGGCAGGAATTAATGTTTTTAAAATGCCGATATTCTTATTTTCTGATGTAGAACTCAGCAAAATTTACCATATGTGCTGATCTATAAAAAAGTGAGTAAATTTGAGTGACTTTAATAGTTCTTATGATTAAAAAAAAGAAATTAAGAAATTCCGTTGTGAAAAATAAAAATGCCCAACACTCAATGTTCATAGATTTTAGGCAATAATTAATGCAATATTGATTAAACACTGAATCGAACACTGAGATATCAGAATGTGTGAAGATAAAGCAACAAGTAGACCCTGTCCTCAAGAAATGTTCAGTCAGGGGCTTGGGTGGCTCATTCGGTTAAGTGTCTGCCTTTGGCTCAGGTCATGATCCCAGGGTCCTGGGATGGAGACTCACATCAGGCTACCTGCTCCATGAGGAACCTGCTTCTCCTTCTGCCTGCCATCCCCCCTGCTTGTGCTCTCTCTCTGTGTCAAATAAATAAATAAATAAAATCTTATTAAAAAGTTCAGCCATTTGAGTAGTTGGACATATGCACTTAACATTTTACTTTAAGACTTAACAATGTTTAGTAAAAGAGAAAGAGAATTCTTAGAATCATGTGTTTAAGTGCTCAATAAATTATGCAAAAGAAAGAGAAGTACCTACAATTCAGAAAAAATGAAATTTTCTTTTGGGCCTACCTGGAGAAATACTGAGATAAAATATTGGAATGTGGGGAAGTGTCAGACTGTATGAAATACCATGTGTATTCTGTGTTCACCTAACATCAGAGATGCTTGTTTTAATTGTAATTAAGTTAGGCATAGCATTAGGCGGCTATGCAAGACTAAAAAGATTTTTATATTTAAACATTTTTTCCCTTTTAATCAAAGTTATAAGCAATTTAGAAAGTTGCCTTAAATATTATGGATCATTCATTCTGTAGGGGTAGAAAAACTTTTCCTTCTTACCTTCTAGGTTCTCTGGCTGGTCTAATGTTTAAATTTATATGACACATTAACAGGAGAAAAAGAAATCTCGCAAAGTCCTGTGAAGCTCTTGGACAGGCAGTTGGGACTTATATGTTATCCTGAGCTAAGGAGAAGGGGCTGGAGGCTGGGACTTTGAAGGGAAGGAATGCATTTCACGGGGCAATAGGACCAGATGTTTGGTAATTCGATGTCTGTCCTGCTAAACAGGTGGGTCTCTCAAAATTGATCTCTGCTAAAACCTTCTTATACTAGGAAAGATCCCCAATTTAGGTTCTTCTATATATAGTTAAAGGAGAGGCAATTTTTTTTTTGAGCCTCCAGGGTCTTGATTGCCTTCATCTTAAAACAGTCCACAAATCAAAGTGGCTCATCTTGAGGGGCCTGCCCTTGCCCTCTATACTGGCAATAGGTCTTCCTGGTTTGAGTCCTCATCTAAATTCTTTTAGACAGTCAAGGGAGAAGTGGAAAACTCTTCTTGAGTCTATTGGATTTGATTGCCTTGATTGTTGAGCTTTGAGGAGATAACCCACATACCAAAGTGGCACATTCTGGGGTGGCATGCCCTGAACTCTCATCAAGTCACTTTACAGATGATTATGAATGGGCTCTTACTCTGCCATAGGCACACTGTGAGGCACTGGGGATGTAAGAATGAGGGAGGTAAACATGCTTTGCCTCATGGAGCCAGGAATCTGGAGGATAAGACAACTAAATTAGTGCTTATTATACAGTGGGCTACAATGAGGCAATTAAAGGTGATATATAAACAGAGAGGTGAAGCCAACTTTGGCAAATGAGTATCAGAGAAGGTTTACTGGGAGTGAGATGACAGTGAAGTGAGGGCAAGTGGGGATGTGAATGGATATCATGCTTCAGGGCTCTGTACTTGTCCTGGTTTGTCTAGTTTAATAGCTCAGCTAACACATATTCAGAAAGTACTAAAACAAGATGCAGTGGCTAATGATTGGGCTGTTGAGATGGAAAGTCAAGACTTGGATGGAGAAAACAAATCGTGGGGATTCAGTGTTTGCCAAGCACTGTGTGCTCAGAATTTGTATATTGGTTTCTGAACACATTGGGCTGAAGGAGCTCAGAGCGGGTATTTCACTTAGCCTGATGACTGATGACTGAGCTAGACTGAGCCATGAATTTACTGTACTTGGTATTTTTTAGGTACTTTGATGAAGACCTAGAAATCTATAAAATCAAGTCTTATGACAGCAGGGGATGAATTAAACTATATGATTAGCAGTGCCTACAACATAAAAAACACTGAATAAATACATCCCTAATCATTGAAAAATAGACATTTTTATTATACTTGTGAATGAAAGCAAAATAAAATGTTAATTAACAAAATTAAAATGAACTTCATGAATTTCATGGATTAAAGCAACCGTCCTTAATACAAAATTTAATAGTGAAAAATGTAGCAGATTGTACTAAATTTATATAATATAATGGTCATACTGAAATGGCAGTACCTTCTCAAAATGAGTCAGCATTACACTGTTGTAAAAGAAAGTAAAGGCATTACTTAGATTGAAGTATTAATTCCACTGGTCTCATTGCATTTATCAGAACCTCTGCATAATTGTCTTAGTGCTTAGTGCACTTAGTACTTAGTGTGACATTTAAGAGTAGGTGTGACAAAATTTAATATATATGCAGAAAGGCAGTCAGAGCAATACAAGTGTAAAACTATTCAATGTGAAGAATCCAGTGACCCATTCCTGCTCTCAAATATATGGTTCTTTAGGATTAGAAAATTGATTTTCATTGCAGAGAAGAACTTTCCTCAAGAAGAATAGCACTACTTTGTCAGTGACACTGTAGGTCCTGGCCTTGATTTTGGAAATTCATTATACTTCTGTAATTTATGACCTTAGAAAAATAGGAATAGGAAAATGATTTATGAAGAAAGTGTGAATGGTACTAAGATTTCACTTTGTAATTTCTTATTTTCTATTTGATTTAAGTCCTGATTTATTATATAATTTTTATATATATTCATGCATCGGTAGTATTTTATAAGTTGAAAAGTAGTGCTTTATAAATTTTATGTATTTATTTTTTAATTTAAATTTTAGGTAGTTAACATATAGTGCAATATGGTAGTGCTCATTATAGCAAGTGTCCTCCTTAATCCCCATCACCCATCTAGCCCATCCCCAGCCACCTCTCTCCATCAACCCTCAGTTTGCTCTCTATCCTTAAGAGTCACTTATGGCTTGTTTCCTACTCTCCTTTTTTTTTTTTTCTCTTTTCCACCTTCTTGTATGTTCAGCTGTTTTCTTTCTTAAATTCCACATATGGGTGAAATCACATGGTATTTGTCTTTCTCTGACTGACTTTGACTTTCACTTTGTGTAATACATTCTAGCTCCATCCACATCCTTGCAAATGGCAAGATTTTATACTTTTTGATGGCTGAGTAATATTCCATTGTATGTGTATGTGTATGTGTGTGTGTGCAAGTGTTTGAATCTCACATCTTCTTTATCCATTCATCAGTCAGTGGACATTTGGACTCTCTCCATAGTTTGGCTATTGTTGATAATGCTGCTATCAACATCAGGATGCATATATCCTTCCAAATCTGTGTTTTTGTATCCTTTGGATAAATACCTGGTAATACAGTTGCTGGACTATAGGATAGCTCTATTTTTAACATTTTGAGAAACCTCCATACTGTTTTCCAGAGTGGCTGTACCAGTTTACATTCCCACCAACCGTGCAAGTGGATTCCCCTTTCTCTGCATTCTCACCAACACACCTGTTGTTTCTTGTGTTGTTAATTATAGCCATCCTGCAGGTGTGAGATGGTATCTCATCATGGTTTTGATTTGCATTTCCCTGATGATGAGTGAGGTTGAGCATCTTTTGGTGTGTCTGTTAGCCATCTGGATGTCTTTTTTTGGAAAAGTGTTTATTCATGCCTTCTGTCCATTTCTTAACTGAGTTGTTTTTTGGGTGATGAGTTCAATAAGTTCTTTATAGGTTTTGGTTACTAATCCTTTATCAGATATATTGTTTGCAAATATCTTCTCCCATTTCTGTAGGTTGCCTTTCAGTTGTGCTGATTGTTTCCTTTGCTGTGCAGATATTTTTATCTTGATGAAGGCTCGATAATTCATTTTTGCTTTTGTTTCCTTGCCTGTGATGACATGTCTAGCAAGAAGTTGCTACAGCCAAGGTCAAAGAGGTTTCTGCCTGTGTTCTACTGTAGTATTTTGATGATTTCATGTCACAGTAAGGTATTTCATCAACTTTGAATTTATTTTTTGTGTGGTGTAGGAGAGGGGTCCCGTTTCATTCTTCTGTATGTTGCTGGCAAGTTTTCCCAACAGCATTGGTTGAAGTGACTGTCCTTTTTATTCTTACCTGTTTAGTTGAAGATTAGTTGACCATATAGTTGAGGGTCCATTTCTGGGTTCTCTATTCTGTTCCATTGATCTATGGTCTGTTTTTGTGACCATACTGTTTCAGATTACTACAGCTTTGTAATACAGCTTAAAATCTGGAATTGTGATGCCTCCAGTTTTGTTTTTCTTTTTCAGGCTCACTTTGGTTATTCTGGGTCTTTTTTTTTTAATTTTTATTTTTTATAAACATATATTTTTATCCCCAGGGGTACAGGTCTGTGAATCGCCAGGTTTACACAATTCACAGCACTCACCATAGCACATACCCTCCCTAATGTCCATAACCCCACCCCCCTCTCCCAACCCCCCTCCCCCCAGCAACCCTCAGTTTGTTTTGTGAGATTAAGAGTCACTTATGGTTTTTCTCCCTCCCAATCCCATCTTGTTTCATTTATTCTTCTCCTACCCCCTTAACACCCCATGTTGCATCTCCACTTCCTCATATCAGGGAGATCATATGATAGTTGTCTTTCTCTGATTGACTTATTTCGCTAAGCATGATACCCTCTAGTTCCATCCACATCATCGCAAATGGCAAGATTTCATATCTTTTGATGGCTGTATATTCCATTGTGTACATCCAGATGGCCAACAGACACATGAAAAAGTGCTCCAAATCACTGGCATCAGGGAAATACAAATCAAAACCACAATGAGATATCATCTCACACCAGTCAGAATGGCTAAAATTAACAAGTCAGGAAATGACAGATGCTGACGAGGATGCGGAGAAAGGGGAACCCTCCTACACTGTTGGTGGGAATGCAAGCTGGTGCAACCACTCTGGAAATCATTTTGGAGGTTCCTCAAAATAATCTGGGTCTTTTATGGTTCCATTCAAATTTCAGGATTGTTTGTTCTAGCTCTGTGAAAAAATGCTGGTGGTATTTTGATGGGGTTTGCATTGGCAAGAAAGAAGTCAAACTTTCACTATTTGCAGATGACAGGATACTTTATGTAGAAAACCTGAAACACTCTACCAAAAAATTGCTAGAACTCGTACATGAATTCAGCGAAGTCAAAGGATATAAAATCGATGTACAGAAATCTGTTGTATTTCTCTACACCAATAATGAAGCAGCAGAAAAAGAAATCAAGGAATTGATCCCATTTACAATTGCACCCAAAATAATAAGATACCTAGGAATAAATCTAAGTAAAGACGTAAAAGATCTGTATTCTGAAAACTATAGAGCACTTATGAAAGAAATTGAAGAGGACACAAAGAAATGGAAAAGCATTATATGTTCATGGATTGGAAGAACAAACATTGTTAAAATATGTATACTACCCAAAGCAATCTATAAATTTTAAAGTTAAGAACAAACAGGGAACATAGACATATTTTTATTGCTTGAAGTCTCACAGCAAAGTGATTTATCAGAAATGCTCAATCATAATAGTAATAATAATAAAATAATTCTCTTTTTCTACACCCTTCATCCCAAATTGCATATGTAAATAAACAGTTCTTTGGTCTAATGAGATGTCCAGTTACTCTTTTTCATGAAATGGTACATTAAAATCCTAGCTGGAGGGCCTCCTAGTATTTTTATTCTAAAGAACCAACCAGAGGTTGTAATGGTCAGTGACAACATGTCTTAATAGGCCCTTTTAACCTAATATTTGGAGCCATTCTTTTTACATTACTGCCTAAACTGTTCACAAATATGGGCTGGAGAAGGCCAGGTACAGTGCCTGTGGCTAGTTTGCAGTAAAGCTTTCAGGAAAAGTGGAACTATTATAAACTAACATGTTTGTCCTTTCCTCAAATTTTCCTGAATTGTCTCTTTCTTGAGAAGCAGAGGTATATTTTTAGACTTTGCACTGGTTTCCAGTCTAGTGAACTTTTTCACTAGAAACTCAAGAACACTCAATAAGATGCTGTGCTTTGCCTTGAGAATTTAAATGTGCAAACACGTGTGGACAGCAGGGGTCATAGTTGTTTTAGATTAACATCAGAAAACTGGTGTGCAAGTAATACTTTCTGTTTGTTTTGCCATTGTTTTTAGATTTAAAGAATAATAGCTATAAAAGCTGAGTTTGGTTTGAAAATGCAGCCTTGGGCCATATGAAGAGGCTTAAAATCTTGTTTTCCCTGCTTTCTACATATTTGCATAATTGTTTTAGTTTAACATTCCTTTAAAAAAAAAACTGGTTTTCAGAGACAAGAAGTTTTCATTCTTAGACAGCTAGAATCTGAATGGTGGTATTCTTTTCATCACTGTTGAACCAAACGAGAATTTTCATTAGGAACTTTTAAACTTTCTAATCAAAGTTCCTGAAAATATTTTTTGAATAAACGAGTTTCATATTTTATGATGCCATAAAAATTATTTCTTCTCTACTTTGAAGAAATGAATGAAGTTTCTGGATTATCCAATTTGCATTAAAACTCCAGTTGCTAGGAAATTATTGTTGTAACTTGTTATTTGCCAGTGATTGGTTAGACTAGGTAAGTTTACCCAAGTGTCTGCAGTACTTACTGTAATATACATCATGGGAGCTCACAGGACAATGCTAATTTAATACAGTATTTGATGCAACAAATTGCATAGTTAGTTCATAACTCTCTGATTTAAACATATTCGTAAGAAATGAGTGTACTGTATAAACACAGAGGGCGACACTATTTATTATGGATTAAAAGAAGATAATAAGGGGTGTCTGGGTGGCTCAGTGGGTTAAAGCCTCTGCCTTTGGCTTGGGTCATGATCCCAGGGCTCTGGGATCAAGCCCTGCATTGGGCTCTCTGCTCAGCGGGAAGCCTGCTTCCTCCTCTCTCTCTGCCTGCTTCTCTGTGATCTCTGTCTGTCGAATAAATAAGTAAAATCTTAAAAAAAAAGAAGATAATAAAACACTGATGAAGATAATGCAGTAATTGCAGCTCATATTCCTGGTGAGAACGAAAACCAGTTCAGCTCCTTGGAAGAACTCTCTCAGCAGGACCCACCAAAGCAGGTTGTACTCATCCCTACTCACTCTGCTCTTAGAATATACCCCACAACGTGCTGAAGGTAATACAATCTGTAACAGCAAAAACTATCTGAAGGTCCATCAGTGCATATTATCTTTAGTATAAAGCTAAAAAGACAAAGAAGGTAATGAGTTTATTTTACTCATAGTAGATGGTTGGATGTTCTCGATGCCTGGCAATATCTTACTTGGTTTTTTCTATGATTCAGTATGTGACTCTTGATGCAGGTCCACATTATAACTGTACCAGGGCACTTTGTGTTGCTTAAGTTAAGAACAATTTGTTCCTTTTAACTAAACTTCCAGGAGACTGATAAATAAATTAAGATAGATGTATTAATTTACAGTGAGTCATGATTTTCATTAACTGGAATATTCAAGTCCCTTGTTTAGGGTAATCCCTTCTATTATTGTCGTATTAATAATAGAAGGTAGTTTTAATGAGTGTTGAATGAATGCAGAGGCAGGGGGATAACAGTGAGGAGTTTTTCTTTAGAATGTGTTGGTGCCAGTGATTCATTTATTTCAAAGAGTACCCCACCTCCCACCCCAGATGCCTGTGCCAGCATCTCCCAGGTGTGGTCTCATGTTCTGGAGGGTGCTGTGTAGAAATGCTTGCTCTTAACTCTGTGGGCTTCCTGTTTCTTAGGTACAGGCTGATCATTCTCCCTCTCATTTTTTTTTTTTTTTCCTCTTTCCATTGCCTACAGAGAACCGTGCCAATGAAGTTTCAGTCAACTGTAGATGCTTCTTAGGTCTGTTTACTGAAGATGATATCCAGATTACCTTGGGGAATACACAGAGATTTTTGTTGTTGTTGTTGTCATACATTTAATGATCTTTTAGTATACTCCCCCATGTGATGAATCCTATCTTTTCATTGCTGGTGTGTTCAAAGAACCATTTCAGTTTCAAGTTCTTTGGGGCTAACTTGTTGTCCCACATATGAACCCCTGGTATTTTTGAAATAGTTAAACTATTTTCATTTCTTTAAAACAGAATCATAAAGCTGAAAGAAACATTAAAATATTTTTCTTTCCCTCATTCCAACTATATTAACAAAAAAAACAGTTCAACTAGAAGAGATTATATTTTACTTTGAGGTATTTTCAGGGAAGGTAACAGTTACTCTCAGAACTTATCTCACTTTTTAAGTAGTTCCAGAATGATGGAGAGAAAGCAATAGAACTAGCTATGAAGACAGAACAATACAAGTAGTAGCATTGTTGGGAGAAACTCAGTTTCCAGTTAGTTTGGAGAAGTGCTTGATTTGAAAAACCATAGAGAAATTCCCTCATGCTATTCATCATCTTTGCTTGTCTGTTTTTAGTCAGGAAATCAGGACACAACAGATTAAGGAATTGGTTACAAACCTACTTACTGAGTTGCTGATATTTTCTAAATATCCCTCAGAAGAGACTCTTAATTCCAGCCCAAGATCTTAGGACACACATTTATGCAACTGAGCAACACCCAAAAGAAGTCTATAACTTGTCACTATAGAACTAACTACATGTAGCCATGATGTCCAGGTCAGCATGGGAGACACTATCACATTCATGCATGCAGACCATGCTGCATCTTTACAAAGCGAAACTAAAGAAAGTATGTAAATGATGTTGAGGATAAAGTCAGAAAACACAGCAAGGCCAGGTGCACATTGTTAAAGGGCAAGCATAAAAGGCAGGATAGATTTAAAAAAAAATTTCGTTTTAGAGGATTTTGAGTATGGAACAAATATTTCCATTGAAGTTCATGATGATGCATGACAATGAACAAAGGAAATTGATTTCAAACATACAATTTTTATGGCTTTTTGAGTACAAAGCCATAAAAGTGGAGAAAAAGATTACTAAACTGATTTCCTGTTGACCCTAGTTACTGGAATTGGTGACCATGATTAGATATAAAAATTATAAAAATTAATTGCTCATGACACCATGAAAGGATTTCCAAAATATTACTATTTGTAAAATGTTTTATGCTTTCAGGGATGCTGGATCCTTATTTTTAGATATTTTCATTTAATGAAGATTCACTCATTCATTCTTGTATCCATTCAGTGTCTATTCTAAATGCTTGTGTCTCATTTACTCATTGAGTGAACACATTCATGAATAAGACTTACTCAATCACTCATTTATCCATTCAGTGTCTGTTCTATTCTAAATCTACTTTTACTTAGATATCTAAGAAATAATCCATGTGCTTAAAGCATTATGACTCGGTAATAAATTTAGTAAATCAAATGACCAAGTAAGTATAGTTTAGATCCCTCTGAAATTCATGCTAGAAGAGATGTGTTAGTAACTTGTGCCTTAGAAGAAAGGACAGTAAATTCTTGTTATCAGGGAAGGCTGTGGAGAGGAGGTGATATTTTAATTGGGTCTTGGAAAATAAGTAGCATTTCAATAGCAGGGAAAAGTGCCACAGGATGAAGTGTGGTGAGGTGGGAGAGAGCTAACTAGTAAATAGAACAATCTTTTATAAAGAGAGAAGCTGTAGTCATTTCTGTGACTTTTACCAAATTGAGTTTAATATTGAATCTACAAACATAACTGAGAACAAATTGTTTCAGAAACACATTTGATCTGGAGGGAATCTTGGAGATTATCTAGTTCAGTATCTCTCCCTACTCCACACCCAAAACACCAGACCCATGTGTTTTTAATTAAGACCATACAACCAGATTGTTAGCTATGAACTAGCTCAGGTCATGATAGTTGGTCTGTAGCTATTTTAACCACTGCAGGTTAAAGAGAGACTGCTGGACAGTGTGACAGGGTGGAGATCCAAGGTAGAGGGTTTCCTCATTATTGATGATACAGAAGGCAATAATTGCTTCGGTGATATGTTGTGACCTAGGTTTGATACAAATCACTCCTCAATGTAGCAGATATGCTAGGAGGTACATTTTCTGAGCATTTCTGGTTCCTGAATTGAACCATTCAATGCAACCACATATTTGTACAGTGTAGAGGCCCAGGACTGGCTGCCCCAGAATATGCCCTAATGTTATATTGATGATTTTCAATTAAAGTTAATTAAGAAACAGCAAGGGCAAGAAGAACTGGCCCCCTTTTCCCCTCTGAAAGTAGGAAATAAATTTCTCAAGTGAAGGTACCCTTTCTGCAATAGGAGATAAAAACTTCATAATCACCAGAGAAAGGAAACTCAGAGCTGAGAGGCTGTATAAGCAAATCTTGTCACTTTTACAAGCCCAAATTCTGTTTAGCTTTCCTTACTAATTGAAGCTCCCAAACATAAGCATTCCTTGTCCTGTTGATTTCTCAGAGATTTACATCTCTTTGTCTAAAATTATAAAAACTGTTTGCCTATCTTTTCTTTGGGTCTCAGTTTCATTATTGGGCCTCCATGTGCATGACATTAAACTCTGTGTGTGTGTGTGTGTGTGTGTGTGTGTGTGTGTGTGTGTTTTCTCCTGTTAATCTGTCTCCTGTCAATTTAATTCTTATACTAAGTAGAAGAACCTTCAAGGGTATAGAACCATCTTTTTCTCCCCAGCAACAGCCATGTAGTCAGAATTGTGTCCTGTTACCCACTTCCCCTCAACAGCTATTTCAGATGTTCACATTTGTTTCCTGGTATTTGGGAATGGAAAGGTTGAGATGAAAGATCATGCTGGTAAAAGGTTAATGCTGGAATCCTGAAAAGCTAAAGCCAAAGATAAGAAGAGATAAGGAGGTACTAATATGAGCAAAAGGAGGGAGAAAAAAGAGAAGAGAAAGGTCAGGCAGGGAGAAGCAGAGGCAAGGAGGAATGGAGGGGGAGCCTCAGTGGTACCCATTCCCAACTAAGTTTTCCCTTTTGCCCAGATGTCTAATTTCACCTTTTTGTGTGACATCAGTGAGATCTGACTTTTTCTGAGCTGGCTGCATGGACCTCTGCTGTGTGCAGACAAAGCAGCTTTGATCTGAAAAGTCATTTTACTTTATGACTCTTTTAACTCCAGAGTGTGAATAACCCCTCCATTTCCCTTTGAATTGGGTTTTCCCTATTTTCCTTCAAAACAAGACAAAAGAAAACAGGACAAGAAACCCCAAATGAAAACAAACCCTATCTTATACATTTTATTATTTGGGGAAAAGTGCTTTCTTTCTCCTTCCCAGTTAGACTTGATGAGTCAGGATTACCTCATTAAATTACTATAAGACAATGGAAACTGTCGCACATGTTCTTGAGTCTTTCATGCACAAAACCAATGTGTCTTAGAAAAGACTGAATTGCCTCTGGAACTGATAGCTGCATCAACAGCTTGCCTCCTTCCATCTGTTGCAAAATCACCTTTGGGTTGAATGAACAACTTGAAAATCTGAAGAACAGATGAGTTACCCTTAATGGTTTTCTTTTCCCTCTTCATCACTCTACTGTCATTAAAGGGGGCAGAGGATCCTGACAGAGATGCTGAAATGAGCATTTTCTATAAGGAGGAAAAAATCAGTGTAGACACCATGCTGGGGCAATAGGCACATAACTTTCTTACTGACCAAGGCTTCTGTCAGGACAAGGAACCATAATAAATCTAACTGGGAAGAAAATGTATGTACTTAACTAATCTGAGACTAAACAAGATATAAGGAGTATATTTCAATTAAAAATGCTTTCCTTTTTATGAACGTGAATTTATAAATATTATACATACTGGCATTTTAAGTTATTTACAAATAACTTACTTATAAATTATAAATATAAATGTATAAGACACATCACAACCAGCCAAACATTATTTTGACTATGAAATATATGTCCTGTTTAATAAAAATTGACTTGCTTGCTGCTCTTTGAGAGGAGTATTTTCATTTTTGTGGAGCTTTTAGCAAATAGATAAACAAAAAATGAACACATAGGAAAAGGGTTGGATTGTCAGAATGTCCAAGATGTTCAGTAACTGGAATCTTACTGTAGACTTGCAGTAGATTTGGAAAGACCAAAACCAGATTAATCCAGGTTTTAGTTTCTTGGAAAGAGGAACCTTTTGGGGGAGATTAGTCCCTGGGCAGCGAGGGTGCCAGGAACACCATATAGCCATGTCACCAACCCTGCCCTGCTTAATCTACTGAAAATCATGGGTTAATGCTCATATTTCTGTCCCTTTCTTTTCTAAAAGGAAGGAATCATCTAAAAGCCTCATTATCCTCATGGACTCACAGTGGGTTCCTCCACATCAAGGACTCCCTGCAGGCAGTTTGAATCAGGCAAAGGAAAGTGAGACAGAGCACTCAGCGGGCCCGCTCCCCAGTGCTGCCCCCGATGCCAGGTGTATACTCAGCTCTGCAGACTTGCTTGCAGTGGATCTCTCATGTTTTAGCAACAAGTCCTGACACTGGTATATGTGGAATTCTTCCTTTTCTTCGGCATTTAAGACTAGCCCTTCCCAAACGGCTGTCTCTCTGGCACCCTGCACTGTAGTAGAGACACCAGGAAAGAGGGATTCAGTTTCAGATGTTGATTTCCACGTACAGTATCATTCCCTAGATTATTACTTAGCTTTTGAGGGCCTCATTCTCTTTATCTGTAAATAGGAAGACTGAGAGCTATACTGTATAACAGTTTAAAGAAATAGGTACGTTAGATAAAATTCATAAAAAGTGCTTAAATATTCTAGATACGTGGCAAGGTTTCCAGAAAATAGTAGCAAATGCTTGTTTGTATGAGAAAGTTGGCTTTGGGTTCTCAAAGTGTTTATTATTATTATTATTGTTATTATTATTATTATTTTTAATTAAGGCACATGGTCAGATTTCCTCATTTGCTAATAAACAAGTATAGCACTATAGTAAATGTATGTACAAAGTACATCTCCTTCTTTAGGCCCTGATTTAAATAATCACTTTAGGTTTTATGGAATACCCAAGACTAATCTTGTAGAATGAGCTTGCTAATATGAAAGTTAAACAATACTGGCTCAGCATTTGAACGCATTCTTTTTTCTTCTAAAATTATAGTTTATACACAATGGAAATGAAAAATGATATGAAGAGGAATGTTGCAGCCCTGTGGTCTCTGTTCTTTCATAAAAGGAACATCTGCTTTTTACGCCCTTAGAATCACATCTTCTCATTGCTGACTACTGAAAACCTGTCTTTTTTTTTTTTTGAGAAAACAAAAAATTAAGATTTCAAGTCTGTTACAATAAAAAGAATGTACTTTAAATTTATTCAAATCATGAGGTACTAAGAAAATTTGCATTAATTTAAAGCCATTTAGTCCTCCCAGGACTTTGGCTGGAGTTTAATATAGGTTGTTTTCATACATGTGCCATCAACTCTTGCTCTACTTGTCATTGGTCCAGTGTTGTGATTATTGATAAAGTGATTTAAGAGCAGAGATTTGCAGCTAAGATAGGTTCTCAGAATTTGTTGTCTAAGGAGAGGTCTATGACTAATAGAAGAGAAATGGTCATTCCATTCATCTGTTACCTTCCTTCACTTGGAGAATTAAGACATATATATATATCTGTCTTGATATATATATATATATATATATATGTGTATATATATATATAATATATATAATATAATATATATATAGAAATATATATATCTCCCAGCCAAAGTCCTAGGAGGACTAAATGGCTTTAAATTAATGCAAATTTTCTTAGTACCTCATGATTTGAATAAACTTAAAGTACATATATATATATGTGTATGTGTGTGTGTGTATATTCATATTGATATAGATATATACATATATATCATACTGTCCCAGAAAGAACATGGTGTCTCAGTTAAGGGAGAGTGGAGGACAATGGTCTGAGCTCCTCTTTGCCACTGGTCACTGTGCATCTTTGGATCCTGGGATTGTAAGTAAATGAATTTAAATTTGAGTTGCTGAGAGAAGGGGTTTCAGTTGTCTAATTGCATTGCCAGAAGCTTGAAAGTGCATTCCCAAACTCGTGTTGAGTCCTAACCCCGACTCTCTCAGAGTGGACTTTATTTGTACTTACGATCTTTACAGACCTAATGAGGGTCTGTAAATAATCAAGGTAGGATAAGGTCCCTAGGATAAACCCTAACCTGCTATGATTGATATCTGTACAGAAAGGAGATGTTTGGAAAGAGACACACCTATAGGGAGAATGCCATATGAACAGTGAAGACAGCTACCTATAAGCCCAGCAAAGAGGCCTGGAACTGAATTTTCCTCACAGAAGAGCTAACTGTGCCAACACCTTGATTTTAGATTTCTAATCTCTAGAATTTTGAGACAATAAATTTCTGTTGTTTAAACCACACAGATTATGGTACTTTATGGTACTTTAGTAAACAAATACAACTACTTATTAGCTTTGTACCACTTGGACAGATTATTTATTTTTAAAAAGTTCTCCCCATTGTAAAATGGGAATGAGAAAAGTTTTAAATGAATGAATTCTGAAGTTGTTCTTGGGTTCATATTCCAGCTTTACCCCTTACATGTGTAATCTTGAGCAAGTTGCTTACCGTGTCTCAGACTCAGTGTTTTCGTTTGTATCCATCTCATAGTTTTGATGAAAGATTGAATGAGTTAATGTGTGCAAAGTTGGAAGAACTGTATCTGGTACTTGCTAAGTGCTCAATAAATGTCAACAAATATTAGTCACTTGGAGGATAAGTTAGTGTCTATAAAACATAGTGTAGTTCCTGGTACATAATAAATTCCTAGTAAATGTTTACTATTATATTAGTTTCTTCTTACTCATCATTGTAAGTAGTTCTATTAACAACTGTGGAAAGAACCAAGATGCCCTTCAACGGACGAATGGATAAGGAAGATGTGGTCCATATAAACTATGGAGTATTATGCCTCCATCAGAAAGGATGAATACCCAACTTTTGTAGCAACATGGACGGGACTGGAAAAGATTATGTTGAGTGAACTAAGTCAAGCAGAGAGAGTCAATTATCATATGGTTTCATTTATTTGTGGAGCATAACAAATAGCATGGAGGACAAGGGGAGTTTGTGAGGAGAAGGGAGTTGAGGGAAATTGGAAGGGGAGGTGAACCATGAGAGACTATGGACTCTGAAAAACAATCTGAGGGTTTTGAAGGGGCGGGGGGTGGGAGGTTGGGGGAACCAGGTGGTGGGTATTGGAGAGGGCACGGATTGCATGGAGCACTGGGTGTGGTGCAAAAACAATGAATACTGTTACGCTGAAAATAAATTTAAAAAATTAAAAAAAAAGAAATTGAAAGTTGTCAAGAAATAAATGAATGATTAAAATCATAAAAGATGGCAACTGAAATAGAATTGCCCATTAAGGTTTTTATTAATATATAATTATTTGTCATATTGCCTATAATATCTTAAAAAGTTGCCATTATTTCCTCATACTCAACAATCTACACTAAGTTTTGAAAATCTTATTCATGTCCTTACTTTTGTTTTGTTTCTTTAAATGAATGTGCCATGGTTTTTACATTTTTTCCTTCATCAGCGTCAGGGAGGAAATCTTCAACACAATACTGTGTAGGATGATGCCCGTTTCCTTTACATTTGCTCTTTTTGTTTTCCCTTTTCTCTCTTCCCTAAAATAGTGTTAAAACTGGGAATATTTCTCTTACATGTATACTTGATGAAATGAAGCTAGAAAGACTGTGTGAGTCATTAACATCATGGGCTCTGAAATTAAGACAAAATAATTCTTAGTAAATGATTTCAACTATTAAAAAGAAATGACTTTTGAACAGATTCAAAAGGGAACAAAAGAAGACAGTGCTTTGTGACTGAAAGTATTTTATCTTTTAAATTTTAATCCCTATCAATATTAACGCATCAACACTTTTTATTCAGGAAGAGATTTCTTATACTTCAGTCGTTTATAAGGAAAAGTTACAGCAATTGGGTTAGGAAATAAGGTGGGTCTCAGGTAGAGCTGTTGAGCACAGGGTAGATCAGCCAACGCTCAGCAGTTGCACAGTGAGTTTATTATGTTTGCAGTGCTGTGGGGAGAAGTCATTTCCACCATGAAGAGGAGAGTGTGGTTTTCTTATTTTTCATTGTTTTTGTTTTTTTAGAACAAAGTGTATCAGCACCCAGCTGGAACACAGATTCCCTACTTAGAGGGATATCTGACGGGTTAAGTTGGGCTATTTACGGAGATGTGGACAGGAGTAAGAGAACCAACAAGAAGCGCGGGCTTGGGAAAGTGAAAAGTGAAAAGCTACAGGATATGTCGCTCTGAGGGGAGTTGTGGCTGTAGACAAGAGAAAAAGACTAAACAGCATGTGGACGGAAGGGGCCCAGAGGATAAATTCCTTGACCTACTTGTGTAGGTCTGTCAAATAAATAAACAAAATCTTAAAAAAAAAAAAAAAAATGCCAGCCAGAGCCTCCCAGAGGGCAGACACCAGAGGGCAGGGTAACTTAGTGACAGCAGTCCTTGCCAGTCAGCCTCCCAAGGCAAAGAACAGGGCATAGAAAGGCTGAAGATGGATCTGAAAGGGGAAACTAAGAGCAAGCTGCATGCAAAAGCTCTGTTATTCTAAGTTAAAATGGCACCTTAGATATGAAACCATCACATGTTGATTAGAAGAGCAGTGACCATTTCTCAATACTCAAATGTGATTTTGAATTCATTCTTCTACATTCAACAACATCTCAATCCACAAAAATCATCTTTGATATTTTCTGTCCAAATGTTGTTCCTTCCTGTTCCTATTAAATTTGTTACAACTGAGTACTTTACTGATGCTGCAGCTGAATATTCATCCTCCGTTGGTCATTTACGATGCACCTAGAAGTTGCTGACCCTGGATTTAACCATCATCCTTGTATGGAGGTTGGGAGAAACAGAAGATAACAGTGCTTTGCTGAAGAGTGAGACTGACATGCTGTTGAGTGACAAACTGTATGCCCATCTTGTAATAATTATTTATGCTGTCTTAGTCATAACATCGGGTTAATCACTCGAGGCTTGGTGGCTTGATTTCCACAGCCAGGAGTAAATAAAAGGTAAACCAATAACACGGTGAGTAAATAGAATGTGACTCTGAAGTGTCACTTGCCAGTGTTTGAACTACAGCTCAGCAGTGAACTAGGGTATGAGCTTGGGCAACAACCTTAGCATTTTAAAGTTTCTTTTCTGGATCTGGAGTCAAGATGGCAGAGAAGTAGCAGGCTGAGACGACATCAGGTAGCAGAAGATCAGCTAAATAGCTTATCTAACCATTGCAAACACCTACAAATCCAACGGGAAATCAAGGAGAAGAAGAGCAACAATTCTAGAAACAAAATCGATCACTTTGTGAAAGGTAGGACCTGCGGAGAAGTGAATCCAAAGTGATGGGAAGATAGACTGTGGGGGGAGGGCCCGGCTCCCGGCAAGCAGTGGAGCAACGGAGCACAAAATCAGGACTTTTAAAAGTCTGCTCCACGGAGGGACATCACTCCAGAGGCTAAACTGGGAGGAAGCCCACGCGGGGTCAGCATAACCCCAGGGCCCGCGGGGTCACAGAAGGACCGGGAGTGTCTGAGTGTCGCAGAGCTCGCAGGTATTAGAGTGGGGAAGCTACAGAGACACAGCCGAGAAGTGAGCTCTCAGCTCGGGGTTACCTTGAACCAGTCACAGGCTGGGTGAGCTTGGAGTGCGGCCAGAAGCCAGGGAGATGGAAGCGACCACGCGCTTTTCTCCAAGGGCGAGCGATTGAGCGTTTTCCTCCAAGTGCAACCAGAGGCCAAGGAGATGGGGGCAGTTGGGCGCTTTTCTCTGAGGGCGCACTGAGGAGCGGGACCCCGAGCTCTCGGCTCCTGTGGGCCGGAGATTGGGAGGCTGCCATCTTCGTTCCCGTCCTCTGGAACTCTACAGAAAGCGCTCAGGGAACAAAAACTCCCGAAAGCAAACCCGAGCGGATTATATAGCCCGGCCCCTGGTAAGGGCAGTGCAATTCCGCCTGGGGCAAAGACACTTGAGAATCACTACAACAGGCCCCTCCCCCAGAAGATCAACAAGAAACCCAACCAAGACCAACTTCACTCACTAAGGAAAATAGCAGAATTCCAGAGGAGGAGAAAGCAAATCTTATCTGGACAAAATGACAAGGTGGAAAAACTCACCACAAAAAAAAGAGCAAGAAGCAGTACCAAAGGCTGGGGACCTAATCAATACAGACATTGGTAATATGACAGATCTAGAGTTCAGAATGATGATTCTCAAGGTTCTAGCCGGGCTCAAAAAAGGCATAGAAGATATTAGAGAAACCCTCTCCAGAAAGATAAAAGCCCTTTCTGGAGAAATAAAAGAACTAAAATCTAACCGAGTTGAAATCAAAACAGCTATTAATGAGGTGCAATAAAAAATGGAAGCTCTTACTGCTAGGATAAATGAGGCAGAAGAAAGAATTAGTGACATAAAAGACCAAATGACAGAGAATAAAGAAGCTGAGCAAAAGAGAGACAAACAAATACTGGACCAAGAGGAGAGAATTCGAGAGATAAGTGACACCATAAGACGACACAACATTAGAATAATTGGAATTGCAGAAGAAGAAGAAAGAGAGAGGGGAGCAGAAGGTATATTGGAGAGAATTATTGGAGAGAATTTCCCTAATATGGCAAAGGGAACAAACATCAAAATCCAGGAGATGATAAGAACACCCCACAAAATCAATAAAAATAGGTACACACCTCGTCACCTAATAGTAAAATTTACAAGTCTTAGCAACAAAGAGAAAATCCTGAAAGCAGCCCGGGAAAAGAAGTCTGTAACATACAAGGGTAAAAACATTAGATTGGCAGCGGACCTATCCACAGAGACCTAGCAGGACAGAAAGAACTGGCATGATATATTCAGAGCACTAAACGAGAAAAACATGCAGCCAAGAATCCTATAGCCAGCTAGGCTATCATTGAAAATAGAAGGAGAGATAAAGAGCTTCCAGGACAAACAAAAACTGAAAGAATTTGCAAACACCAAACCAGCTCTACAGGAAATATTGGAAGGGGTCCTCTAAGCAAAGAGAGACCCTAAAAGTAGTAGATCAGAAAGGAACAGAGATAATATACAGTAACAGTCACCTTATAAGCAATATAATGGCACTAAATTCATATCTCTCAATAGTTACCCTGAATGTTATTGGGCTAAATGCCCCAATCAAAAGACACAGGGTATCAGAATGGATAAAAAAACAAAACCCATAAATATGCTGCCTACAAGAAAATCATTTTAGACCTGAAGACACCTCCAGATTTAAAGTGAGGGGGTGGAAAACAATGTACCATGCAAATGGACATTAGAAGAATGCTGGGATGGCAATCCTTATATCATATCAGTTAGATTTTAAGCCAAAGACTATAATAAGAGATGAGGAAGGACACTATATCATACTCAAAGGGACTGTACAACAAGAAGACCTAACAATTTTAAATATCTATGCTCCTAACATGGGAGCACCAACTATATAAACCAATTAATAACAAAATCAAAGAAATACATCAACAATAATACAGTAATAGTAGAGGACTTTAACACTCCCCTCACTGAAATGGACAGATCATCTAAGCAAAAGATCAACAAGGAAATCAAGGCCTTAAATGACACATTGGACCAGATGGACATCACAGATATATTCAGAATATGTCATCCCAAAGCAACAGAATATACATTCCTCTCTAGTGCACATGGAACATTCTCCAGAATAGACCACATCCTGGGTCCTAAATCAGGTCTCAACCGGTATCAAAAGATTGGGATCATTCCCTGCATATTTTCAGACCACAATGCTCTGAAGCCAGAACTCAATCACAAGAGGAAATTTGGAAGGAACCCAAATACATGGAGACTAAACAGCATCCTTCTAAAGAATGAATGGGTCAACCAGGAAATTAAAGAAGAATTGAAAAAATTCATGGAAACAAATGATGATGAAAACACAATGGTTCAAAATTTGTGGGACTCAACAAAGGCAGTCCTGAGAGGACAATATATAGCAGTACAAGCCTTTCTCAAGAAACTAGAAAGGTCTCAAATACACAACCTAACCCTACACCTAAAGGAGCTGGAGAAAGAACAACAAAGAAAGCCTAAACCCATCAGGAGAAGAGAAATCATAAAGATCAGAGCAGAAATCAATGAAATAGAAACTAAAAAAACAATAGAACAAATCAACGAAACTAGGAGCTGGTTCTTTGAAAGAATTAATAAGATTGACAAACACCTGGCCAGACTTATCAAAAAGAAAAGAGAAAGGACCCAAATAAATAAAATCATGAATGAAAGACGAGAGATCACAACCAACACCAAAGAAATACAAACAACTATAAGAACATACTATGAACAACTCTATGCCAACAAATTCGACAATCTGGAAGAAATGGATACATTTCTAGACATGTAAACTACCACAACTGAACCAGAAAGAAATAGAAAACCTGAACAGACCCATAACCAGTAAGGAGATTGAAACAGTCATCAAAAATCTCTAAACAAAAGCCCAGGGCCAGACGAATTCCCAGGGGAATTCTACCAAACATTTAAAGAAGAATTAATTCCTATTCTCCTGAAACTGTTCCAAAAAATAGAAATGGAAGGAAAACTTCCAAACTCCTTTTAGGAGGCCAGCATCACCTTGATCCCAAAACCAGACAAGGATCCCATCAAAAAAGAGAATTACAGACCAATATCCTTGATGAACACAGATGCGAAAATTCTCACCAAAATACTGGCCAATAGGATCCAACAGTACATTAAAGGGATTATTCACCACGACCAAGTGGGCTGCAAGGTTGGTTCAACATCCGCAAATCAATCAATGTGATACAATACATTAATAAAAGAAAGAACAAGAACCATATGATACTCTCCATAGATGCTGAAAAAGCATTTGACAAAGTGCAGCATCCCTTCCTGATTAAAACTCTTCAAATTGTAGGGATAGAGGGCACATACCTCAGTATTATAAAAGCCATCTATGAAAAACCCACTGAAAGTATCATTCTCAATGAAGAAAAACTGAAAGTTTTTCCGCTAAGGTCAGGAACACGGCAAGGATGTCTGTTATCACCACTGCTGTTCAACATAGTACTAGAAGTCCTAGCCTCAGCAATCAGACAACAAAAGGAAATTAAAGGCATCCAACTTGGCAAAGAAGAAGTCAAACTATCACTCTTTGCAGATGATATGATACTATATGTGGAAAACCCAAAAGGCTCCACTCCAAGTCTGCTAGAACTGGTACAGGAATTTAGTAAAGTGTCAGGATATAAAATCAATGCACAGAAATCAGTTGTATTTCTTTACACTAACAACAAGACAGAAGAAAGAGAAATTAAGGAGTCCATCCCACTTACAATTGCACCCAAAACTATAAGATACCTAGGAATAAACCTAACCAAAGAGGCTAAGAATCTATACTCAGAAAACTATAAAGTACTCATGAAAGAAATTGAAGAAGACACAAAGAAATGGAAAAATGTTCCATGCGCATGGATTGGAAGAACAAATATTGTGAAAATGTCTATTCTACCTAAAGCAATCTACACATTTAATACAATCCCTATCAAAATCCCATCCATTTTTTTCAAAGAAATAGAACAAATAATCCTAAAATTTATATGGAACCAGAAAAGATCTCGAATAGCCAAAGGAATATTCAAAAAGAAAGCCAAAATTGGTGGCATGACAATTCCAGACTTCAAGCTCTATTACAAAGTTGTCATCATCAAGACAGTATGGTACTGGCACAAAAACAGACACATAGATCAATGGAACAGAATAGAGAGCCCAGAAATAGACCCTCAACTCTATGGTCAACTAATCTTCGACAAAGCAGGAAAGAATGTCCAATGGAAAAAAGACAGCCTCTTCAACAAATGGTGCTGGGAAAATTGGACAGCCACATGCAGAAAAATGAAATTGGACCATTTCCTTACACCACACACAAAAATAGACTCAAAATGGATGAAGGACCTCAATGTGAGAAAGGAATCCATCAAAATCCTTGAGGAGAACACAGGCAGCAACCTCTTTGACCTCAACCGCAGCAACTTCTTCCTAGGAACATCGCCAAAGGCAAGGGAAGCAAGGGCAAAAATGAACTATTGGGATTTCATCAAGATCAAAAGCTTTTGCACAGCAAAGGAAACAGTTAACAAAACCAAAAGACAACTGACAGAATGGGAGAAGATATTTACAAACGACATATCAGATAAAGTGCTAGTATCCAAAATCTATAAAGAGCTTAGCAAACTCAACATCCAAAGAACAAATAATCCAATCAAGAAATGGGCAGAAGACATGAACAGACATTTCTGCAAAGAAGACATCCAGATGGCCAACAGACATATGAAAAAAATGCTCCACATCACTCGGCATCAGGGAAATACAAATCAAAACCACAATGAGATACCACCTCACACCAGTCAGAATGGCTAAAATTAACAAGTCAAGAAATGACAGATGCTGGTGAGGATGCGGAGAGAGGGGAACCCTCCTACACTCTTGGTGGGAATGCAAGCTGGAAAACAGCATGGAGGTTCCTCAAAAAGTTGAAAATAGAGCTACCCTATGACCCGGCAATTGCACTACTTGGTATTTACCCTAAAGATACAAACGTGGTGCTCCGAAGGGGCACATGCACCCGAATGTTTATAGCAGCAATTTCCACAATAGCCAAACTATGGTAAGAACCTAGATGTCCATCAACAGATGAATGGATAAAGAAGATGTGGTGTATATATACACAATGGAATACTATGTAGCCATCAAAAGAAATGAAATCTTGCCATTTGTGATGACTTGGATGGAACTAGAGGGTATCATGCTTAGCGAAATAAGTCAATCGGAGAAAGACAACTATCATATGATCTCCCTGATATGAGGAAGTGGAGATGCGATGTGGGGGGCGGGGGTTGGGGGGTAGGAAAAGAAAAAATGAAAGAAGATGGGATTGGGAGGGAGACAAGCCATAAAAGACTCAATCTCAAAAAACACACTGAGGGTTGCTGGGGGGAGGGGGGGACTGGAGAGGGTGGTGGGGATATGGACATTGGGGAGCGTATGTGCTATCATGAGGGCTGTGAAATGTGTAAACCTGGCGATTCACAGACATGTTCCCCTGGGGATAAGAATACATTATATGTTTATTAAAAATAACAAATAAATAATTTTTTTAAAAAGGACAAAATTAAAAAAAAAGTTTCTTTTCCTATTTATAAAACAGATTTTTAAAGATTTTATTTATTTATTTGTTTGTTTGTTGGAGGAGTTGGGCAGAGAGAGAATCTGAAGCAGATTTTGCACTGAGCATGGAGTCCTTTATGGGACTTGATCTCACAATTGTGAGATCATGACCCAAGCCAAACCAAGAGTCAGATGGTTAACCAACTGAGCCTTCCAGGCAATCTTTATAAAATAGATTTTAAAATATTATCCATGCTGTGAGAAGAGTATAATGATCGAATAAAAAATGTAAAAATATTTAGCATAACGTTTGATGCATGAAATAATTATCTTAATCCTGAGAACCAACTGGACTTACTGTTTACACAAACTCTGACCAATATAATTTTTTTTTTTTTTTACTTGAAACGGAGAGCACAAGCAGGGAGGCCGACAGAAGGAGAAGCAGACTCCCCACTGAGCAGATAGCCCATTGTGGAGCTCAATCCCAGGAGCCAAAGACAGCAGACACTTAACTGACTGAGACACACAGGCACCCCTGACCAATATCATTAATCAGGGTTAATATTGGGCCCACACTAGTTAGAAGAGTGCACTCCCTAATGTGAGATTATATACACAGTGAAAACATGCCCTGCAGAGTACATTATGGTAGAAGGAAAAGAAGAGAAAAATTAGGGATTCACAGAAAAGAAGCAAAGATAAAAGAAAATTTTCAAAATTAAAGAATTACAGCCACTTGCCTATTCTTTTGAAGCTGGTTCAGTTGATCTCTCAAGAATGTACAGAAGTGATATTTTTCATTATAATGTAAAAAAATGTAAGGTTTAACATTAGACAAATTGGAATTTTCAAAATGGACCATGATATGAGCTGGAGAATGAGAATTGTCATGAAAATATTTCTGCTTCAGCCACAGAAAACTTGGATCCTAGAACTATTCCTACAATTACCTAAGACTTTGAGTTATTTCCTTGCAATGGGGTTTCCTTTGTGCACAGAGAGAACTGGACAAAACCAACAGTTCTTAAAATGTCTTCCAGAGAACTTGAGTTCATTAGTAAAACAAATGTGGGAGAAAGTTCATTCTATACCTCCATCTTAGAAATTCCCACCTTACATGCATTCACTAAAAATAGAGATCTTCTGTAGCAACAAAAAAAATTAAGGAAAATAAGAAAGAAAAAAATAGTTCCACTTTGTTTAACCTTATTATTTTTAAACTGATTAATCCATGAGGTTTTATTTTTTTCATGAGACATCTATTAATATGCAATATAAGTACTAGTCAAGAAATAATTTTTTAGAGGATTTTTGTCCTCTTCTGTGTCTTGAATTTAATCCTTGCACTTTGCTTTATGATATCATAACCATATAATAACAGTTAAACCTAACTGATTAAATATTCTCACCTCCTTTCTATGAGTAAGGGTTAAGAAAACTGAGAAATTCATATTTCCTCCTTCCTGAAATCCAAAAGGGGATAGAAAATTACATCTGATCCCCTGGAGTGGAGTAAAATTCACTTTTTTGTTGTTCTGTAGTATACTGTGTGAAATTTTTATAAGGCTAGAGATAACTGAATGTATATGCATGTTAATGAATTACCTACAATGAACATGGAGCTTGCCAAATACTGAAAATCTTTACTGAAAATTTGTTATGGTGTTTTTTATCTACTTTTCAACTCCCAGTAAAATATACCTATTATTTTCCTGGTACATGTACGAGAATAAACATGTAAAAGTAGAAGACATGAAAGAATTGTTGCCCCTTATTATGAACTTGGAAACAAATCTATTTCCTTGTCATTCTAGAATAACATTTGCCTGCAGAAATCATAGCACGAATTATTTTGGTTAGTGATTCATTCTGTGCTTGGGCATAAAGACCCCTGATAGATGGAAATATGTTTAGTATTAGACTCTTTATTTCCAAGCTCCTTTCTACCATTTACATTTCTTTAGCCAGAGAAAACAATAGAATACTCTCTGAATGATTCAGCTATACAAATTAGTATTCTTGACTTTTCTGTTATAAATTTGAAATATTAATTTAATCAGACTATGCTTTTTCTGTTTCTAAAAAAAAAAATCCATATAAATGCCTTTCCTTGTAGGGATATTTTAAATATAGTGCTTGAAGTAAGTCTGCATGGGGGTATTTGTGTATGTGCCTGGATGAGTGTTTATGTGTTTGTGCACTTTGAGCCTTCTCTAGAACTTTGGTTGATAACTCTTTCCAAAGGTGATAGTTGAGACAATTTCAAAGTTCTACTCTGCATAAATGTGTAAAGCAGCTAACCATTTTCTTTGAGATCACTCCTTTCTTTATTGGCTCTTTCTCCTTGCTTGTGTATTCAACTACCAGAAGCATACTTTGGTATGGCTTCAGTACCATCGCATATCAAATTTTTGTTTCCGCTGGTCTTTATTTCTTCATTTATCTTGTCTATTTGTTTTAAAAGGCAAAATAAGTGAGCAGTAACTAACGGGCTAATTCCAAGTGTTTACAATAATGATAACATACTTCTTATCAAGTACTTCCTGTTTTATTTACATATAAAATCTTGAATGTTTTCAACAAACTGTGAAGTAGAGAATATTACCATTTGCAGTCTCAGAGAAGTTGAATAGCTTGTCCAAATTTAACAGCTAGCAATTACTAAGCATGATTCAAGTCCAGGACTGCCCCAATATTCATTCTACCACAACAAACTGATTTAAACCACAATGACTATACACATAGTTAGTCTGATACCACACATTGTGCCACACATGATTTAGCATATGGTACCTTCTTTTTTGGGATAGAATGTTCTATAAATGCCAGTAACATCAATTTGGTTGCTAGTGTTAGTCTTTATTCTTATTGACTTTAAATCTGATTGTTCATTCAACTACTAAGAGAGGGGTATTAAAACATTCAGTTTTAAGAGTTGAATTATCTCTTTCTCTCTTCAGTTCTGTAAGTTTTTGCTTCACGTATTTTCGAACTCATTTGTCAGGTGCATATGTTTATAATTTTTATATTTTCCTGATGTACTGAGCATTTCATCATCATGCAATTACTCTTTTTGTTTCTAAGAATGTTGCTTATATTCTATTTAGTCTAGTATTAATGAAGTGCTTCCAGCTCTTTTGATTGCATTTTGCAGTATTCCTTTTTCTATCTATTTACTTTTCATTTATTTGTGTATATTGTTGTATACAACATAGGGATGAATCTTGCTTCTTTATTCTGTTTGAAAATTCATGACTTTTGATTATTATATTTTGTCCATTCATACTTAATATAATTATTACTCATTTGGATTTAAATATGTCATTTTATTTTTTCTATATGTCTCATGTCATTTTTTCTCTTTCATTAATATCTTCTTTTTCTATTTGTTTAACAAATATTTTTCTGTGTGCCATTTTTATTCCTCTGTTGATCTTTAATTATACATTAATGTATAATAATTAATTATTAATGTATACACTTTTTTTTAGTGATTGCTCCTGAGATTATAGTATACAGCTTGCTTTACCAGGATCTTCTTCAAGTTAATATTAAGGTAATTCTGGTTAAATATAGCAAATTTGCTTTAATACTGCTCAATTTCGAATAGGGAGGACAAGATGGTGGAGAACTAGGAGGAGGTACTGTTTCAACCTGTACCCTAAAGTGAGCTGATTACCTACCAAAGAACTCAGATCACCCATAAAATCAGCCAGAGATTAGAATTATACATATCTGGATCTCTACGGGGGCAGAAGATGCCAGTGGGCAAATAAAGTGGAGTGGGAACGTCAGACTGATATCGGAAGATAAACAAAAGGGGGAGGGAGCCACCAGAAGTGACCCATTGGAAAGTAATACCCCAATAGGAGAGTGCCCTGTGACTGGGGACCAGCATTAACTTGGAGTCTGGTTGAAAGCACTCAAAAAGAGCAAAGGATCATGGGGGGAAATTGTGGGAATTGGGGTGGTTAGGGACAGGGGCTTAAGTCCCCAGACCCAGGACAGCCACCCCTGGCGCTGAGCCAGAGAGAGTGTGGCAAAGAATCCAGATCTTGGTCCCTGAGCCGTGAGTGCACCTGAGAGCGCCTGGGTGGTGGCTCCCATGAGGTGCTGGGAGCCTTGCCAGCCGGCAGAAGCACAGAGTTTTTGCAGTCCCCACACCCACGCCATGCCATGCTATCAGAGCCTAAATCGCGCCCCACACCTTCCCCTGAGAGAGGTGTGCGCAGGCGCCAGCCCAGCACTCTCGGTCCCTGAAAGGCTGAGTACTCCCACCCCAGGCCAGCGGGAAAATCTCATTGTGCGATCGCTGCTTGGAACATCTCTGGCGGTCTGGAGCTGCCCAGACAGCAGCCGCTGTCATGGTTTTGGGTACAAGCAGGAGTTCCTGTGTCCCCAGGGACCGAGACTTGGGATGTGCTCTGCCAGCAGCCGAGGGGGAACTTATCTGCTTTGTAGCACCCAGAGGGGATCAGACCGAGGCTTCTCTCTGAGAGGGAGGTCTGGGTGCAGTTTACTTTCCTCTAAACCTCCAAAAACCATCAAAAGCTGTCAAGGAGAGAGAAAACAAGTGAACAAATAAACAAAAACCTCCAGAGAACAAAAGCCTGAAAAACTGGTTTCCTCAGAGCCCACCCCCTTGAGGGGGGCGGGAGGACTTAACTCAGGAAATACTGCCTGAAAACCCACGGGGCAGGCCCCTTCCCCGGAAAGCCAACCAGAAAAAAAAAAAAAAAAAAAAAAAAAAAGACAAGAGAACAGCCACCACTTACTTCATAGATACAATTTTTATTTTTAATTCGTTCCCACCATTCTGGTTCATTTTTTTATAGATAATTTTTTAATTTTGATAGATAATTTTTTAATTTTTTAATTTTTTAATCTCACAGTGAGATGTCCAGTACATCAAATTCCATAATAACCTTTTAACCAGAACTTTTTGATACATATACCCATGTTTTTCTTTTACTTTTCTATTTTTTAATTTTTTAAAATTTCATTTTAGTTTAGTTTACTTTATTCTTTTTTATTTTTATTTTTTAATATTCATATAGAGTTAAACTTCAAGGTAGTCCCTTTCCCCAATCAATGCTACCCCTATAGGTAAACCAATTTTTAATCCCCTTTTATCTTAGGAAAGTTGAGTCCCTTAACAAAGATATCAAGATAAATCCAGGAAGAATCAAAATAACCTTCCTCCCCCACACTGAGAATTTATAACCACTCTCCCATCTTTTTCTTCCACCAGTGTTTCTATGTATTTGTGTTTGTCCTGGTAGTATATAAATCTTATACTTGGGGTTCTTTTTGACGAGGTTCTTTTTTTTTTTTTTTTGTCTTGCTTTTATACATACACACACACACACACACACACACACATACATATATATATATATATATATATATATATATATATATATATATATTCTCTTGTCATCTACTTTAGTCAGTCTTTTTATTTGTCTGTTTTTGTTTACCTCATAAATCTTACCTTGGGGCCCATTTGGGCTGGACCTTCTCTTTTATTTTATCTTTCTTTTTTTTCCTGTCTCTCTCTCTCCCTCTCTCTTTTTTTTTCTTTTTTCTCTCCTTCTTTTTTCTTTCGTTTGGGTGGGGACTCTTGATTGCTCAGAAGCATTCCAGGGTGCACCTTGACTGCACCATGGTCGATACATCCAGCTACGTCCGTTCAGCCATCTCTCACCAAAATCACCAGGAGGAGGAATGCCCAACAGAAGAAAAATTCAGAAGCTGAGCCATCTGCAACAGAGCTAATGACTATCGACATAGACAATATGTCGGAAAGGGAATTCAGGCTAACAATTATCCAGGCAATAGCTAGGTTTGAGAAAGCCATGGATGACAAAATGGATTGATTAGGACAGAACTGAAAGCCACCAGGGATGATGTTCACAATGCTCTCAATGAGTTCCATTCTAATCTAAATTCTCTAAAAGCTAGGGTAACTGAGACAGAGATAGAATTAGTGATCTGGAGGACAAACAGATAGAGAGAAAGGACCAGGAGGAAGCCTGGAACAAACAGTTTACAAACCACGAAAACAAAATTAGGGAAATAAATGATGCCATGAAACGTTCCAACATCAGAATTATTGGAATCCCTGAAGGAGAGGAGAAAGAAAGAAGTCTAGAAGATATAGTGGAACAAGTTCTCCATGAAAGTTTTCCCAAATTACTAGAACTCATACAGCAATTCAGTAACGTGGCAGTATACAAAGTCAATGTACAGAAGCCATTTGCTTTCTTATACACTAACAATGAAAATACAGAAAGGGAAATTAGATAATTGATTCCATTTACTATAGCACCAAGAACCATAAGATAACTGGAAATAAACCTAACCAAAGAGGTAAAGGATTTGTACTCGAGGAACTACAGAACACTGATGAAAGAAATTGAAGAAGGCACAAAAAGATGGAAGAACATTCCATGCTCTTGGATTGGAAGAATAAACATTTTTAAAATGTCTATACTGCCTAGAGCAATCTATACTTTTAATGCCATTCCAATCAAAATTCTACTGGTATTTTTCAAAGAGCTGGAGCAAATAATCCTAAAATTTGTATGGAATCAGAAGAGACCCCAAATTGCTAAAGAAGTGTTGAGAAAGAAAAACAAAACTGGGGGCATCACATTACCTGATTTCAAGCTTTACTACAAAGCTGTGATCACCAAGACAGCATGGTACTGGCATAAAAACAGACACATAGACCAGTGGAACAGAGTAGAGAGCCCAGATATGGACCCTCAACTCTATGGTCAAATAATCTTTGACAAAGTAGGAAAAAATATACAGTGGAAAACAGTCTCTTTAATAAATTGTGCTGGGGAAATTGGACAGATATATATAGAAGAATGAAACGCGACCATTCTCTTACACCGTACACAAAGATAAACTCAAAATGGATAAAAGACCTCAATGTGAGACAGGAATCCATCAGAATCCTAGAGGAGAACATAGGTAGTAACCTCTTTGATATCAACCACAACACTTCTTTCGAAGGCAAAGGAAACAAAAGCGAAAATGAACTTTTGGGACTTCATCAAGATCAAAAGCTTCTGCACAGCAAAGGAAACAGTCAACAAAACAAAGAGGCAACCCACAGAATGGGAGAAGATATTCACAAATGACAGTACAGACAAAAGGTTGATATCCAGGATCTACAAAGAACTTCTTAAACTCAACACACACAAAACAGATAATCATGTCAAAAAATGGGCAGAAGACATGAACAGACACTTCTCCAAAGAAGACATACAAATGGCTAACAGGCACATGAAAAGATGTTCATCATCACTAGCCATCAGGGAGATTCAAATTAAAACCACATTGAGATACCACCTTACACCAGTTAGAATGGCCAAAATTAGCAAGACAGGAAACAACGTGTGTTGGAGAGTATGTGGAGAAAGGGGAACCCTCTTACACTGTTAGTGGGAATGCAAGGTGGTGCAGTCACTTTGGAAAACAGTGTGGAGATTCCTTAAGAAATTAAAAATAGATCTTCCCTAAGACCTTGCAATTGCACTACTGGGTATTTACCCCAAAGATACTGATTTAGTGAAAAGAAGTGCCATCTGTACCCCAGTGTTTATAGGAGCAATGCCAATGGTCGCCAAACTGTGGAAAGAACCAAGATGCCCTTCAACGGTTGAATGCATAAGGAAGATGTGGTCCATATACACTATGGAGTATTATGCCTCCATTAGAAAGGGTGAATACCCAACTTTTGTAGCAACATGGATGGAACTGGAAGAGATTATGCTGACTGAAATAAGTCAAGCAGAGAGAGTCAATTATCATATGGTTTCACTTATTTGTGGAGCATAACAAATAACATGGAGGACATGGGGAGATGGAGAGGAGAAGGGAGTTGAGGGAAATTGAAAGGGGAGATGAACCATGAGAGACTATGGATTATGAAAAACAATCTGAGGGTTTTGAAGGGGCGGGGGGTGGGAGGTCGGGGGACCCAGGTGGTGGGTATTATGGAGGGCATGTATTGCATGGAGCACTGGGTGTGGTGCATAAACAATGAATTCCATTACACTGAAAAGAAATAAATAAAAAAATTAAAAAAAAATACTGCTCAATTTCCTCCCCTGTCCTTTGTGCTAATATTGATATATATTACACTTATATGTGTTATAAACCTACTGTAGCAATGCTATAATTATTGCTTTATATAAATATGTTCTTAAACTAAGAGGAGGAAAGAGAAAAAAATATATTTATATACTGTCCTAGTTCAGGCTGCTATCGCAGAATACCATAAAGTGAGTAACTTATAAACAGCAAACTTTTTTTTTTTAACATTTTATTTATTCATTTGACACAAAGAGAGATAGTAAGAGAGAGCACAAATATTTACTCCTCATAGTTTTGGAAACTGAGAAGTCTAAGACCCAGGCACTGGTACATTTGGTGTCAGTGAGAGCTGCTTCCTGCTTTACAGACAACTGTCTGTCTTGCTATGTCTTCACATGGTGGAAAGGGCAAGAGAGCTCCCTGGGGTCTCTTTCATAAGGACACTTAGCTGCTCTTGAAAGCTCTACCTCATTACCTAATCATGTCCAAAATTTGCGAAATCCTAATACAGTCACATCAGACATTAGAGTCTAAACATGTTAATTTGGGGGGCGGGACACAAACATTGACTCCAAAACATATAATCTTTTATATTTGCTCACCTATTTACTCTTCATTTTCTTTCCTGTCAATTCAGGTTACTGTCTGGTGTCATTTTCTTTCAGATTGAAAGAACTTGTTAGTATTTCCTGTAAGACAGGTCTGCTGGAAATGAATTATCTCAATATTTATCTGTTTGTTGGTTGGATTTTTTTAAATTTAAATCCAATTAGACAACATATAGTACATCGTTAGTTTAAGATGTCAATTTTTATTTATATATGACTCTCTTTGTTTCACCTTCATTTTTGAATAGTAGTTTTACTTTGTGGACAGATTATTTTTCTTTTTGTCTCCAGCACTTTGAATATGTCATTCTTCTGTCTTCCAGTCTCCATTGTCTCTGATGAGAAGTCAGCCATTAATCACATTGTTGTTCCCTAGTATGCCATGAATTATTATTTTTTTGCTGCTTCCGAGATTCTCTCTCTCTTTTGCTTTTAGTGGCTTGTAATGTGTCTACACGTGTATCTCCTTATGTTAATCTCATTTGGGTTACTTGAAATGTTTGTATCTAATATAATAATTCCTATAATCAGATCAGAGAAATCTCCAGCCATTATTTCTTTAAGTAATTCTACTTTTCTTCCTTTGTTCTGTAACTACTATTACAAATTTTTAGTATATGTATATTTGTCCCACAGTTTTCTGAGATTTTTTTTTCAATCTTATTCAAACTTTTTTACTTTCTGTTTTCAGATTGGACTATTTCTTTTGCTATTTATGCATTAGTGGAAAGTTTACAAAGTAAATTTGACAATGGAGATCATATCTTTTTCTCTTCATTTCTTTTTCTCATCTGGCATCAAATTCTTACTCTAAAGAAAGTGGCAAAGCCTAAGGAATTTCTGAACAGGAAACAAACATAACCAGTAGAAACATCTTCACCCTCAATGACCAAGGCTTTGTGTTAAGTGATAAAGGGAGCAATATGGCTATAGTCACTTTAGATTTGGAAAAAAATTTTTTTTTCCTACTCCACTCAACAAATCCGTTCCCCCCCACCACCCAGGTAACATGACCCATCCTCTTTAGATGATAATTAAAGATCATTTATTCTCTTTAAAGTAATACTTTTGTGTGTGTTTGTTGGGCTTAGGTGAGAATAGTAATATTACTTCTTATACTAAGTGGCTGATCAAAGTGTTCTTCCAAAAATAGAGAATATCTGCCCTGGGAGGAATTCTGGTAAATGGAATATTCTTTTTGGGCAAGTTGCTTATCTTCTCTGGTGCTTCATTTTCCTGTTATTGGTATATATGGAATATATGTATATATTACATCTTCTTTATCCATTCATATTTGGGTGGACATCTGGGCTTTTTCCATATGTTGGCTATTATTAACATTGCTGCTATGAACATTGGAGTGCAGGTGCCCTTTTGAATCACTATGTTTGTATCCTTTGGATAAATACCTAATAGTGTAATTGTTGGGTTGTAGGGTAGCTCTATTTTTAACTTTCTGAGGAACCTCCTTACTGTTTTCCAGAATAGCTGAACCTGTTGGCATCCCCACCAGCAGTAAAAGAGGGTTCCCCTTTTTCCACATCCTCGCAAACACCTGTCATTTTCTGACTTGTTAATTTTAGCCATTCTGACTGGTGTGAGGTGGTATCTCATCATGGTTTTGACTTGTATTTCCTTGATGCTGAGTGATATTGAGCATTTTTTCATGTGTTCGTTGGCTATTTGTTTGCTTTCTTTGGAGAAATATCTGTTCACGTCTTCTGCCCATTTCTTGACTGGGGGAGGGTGTTAAGTTTGATAAGTTCTTTATAGATCTTGGATACAAGCACTTCATGTGTTATGTCATTTACAAATATCTTCTCTCATTCCATAGGTTGGCTTTTAGTTTTGTTGACTATATCCTATGCTGTGCAAAAGTTTTTATTTTGATGAAGTACCAATAGTTCATTTGTGCTTTTGTTTCCCTTGATTTTCAAGATGTGTCTTGAAAAAAGTTGCTGCAGCTGAGGTCAAAGAGGTTACTGCCTGTGTTCTTCTCTGGGATTTTGATGGATTCCTGTCTCACATTTAGGTCTTTGATCCATTCTGAGTTTATCTTTGTGTATGCTGTAAGGAAATGGTCCAGTTTCATTCTTCTGCATGTAGCTGTCCAATTTTCTCAACACAATTTTTTGAAGGGACTTTTTTCCATTGGATATTCTTTCCTGCTTTGTCAAAGATTAGTTGACCATAGAGTTGAGGGTCCATTTCTGGGTTCTCTATTTTGTTCCATTGATCTATGTGTCTGTTTTTGAGCCAGTACCATACCGTCATAATGATTACAGTTTTATAATACAGGTTGAAGTCCAGAATTGTTTTGCCTCCAGCTTTGGTTTTCTTTTTCAACCTTCCTCTGGTCTTTTCTGGTTCAGTACAAACTTTAGGATTATTTGTTCCTGCTCTATGAAAAATGTTTATGGCATTTTGATAAGAATTGCACTGAATGTGTAGATTGCTCTGGATAGCAAAGACATTTTAACAATATCTGTTTTCCAATCCATGAGAATGGAATATTTTTCATTTCTTGTGTCTTCTTCAATTTCCTTCACAAATGTTCTATACTTTTCAGAGTTCAATTCCTTTACCTGTTTGGTTAGATTTATTCCTAGGTATCTTATGGTTTCAGGCAGAATTGTAAAAGGGATAGATTCCTTAATTTCCTTTTCTTCTGTCTCATTGTTAGTGTATAAAATGCAACAAACTTCTATGTATTGATTTTTTATCCTGCTACTTTGCTGAATTCCTGTATCAGTTCTAGTAATTAAAAAAAAAAAAGATTGTTATTTATTTATTTATTTATTTGATAGAGAGAAATACAGCAAGAGAGGGAACACAAGCAGGGGGAGTGGGAGAGGGAGAAACAGGTTTCCTGCTGAGCAGGGATCCCAATGTGGGGCTCAGTTGCAGGACCCTGGGATCACAACCTGAGCCAAAGGCAGATGCTTAACGACTGAAGCACCCAGGCACCCCCAGCTCTAGTAATTTTTGGTGGAGTCTTTTGGGTTTTCTACATAGAGAATCATGTCATCTGCAAAGAGTGAGAGTTTGACTTCTTTGTGATTTGAATACCTTTTATTTCTTTTTGTTGTCTGATTGCTGAGGCTATGACTTCAGTACCATGTTGAACAACAGTGGTGAGAGTGGACATCCCTGTTGTGTTCCTGACCTTAGGGGAAAAGCTCTGTTCTTTCCCAATGATGATGATATTCACTGTGGGCTTTTCATATATGGCTTTAATGATATTGTGATATGGTCCTTCTTTACACTACAGAGAATTTTTATCAAGAAATGATGCTATATTATTAACAGTTACATTTAAACAAGACTGAATTAAATTTGGTAATATTCAGTGTCCTGGATCAACATTATAACTATCATTGAAAGAAAATGTTTGACAAAATGACCACAAACATTACAACATATTTTTAACCAACCACTAGAAAATATAAATCATCTTGTTGAAACCTGTATATTCTTTAAAAACACTGAATTTATGAATCTTTTGTGAAAGTTACATCTAGAAAAAAAAGTATAAATTCCCTTAACTCAAAGCCCTAAATATCTCTAAATAGGACAGCTGCAGTGGGTTTTACTATGATCTAGGTTCCCACAGAGGGTTTAATCAACCTTTATGCATAATGAACACCCAGTAAAGTTAAAGTGTAATCTGTGTGTGCAAAGGGCATGGGAAAGAATCTGTCTCCAGAGATAAGACTGGCTCTTCATAGAATAGTTCAGAACTAACAAAACTCTACCTGTCTGTCTCTGTAGTTCTGTTATGTCAAATGTAAATTCTGACATTATTTTAGTATATTCAAGCCTTAGATGATGAATATATGCATGTAGTATTTGCAATACTTCAAATTTCATTAAATACTGACAGTTGAATATTTTTTCAGAGCTACTCTTTTTAAGTCTATAAAATCAAAGGGAAGTTATACATTTCCAACTTATAAAACTTTCAACATTCAATAATATTTGAGTATTACTATCAATAACTTTCTTACTGTTATTGTTTGCATGTATCAGTATCCTTCATGATGATTTTAATGATTTCCTCCACATTAAGTGGTTTCCTAAAACAAGTGGTGAAGAGGTAGAAGCAAGAAGCACTTAGCAAACCTTTGTTCACTGACTGGTTAAGTAAAGTCTATTCTATTTGAATTAAGTGTTTAGTAATATTGAGATGATCCATTGTTCTATAGAGTGTTAAATAACCTAAAAATTTCTTCATCTTAATATTAGGTCTTCTGCAGAAATGAGTGAGAGGACTCAAATTGGCAAGTATTGGGCTTAGGCGAACTTTCTGGTTTTCTGAGATATCTTTATGACTGAAACCCACATCTAAGAGGGGAAAAGATTACTTATTTGAAAGTAATTATCACTAGTCTCTCTGACCTCTACCTGATTTTCCCTTTTCTATTCAAGCATGACTAAGGAGAAGGATCCTGGATGTGCGATTTTCTGTGATTTCAGGTGAGGCAGAACTTGGCTGTGACCTCATTACCTGAGATTGGGACTCCTGACTTGGTTACAAGTTACTACCTCAGATTTCTTTTGTTGTGCTTAGTATTGTTCCAGTGAAGATGTTGTACTGACATAACATACAGTCTGCTAAGGACTAATTTTGTTCTTTATTTATTAAAAAAAGTGTATCTTGAATGTTATGATAAGTACAGGGGTTAAAGTACAGAGCAAGGGACTATCTTTGATCTCAAATAACTCTCCAGTGATTCTGGCTTATTTAATTTGAAGAGGGCTGCATCTTGGAGATGGTTGAACTTGCCTCCACTGCCATTTCCTTAAGAAAGTATGCCACTGACCTTCCCTGAACAATCCCTGTGCTGCCTTCATATTCTGCTTTTGGTTATAGTTCATTTTTCTCTTACTGTGTACAGTAAACACACATTGAGCTTTATTCTGTGCAAGCCTGTGTCAGGTGCCTTGGAGAGGTCATCCCATTCAGTTTTCATAGCAGTTGGTACTGAAATTACTCGGTAATGAAACTGGACTTCAGGCAGACAAAGTGTATTCTCATTACACAGTCCACCTGGTAGAGCTGAAACTGTCATGGTTTCCCTCTGGAACTCAACACTTAACCACTGTGATGAACTGTCTAATAATTCCCTTTATTTTCTTTGTTTATCCATGTAGTTGTTTCCTGCAATAGCAGTGAATATGGGACCCTGGATATGGGAAATGTGTCAATTCATTTTTGTGAATTATGAAGAGAAATCTTCAAAATATAACTCTTACATCTTCCTCTCCAGAGATTCCAATCTGTCCTTTGGTGGCAGGAGAAACTTGTAATTTGATTTGAGAAACTACCTAAGGAACTTTGCTTTATCCTTCCCTGTTGAGATCTACCAAGGAACAGTTACATGTGTTGTGCCCTAGACTTCTGGGCATCTGATTTCCAGCTGGACCCCTTGCTGGTTTCTGGCTTCTGTCATTCTTCTTTGTTCTGGGCATCTGGCCCTGTTTCCCAGCCCATATGAGATGGGAACACCATGGTTCTCCCTTTGATTTTACCTTCCCTCAGCTGCTCTCAGGGAAGCAGCAGGCCTTCAGGCAGGCTCCTATGGCCTCTCTCTCTCTGTCCATAGTATAAAATGTTCCTTCTTCACTCTCAATATTCCTTCCCCTGGGGCTTTAAGTTTTAGTAGGATTCCAGTACAACAGATTTAAGCCAAATTGACTGCAGTAAAAGGTCCTTGAAGATAGATGACCAGAACTCAATTCCTTAATTTAGTGTTTTCAAGGGATCTCTGAGCCATGTGGACATTTGATGGAAAACAGCAAAAAGAGCTATCTGTTGACTTTTAAAATTGCATGATTTCCTGGCACTCTTAATTAAATCTAGTAAGCATTTATTGAGTTCTTAATCCATAGAGCACTTTGATAGGCATTACAGATGATATCAAAGTGAATGAGACATACAAAACACTTCTCTTAAGAAGGCTGGAGAGAAAAACACAAATGCAACTAACAAAAGAAAAAAGCCCACGAACTACAGGAAAGGTTCCAGACAACTCCTGTGGAACCTGTGGAGGGTGCTAACTGTTTCAGTTGTAAGACGTTTGGAATTCAAAGCCCAAGAACCATATTACTGGCAAGCCTCGTGGAAGAGGTAACAGTCAAACCACCGGGAACAGAAGCAGGGAAGGATGGAATACAGCAGCAGTGGGAGAGGCTGGAGAGGAAGGGTAGGCTCTTCACACGGTGTTGGACACTACACTCAGTATTGTGTCTCAGTACAATGTCTTTCACTTGTGGAATTGGTGAATGTGATATGAATTAGCTCGTTCTGACCTAGGCTTAAGGGCATTGGTGTGCTTTTCTTTTTCCTGACCATTCAGGGAAATTTTCCTGAGGGTGACAGAACCACATAACACCTTTTCATTTATTGTCCAGCAAGTCTGTGCAGCTCATAACAAACTCAGGGCAAAATGGCGATCAAGAGAATCAGGTAGAACCATTGTCTCCATCAGTTAGCAAGTACATATGATGTGCCCATGACACCAGAAAGGGAAAAGATAAATTCTACCATTAAAAGTGATTGCCCAGGGCACATGGGGGCTCAGATGGGTAAGGGTCTGACTTCAGTTCAGGTCATGATCTCAGGGTCTTGGGATAGAGCCCCACATCTGTCTCCTTGCTTAGCAGGAAGCTGCTTCTCCCTCTCCCTCTGCCACTCCCCTCTGCTTATTCTCTCTCTCTCAAATAAATAAATAAATAAATAAAATCTTTTAAAGAAAGGTGATTGCCCATACTACCAATTGATATGGTTAACCTGCAGTCAGAAAACTAATATTTAGAGCTAAATCTGAGATTCAACATTAGTTATTATACCTATGACTTTTCTTTCACATTTTTCCCCCTACTAAAAATGCTCCTTATCCCCATCCCAATTGCTCCTATTCTTTTGATACTCTAACTTATATTCCATTGACTCAACCTAAAAGATTAGGTTAAATTGGTTAACTTTTTGAATAAAGTACAAATCTTCCTAAAACCTCCTTCCTGTTCTTTTTCTAAGGCTTGACTTATCTCAGTCTTGCCATATATTTATGCCCATTAGCTACATTTTCTCAAAGAGACCATTCATTACCCTTCTTGAGTAAAGATTGAAATTTAGGTTTCCCTTCAAATGTCAGGAATCTAGGGTTCTATCTGGATCAGTGGCTTTGAAATGATTGTAAGTACATAAACTGCAATTTATTGCCCCTTTAAAAATATAATCTGACAAAAGTGGCATAAAGTTACTTATCACAAACTGCAATGAATTACATCTCTCTGCCCATCCATCTAGTCAACAGACTAATATTGAATTTGCCTCACCTAGTGTCTTGCATTACAAAGGTGAACAGCAATTACACCTGATCTACTTTACACATTGCTCATGACTTACACAGTATTATATTCAGGAGGAGATTTTTGTACAGTCCAGAAAGGTATCACCAAACCTGATTTCTTAGGAACATAATAATTAGCCACATAGGGGACAATGAGTTTACATTGGTTTATTGCTTCCAACTCTGGAAACGACTCATGGAGGGGAGGAGTCAGTGTGGCCTCTGGCAGTTAGGAAATGTTTGGCAGAGACATTGGGACTGTGTGGGAGTCATGAACGATGATTAGCAGTTAGATAAGTTATGGTAAAGAGAGATGCCCTTCCATGGCAGGAAGGCTGAGGAACAACTTCTCTTCCTGTGGTGCTCAGGCTGTTTTCTGCTCCCGTGTATCTTCTGTTTCATTAAGACCAGCCAGTTTGAAGTCAACTCTTCTGGTTTTAGGATCCTTGCTTTTGGCAACATTGGCAAATTACTCACTTTGTCATTTACTTCTGTCAGGTGAAGAAAAGATACAGAAACTTAGAGAAATCATTTCATCTCAAGGGTGTCCTATGGTGTGATCCACTTACCATTTTTATGTGAAGTGAGGGGATGAGTGAAGTGAGGGGACCAGTTTTGTTTGTTTTGGGTTTTTTGATTTATTCTTTTTTTTTTCTTGTTTATAGTATATACAACTATAAACATTTAGTTTATAGTAGGTATACAGTAAGTACTGAAGGTACTGGGTAGAGGAAGGGGTTAGAGATTATAATACCTTATCACCTCTTGGAGGTAATTCTGTGCAGGTCTAATGGAGGTGGAAAGAAATGAGGAAGCTGTGAACCTGCAAATGCTGATTTTGTTGATTAACAAAAGGACAGAATGTTGAGAAATTATTGTGTTTCCTAAAATCAGTATGTCAGAAACTTTGCTGTTTGAAAACTGTATCCGTAAGAATGGAAAAGCCTATTTGGCACAGAGGATCTAAGTCACTTTGAGACGACTGGAATTGCTAACCCACGTTCAGAACTACAGATAAGGAGTTTTTAAGTAAAACACTCTCAATTATCTTGTTTGTAGCTTCCAAGGAAACAGAACTGTAATGAACAGAGAAGATAGCCTGGATTATCCTTTGTCTCTTTCCATTTGTCCAGCAACTTCATTACGAGTTTCTGCATCTTCTAATACACTGTGATCCCCAAAGACCTAGGACAAAATTTGCAAGTTTCTCCTAGTGACTGACTCCATGGTAGATAACCATGAATTCTTTTATTGGAAATACCCAACATGTCAAGGCGTGTAGATATTTTTCTCAATTTTTGAAGAAAATTTGCTCCTTTCTAACACCATTTTCATTCCACTTTGAGTAAACTGAAACTGATGCAAGGCGTTATGCCGACTGGTTACAAATGACATTAGCCATTGCTCCTCTGAAATGATAATTTAAATGATAATCTAGTGGTTGTCTCCAGGGAAGACTACATATCTTCAGTGAAACTCAAAATGCCTCTTCATAGCTGGATGAAGATCCTCATTCCCCACTTTGTGTCTGTCCCCACTCACTCAAGTTTGCCCCTAACCATTTCCACCTCCGATGTTATTCTGTACATATTCTATCTGCCAGCCAAGGACATTGTAGAGGGCAAGATTATCTAGTCATAGAGTACGCTGGCCTTCTAAACCACAAGGGGTATCATAACAGCAGATGAATAGCTTGAAAATTACTAACACTGTGCCCTAGACTCCAATACTGAGATACTGAGCCCCCTTGGAACAGGTGTCTATTTAATGAGGTCAGGCTGTTTTGCCATTAGCCTCACTTGGCTCTTTAATGCTCATTGAGCTGATATGGTTGTTCTTTTTAAAAATCTCTTCTGAATAGATCAGAAACTTTCAGAAAAAGAGTTGTCTGCTTTGGTGATACTTCCTTCTGGAGAGGATTACAATTTGAAATTGAGACTTCTTCATCCTATAATACCAGAACAGAGCACATTTAAAGTACTTTCAACAAAGATTGAAATTAAAATGAAAAAGACAGAGTCTGTGAGATGGGAAAAGCTAGAGGGGCAAGGAGATGTGCCTAAACCAAAACAGTTCATAGCAGATGTAAAGAACTTATATCCATCATCATTTCATTATACAAGAAATTGGGATAAATTGGTTGGTGAGATCAAAGAAGAAGAAAAAAATGAGAAGTTGGAGGGAGATGCAGCTTTAAAGAAACTATTCCAGCAGATCTATTCAGATGGTTCTGATGAAGTGAAATGTGCTATGAACAAATCATTTATGGAGTCTGGTGGTACAGTTTTGAGTACCAACTGATCTGATATAGGTAAAAGGAAAGTTGAAATCAATCCTCCTGATGATATGGAATGGAAAAAGTACTAAATAAATTAATTTGCTATCACTGTATTGCAAAAAACAAAAACAAAAACAAAAAAAACCTCCCCAGGAACTCTCAGAAATAACGAGTTGAAAGGGAATAGGGGTCTCTTTTCCAGAACTTTGGCCCACCTCTTGTATAGAACACTAAAGATGAGGTCATGTCTTACTCCCACCCACGATACCCATTATGTCTTATTTTTCCCCTAAAACGAGGCAGATACAACACTGATGGCATTCTGTGACAGCTGCTTCAAGGCCAATGCATCAGTAACTGACCAATAACAAGCTTCTCCCTCAGTGCATCTGAAAACATGAGTCCTTTTTAAAATTGAATTGTGGAGACTAAGTTAACTGGAGATTTATTTCATTTTATCCTCTTGTTCTGAAAAGTCAGGTGTAAGTCAAACTTTATTCGAAATACCCTAGGGAAGCTGGCTGTGTAAAGAGACCCTAGGTTAATGCTTTTTTAGTTTGGATAATCACCATCGCATCACTTGGGAATTTTATAAATTGGCTTCTGAAAGCAAGAACTGCCTGCCTGCAGTGAGTTACCAAGAGTTCCATGACAACTGCATTTCTTTACTGTACCTATTCTGATATTCACTGGCTGACATAAAACATGCACCTTCTCTCTCTCCTCAGGTTTTCCCCATTTTTAACAGCTTCCCCAATTATTATTATTTTTATTATTATTACTGTTATTTCATCACAAATTTTTCCAGAGTGTTTTGATAATGATATTCACTATTGGGAGAAATTCTGCCATTGTGAAACCAATTACAAAACACTTTTAACTAAAAGGTTAGGTTCTGGGGCGCCTGGGTGGCTCAGTGGGTTAAGCCGCTGCCTTCGGCTCGGGTCATGATCTCAGAGTCCTGGGATCGAGCCCCGCATCGGGCTCTCTGCTCTCTAGGGGAGCCTGCTTCTTCCTCTCTCTCTGCCTGCCTCTCTGCCTGCTTGTGATCTCTCTGTCAAATAAATGAATAAAATCTTTAAAAAATAAATAAATAAATAAATAAATAAATAAAAGGTTAGGTTCTTGCATGGATCTTGATACCAGTCTTGCTATGGGACTCCAAATTATTGTTATTTAAATAATTTTGCATTAAGAAGGAAACAAAAATACGTTTTTAAAATATGCTTGATATTAACCCCATACTGTATTCCATAAGTTATAATTCTGTATTAAATTTGACATCAATTACAGCTTCCACAAAGCCATTTCAGGTGGAATCTTTGTGTTGTCCCATTTTAGTGGATTAGTAAAGTGGTCATAACAGATTCATCAACTAAGCACAGGAAAGGTCAGGAAAACAGATGTATTCCTCAGGACAGTGCCCAGTTCATAGTTAAGTCTTAATATGTGCAGATTGGAAGGACAGATGAACTTGCCTGAGAGCATCTGTCAAAAGACAAAACAACATCTGGGTGTCAGTCTCTCTGGCTCATACAACTGTTCCATGACTTTCACTGTCTCCAAGTCCAAATCTCATGAACTATGAATTATCCATTATAGATTTTTAGAGGCTTAATGGAAACGCTATTTTCTTCATGGCTATTTTGACCAAATTAAATGACACTTGGCAATAATACAAAGAAAGGCTATATGGTGCAGTAGGCAGATCATGAAAGATAGCTATAAATTCCACAAGACTGTTTTAAACAAATCAAAAAGAGCTTCTATCTACACAAAAATTAGAAACAAAGTTTAATTCATTTTAGGTTTCAAATAATGCTGGAAAAGAAAGTATAGCTTGCATGAAATAGATTAATAGGAGGAATTAGGACATTGTGTCTTGTTATTTTAAGAAGAAATTTAAAGAGATATTCTATTATTATTGAATTAGAATCAGTGAAGTCCACAGCAGTTTATTCAACATAGTAGAGAACCCAAGTAGTGGAAATACTTCACTTTGTAGGAGACCAGTTGAGCAAAAAATATCTTAAAACTGAGATTCCACCTAAGAACTTTGATTAACCAGCTGGCTCATAAATTGCTAGCATGCAGTTTGTAATTGTCAAATATTTCTGTTATTAAAGAGAAATGGTAAAGAGATGGTACTTCCTGATTTCCTTGTTAGCTTCTATAGAACTTTCTTTCCAATGAGTGGGACCTTGTCTGTAATTGTCTTGTGACTTGGAGTCTTTATTCTGCCTCATTCAACCATATTTGCCATTGTCTTACCTTCCTTAGCAGGCTGCAAACTAACTGAATGAAGTAATAGCATTTTTTTCTGTTCTCACCATAGAACCTAATATGGTGCCTTGCATACAATATCTAAGGCAAGGAAAAGAAGGAAGGAAATGACAGAAAGCAAGGAAGAAATGATATTTTCAAATGGTGGCTAGAGGTATTGAGTTTTTGGCCTATCCCAAGTTCTTCACAATCACTGTCGAATTTAATTCTACAAATAATTCTGTGATGTAGGCATTATTAGCTCTACTTCCTGAATGAGGAAGTTGAAGCTTTAATAGGATAAATAATCTGCTGAAGATCTCACAGTCAATAAATTATAGATTTCTACTCCAAGAGCCTATGTTTCATCCAGTATTCAATGCTACCTCTAAGGAAAGCATTCCCCCCGCCACCCAATTTTAAATGTACACTTATTAAACAAGATCTCCTTCTTGACAATTTAATACAGTATTTACCAGCAATTAGTGTTGAGAACATTATTTCCCTCTATGTACAAAAATACAGATTTTAACACTATGAAGATAATTAGGACAAGTACCATGAATAACTGGTCCTTCAAAGTAAATAAAAGGGGAAAATTGAGGGCATTGAGAAGCTTTTCTTCCTGTCAAGGGCACACCAGCAAGAGCAAAGTCTTTGGGGGTGTCCTAAACCACTCCAAATGGATAGAGTGGAGCTGGAGAGCTGGTCGGAGCTGGGTGGTGCCCTCCTCGGGGCTTCCATGTGGGTCTGAGAAGGTGGGGTGGAGCTCTGACCAAAACCATAAACCAGAATTTGCCAAATGGGCATCACCTCAGAATGCCCCACAACTGTGTCTGAACAGTTATAGGGTATAATAGTTATTAAGTTAACACTGTCCCCCAAGAGTGTCACAGGGAGGGCCAAGAATGGAAGGAAACATGAAGGAGGAATGAAAGGCAAAGGGGGAAGTGGGAGGGAAGTAAGATGGGAAGAAACTAAGTCAGAAAAACAGGAATGAAGGAAGGGATCTGTTTTGGACCTGGGAAGTAATTAGGAAAACAAGAAGTTATTGCAATTCCTACTTACACTGTTTGCACATGGACATGGAAAGTCTCGGGGGACACTGCAGCTATAGGGTACAGAGGGGCTTGTGAAACATTGCTGCGAAGAAAGTCACTTCCAGTGAGTTTTGTGGCATGTTTCTCTCTGGGATGGAAGATGACTTCCATATAAACATAAGTCAAATTTAGAGTTATGGCAAACCTGTCATCTTATCTGGACTGGGGCTGTGGTCATGGAGAACGGGGAACAAATTCATTACCTTAGACCAAGGAAAAGGTTTAAACCACAACTTTGGCCTATTTGATGGCTGAACAGTAGTGTCATTTTAAGCCTCTGGTTGAGAAGCAGAACAATGCCCAATTCATTAACAGAACATGAAAATTCCCATTTCACATTGTCTCCTGTCATAAGATGATTCATCGTTTTAATTTTCAGTACAACATTTAAGATATTAAGAAATGCTCTTCAGTAAGACCTGTGTGGGGCTTTGCTCATATTATGTATAACTTCATTATGAGGTTATACATATCATTTATTTACTTTGTCAAGGAGATAAACAAAGCTGTTTTTTTTATTTAGATAGTCTTTTCAGATGTCCTCTTGGCTCTCTTTAATCTGCATACAATACCTTCCACACACACATTGATGTAGATGATTTATGTTTCTTAAACTCTCCAGCCTTCAGAAATAATTTTGATTAGGAGCACCTGGATGGCTCAATCAGTGAAGCATCTGCCTTCAGCTCAGATCATGATCTCAAGGTCCTGGAATCAAGCCCCCCTCGGGGCTCCCTGCTCAATGGGGAGTCTGCTTCTACCTGCCCTCCCCTCTGCTCCTTTACCCTACTCATGCTCGCATGTGGAGTTTTCTCTCTCTCAAATAAATAAATAAAATATTTAAAAAAGCAAAAGAAATGTTGATTAGAAATGAGGTATATTCAGGCTGGGCATGAAAGATATAAATGTCTTTTCTTACATTTATCTCCTTCCTAAAACACGTAAGATACTCCAAGTTTTTTATTTGGTCTTATGGTGTTTGCTAAAATAAAATCCTAATGAATTCCTAATCAAGAAAGAGAAAAAATACAAAGATGAAAAGAAGGTACAGGAAGTAAGAAAAAAAAAGAGCAGATAAAGAAAATATTAATGGAAAGCTTGTCATCTGTTGAGAAGTACCCCTGTTGAGGAAGCTCACATTGACATCATCTGCCCCCACACTTGATCTGGAGAGTGACCAAGGGGATGCAGGTAGCTGACTTCCCTGCCATCCTACATGCAGATTGTGTTTACACAGTTTAAATAAAGAACATACATTGTTTAGCCCTCAGATCCTGTGATGTGACATTCTTCTATAAACAGAGAGAAAAGCTGCACTGCTCTTTCAGATGCACACATGGGCTGAGGAGCAAAGTACAGTATGATGCTTAAAAAAATCATGAGTTGGGTCCACAGCATGGAAGTGAAGGAAACTGTAAGGATAAAAGAAATTACATTATGGTGTGACTGCTGTGGGCAGAAATCCCTGCTGTTAGCCTTGAGGTGGAGCTGACATAAGGGAAAGATAACGTAACAAGTAGCTGCTGCTAATGGACAGAAGGGTTATCGTCTGCTACTTAACACTTGTTCCTTAAGGCCAAAGGAATTATGTTCAAAGGCATATATTTTTAAACTTAATAGCATTTGACTTTAAAAGTTCTGAAAGTCTTTTTAATATGTGCTTTAGAAAATAAAGTTCAAGCCAAAAAGACACCAATGACCTGGAAAAGTTCTCCTGTAGTGTTTTCTCAGGTTCTTAAGAACTTAAGCATTAGTTTTTGGCAGAAAGACTGTGAGAGTTTATGATTTTTTTTTTAAGATTTTATTTATTTATTTCACAGAGAGAGCGATCACAAGTAGACAGAGAGGCAGGGAGAGAGGGGTGGGGGAAGCAGGCTCTCTGCTGAGCAGAGAGCCCAATGCTCTTTGCTCAATGAGCCCCGATTGAGCCCCGATGCTCTGGGGCTCAATCCCAGGACCCTGAGATCATGACCTGAGCCGAAGGCAGAGGCTTAACCCACTGAGCCACCCACGTGCCCCAAGAGCTCATGATTTTTTCAAAAGATTAGTTAAGAGGGAATATGATTTAAAAAAAAATCCTTTCCAATGGTTTTTGAAAACAGACAAATGTCAGAAAAAAGCTGCAGCCACACAACATATTACATGATATTTTTATATTACAATATTCACATTTAGAAATAATCTAATTTTGAAGAAAATTCCTTGTTAATTTACAATTGCATTAAGTTTTAATTTGAAAGGAAATGAAAGAGATCATATATTAAATTCAGGGAGAGAGACATCATTATAAAATTATGCTTTGTACTTTATACATTTATTTGAGTGAGGAAATCTTTTCAGAGGATTGGGATTTGAATTGTCAAGGAATTTTTTTTTTAAATGTGCAAAGAAGCAAAATTGAAAACGTTTATCATAGTAAAAGAGAATGAGCTGGTGACAGAGCCTGGATAGTGATTATGAAGACCCAGCAGGCTCAGAGGTCCGGACCCAGGATTCAAGTCCTACCCATCTGCTGGGTGCATGACTTTGGGTAAGTTACATGGCCTCTCTGTGTCTTCTTATTTTTCATCTGTAAGATAGAGATAATGGTAGTATCTGTTTCAGATGGGGGTTGTGAGGCTTAAATGAAATGTATATGTCATGTAGGGGGACGTTTGATGTAAAATATGTCCTATGTAAACACGTGTCATTATTACTGCCACCTGAAAGGTACTGAGGGATTTGTAGCTGCCCTGATACTGGGAGATGACTGGGAAATTGGAGAGCAAAGTGGGGAAGCAGCAACAGTAAATGTTTATTACACACCTGCTGTAGGACAGATACGTGAAGTTCACAAGCAACTGTAAGTCCCAATTCATCACACACACACACACACACACACACACACACACGAGTGTACACCCTCACACATGCACGAGTGCATGCACACACACATGCACATACACCTGTACATGCACACATGCACACAGTTTTTATTTAAAGACACAAAGGGAAAAATTAAAAGCTGTATTAATAAGCATTTTTAAATAATCATCTTGAAAGGATTATAAAATTATTTCTCATATAGAGAATGATTTAGAAATATGTTCAAGGCTTCTAATGGAAAAAAAAATTGTGGTTTCATAATTTGTAAAGTTGATGAAGTTTTATTTCTCTATAGATTTTGGCATAATGTTTGCCTTTTAGCATTGGGTTATTTGCAATGATTTTAGATTTCCTTCTCACTGTTAAAACAATCCCTAAAAAAGGGAGGCTTCCCAGAAGGTTACTTTTAGGATCACCCTCACATAATGAACATCTTCTCTCCCTTTGTTAAAAAAAAATGAACACAAAGTTTTATTACAAATTTATGAAGTATGTGGAACAGGGTGGAGGAAAGGAGAAAGAAAAACAAAACACTGTAGGAGATGGAGCTGAATAGAAGAGATGATTTAATGTGCACATTACACAGTAGAAATGGTCTTCTCAACCCCTGAGGAGATTTCAAGTGAATCCAGAATAGCAAGCTAAAAATAGCTCTGAAAGTTAACTGGCCATTGGGCAAAATAAATACTTAGGCTATCAATTAAGGCGGCAAGAGAATGAATTATCTGTAAACCGAGTGAAATTTGCCTTGAATGAAAGGCTCTGAAGGTAATTAAAATGAAATTAAAGCCTGCTGTTTGAACAGGAGTAGTGGCCTTTATTATTTCTGAAAAGTTAAAGCAGAGTGTAAATAAACAGCTTGATTTGAGATTTAATTTCAGTTTTAGTGTGACCTTTGTTAGAACCCTGTCTGAAATAGCATCCCTCCATGAAGGGAGAGCACAGCACTGAATTATCAAAGAGGACGGGAACGCAGGAAACAAGTGTACTGGTATTTGGAAAGAGGATGCAGAGATGGAGTTAATGTTAAAAATTAAGATGTGGAGGACAGGTACTGGCCACGTGCTCTTACAGTAGAGCACTGACCCATGTGGGGGATAGGGGTGCAAATCTACCGTGCCCCACAGTCAAAATTTCATGTATAACTTTTGACTCTCCTGAAACTTAACTACTAATAGCCTACTGTTGTGTATTACATTCTTATTCTTACAATAAAGTAAGCTAGAGAAAAGAAAATGCTGAGAAAAATCCTAAGGAAGAGAAAATGCATTTATAGAACTGTGCAGTATTTATAGAAAAAAACTTCTTGTAAGTGGACCTGCCCAGTTCCAACCCATGTTGTTCAGGAGTCAACTGTATTACCTAAACAAAGCAAAGCACATATCTTGTGAAGTCAAGATATGTGCTTTGCCTTTTTCCCCTAGGCTTAACCACATCCATACTTTGTGCCTAATTTAATAGCTAGGGAGAATAAAATTGTTAACTGATTCCCAGAATCTGCCTTTTTGGAGTTTAAATGGGATGCTTAGTTCCAAATCCAACTGCAGCAAGTATATTATCTGCTTTAAAATCTGCTTTAAAAATTATATTGAGAAAGAAAAATGTATTTGAAAAGGCGGGACTGTTATGTCCCTGAAATGCCCACTCACCAGAATTCTTATGAACACCACTAAGATGGGAAAACTGAAGACAGTCTTAAGCTTTAGGTAAATTTTGGAGTGAAAAACATATGTTTGAGACTGTGATATTTCACTTGCTTTTCATAAGCATCTACCTGGTAAAAGGACATGAGCACTGTCTTTAAAAGGAACAGAAGATAATTCCACCTTTTCCACTGCTTTTTTTTTCCTTAGTATAATTCTTCATCTCCCAAAGTGTGATTTATCTGATTAATATTTAGTATGATCCACTTTCTTTAAAAGACCTACCTTTATCTTCCCAAGTCTCCGATATGGACAGAGTAGGCTGCTTTTATCTAATAGTATTTGAGGGGTGCATAGGACTTTGTTCTTCCCTAATATCTCACCTATAAATCTTTGAAAGGAACCACATTCCTTTCCTTCTGGGCTGCAGTTCTAATGCATTATAATATTTTATGTGGCTTTCTCTCTTTTTTTTTTTTGTTCTTTTTTTTTTTTTTTATTTGACAGAGGAAGAGAGATCACAAGTAGGCAGAGCAGCATGGAGAGAGGGGGGGGGGAAGAAGGCTCCCTGTGGAGCAGAGAGCCTAATGCAGGGCTCAATCCCAGGACCCCGAGATCATGACCTGGGCTGAAGGCAGAAGCTTAACCCACTGAGCCACCCAGGTACCCCTTATGTGGCTTTCTCAATACAAATAATGGTGTCTCCATATGGCAGGTTTTAAAGTGCATGTGCATTAACATGAGGAATAATGGCTTTGAGATTGTTGAAGAGTCATTTCTTAGAAAAGAAACATTTATGAGACATTGTGTTTATTTCATCTTGGAAGAAATAGAGAAGGTAACTCTAACAGAATGGAGAGTAAAACCCTATTGTATGTGAGTGGGTGGGGAAGAAATATGTAGTGAATCAAATAGAATAAGCCCAAGAAGAATCCCCAGTAAGAACTCTGAGTTGAGGCATTCGGGGTGTAAGGTCCATAAGTGGTGGTATTCATTAGCACATCTGTATTTGTGGGGTCTGAGGGAAGGATTAAGGATGGATGTGATGATAACACAAATAGTCCATGAACAATAAGTATGTGGAAATTCTGTCTTAGGGGTTACAGATCCAAAGTTGAGTGATGTGTGATCCTTGACCTCAGGATGTTTACTATGTATTGGATAGTCAGTTGCTTTAAATACAGACACACAAAACATAAGAAGTGCTGTGCATCAAGGGAGAACACAGTTCTAAGGAATGTTTGCACAGAGCTCATCCATTGTGGATATGGGAATCATCACAGAGAAAGTACAGCTTTAGATGATTGAAGGGTTGACAGTAGTTTGTCATGCAGAGAAAAAAGAGGAACATTCCTTGTTGGGACATAGGAAAACCAGAAAATACTCAAGAAATAAGTATCAGATATGATGGAGGAGGATTTGCGCAAAAGGATTAGAGGTAGTAGGGGTTGGCACCCACACAGGACTGGGAGTAGTTCCAGCTCCTGCACATGGATCTGAAGCTCTCAAGCTTCATGGGGCACTGATACATGTACACAGAAGGGGCTTGTGCAGTACAGGGGATTATTATCCTGGACTGGTCACTGCTCTGGTTGCAATGAACAAGTCTTAAAAGCAAGATCCAGGAGTATCAAAACAATTCCAAGTAACAACTGTTTCACAGAACAAAGATCAAGAATATTTATGTTACTGGACAGTGAGCCAATTCTGAACTCTGGTTTGGATGGCTCACCACTTGAAAATCATACTCCAGAGACAAGTGATGGTGGAAATGGAAAGTATGCTTTATTCAGGGAGCCAGCAACATGGGAAAAGGGTGGTATAACATCCCAAAGACTGTGTTCCTGTCCAGGTTAAGCCAATGGCTATTAAAGGGGAAGGAATGGGAAATGGGAGGGCAAGTGCAGGAGAAGCAGGTACCCAGGAGGCTAGTCGTATGTTGACATAACCCTGAACTGACTTGCTGGCATCCTTGGCAGCTGTTTTTGAATGTGGTCATGCCGTATCTTCTGGGAAAGTCTGGTTCTTCACTCCTTAAAGTAATGGTCTTTAAAATCTCAAGGAAAGTAGATTAGTTCTGCTAACAAAGGACATGGGTCAGCAAGCAAGCAGGGGATGAACTTGAAGGAAGGACACCCTCAGACCAGTTAGACTGCTGTTACATTTACAGGAATATAAAAATATCCAGTGTCCAACAGTGTAAAATTCAGAATGTATGGCATCTTAAGAAAAATAACCCTGCATGCAAAGAAGCAGGAAAATTGTACCCATATTGAGGAGATAAACTGATAAATCAAAACTAACCCAGATGGACACAGATTTTAGAGTTAGCAGACAAAGGAATTAAAAGTTACTATAATGATAACACATATTTCCAAAAATTAAGTGGAGATATGAAATATATGAAAAATACCTAAGTTGAACTTCTAGAGACAAAAATACAGTGTCTGAGATGAAAAATCCACTGGATAAGATAAGCAACAGAGTACATATTGCAGAAGAAAGTATTAATGAAACTGAAGGCTTAACTACAGAAATGATCCCAAATGAAAAGCAGAAAGAGCAGTGAATGTATGTTTTTCATAAGGCTTCTTTAATAAGTTACCAAAATCTCACTCTGAATTTATCTAACCCATGATTTTTATTTTTTGAAAAATAGGCTCTGTACCCCATTTGGGACTTGAACTCAAAACCCTGAGATCAAGAGTTGCATCCTCTCCCCACTTAGCCAGCCAGGTCTCCCACCAAAACTCACTTCTAGAGGTCAGAAATAAAAAATCAGTTTCACTGGGCCCAAATCAAGGTGTTGGCAGGGCTGTGCTCTCCTTTCCTCATCTTTTCCACCTTCTGCACCTGCACCCTGCACTTTCCAGTGGATGGCCCCTCCCTTGCTCTTCACAGCCAGCAACAGGGTGATCAATGGTCATGATGACACCTTCTTCTTTGTTATATGTGCCTCTGCTTCCCTCTTGGGAAAACATTAGTGACGGTGTTCAGGATTCACCCAGATGAACCCAGATCATGTCCCCATTTCAGCATCCTTAAATTAATTCTTCTGCAAAGTCTCTTTTGCCATATAAGTTGATATTCACAAGTTCCAGTGTTAGGGCCTGGATGTCTTTGGGTACCATCATTCGGCTCACCACAAAGAATTTTCAAGTGAGAATGTTGAAGAAATAATAAGCAATTTTTCCTCAAATAAGAAGCAATTATTTTCCAAATAAGCTCACCAACTTAAAAAATCCAGTGACTCCAAAGCAAAACAAATGTGAACAAAACTATGCAAAGGCATATCATAATCACACAATCCAACACAGAGAAAAGTTTTTTAAAAATGTAGATTACAAAGACATTACATCAGAGGGCATCTGGGTAGCTCAGTTGGATAAGCATCTGCCTTTAGCTCAGATCAATGATCTCAGGGTCCCGGGATCAAGCCTCATTCGGGTTCTGCTCATCAGGGAGCCTGCTTCTTCCCCACCCTCTGCCTGCTGCTCTGCCTCTTGTGCTCTCTCTCTCCCTGTCAAATATATAAATAAAATCTTAAAAAAAAAAGACATTACATCAGAAAAACAAAGATCAGGATGACAGCAGACATCTTGGTACAAACAATATAAGTGAGAAAACAACAATGTGATATTTTTAAGGTGCTAAGAGATATATATACATACACACACACACATAGAATCTATATCCAGTAAAATTTCTTTTTTAAAATATTTTATTTATTTATTTGACACAGAGAGAAAGATTATAGGCAGGCAGAGAGAGAGGAGGAAGCAGGCTCCCCATGAAGCAGAGAGCCCAATGCAGGGCTCAGTCCCAGGACCCTGAGATCATGACCTGAGCCCAAGGCAGAGGATTAACCCACTGAGCCACCCAGGTGCCCCTCCAGTAAAATTTCTTTAAAAAATGAAAGCACAAGGACACCTGGATGGCTCAGTTGGTTAAGAGCCTGGCTTCAACTCTGATCATGATCCCAGGGTCCTGGAATGGAGCTCCATGTTGGGATGGATCCCTGCTCAGTGGAGGGTCTGCTTTTCCCTCTCACTCTCCCTCTGCATTCTCTCTCTCTTTCACTCTCTCCCTTGCTCTCCCTCAAATAAATAAAATCTTTAAAAAAAATGAAAGTACAATCAGATTTTTCTGAAACATACAAAGGCAAAAAACATTCACCACCAACACACCTATACTACAAGAAGTCTAGGAAGTCTTTTAGAGAGGAGAAAAATGATAGTAGAGAAGTGGGTGCACACAATGAAGAAAGAGCAATGGGAATGAGAATTACATGTGTAAATATATCAGATGTTTTTGTTCTTTTAAAAATTCCTTTAGAGGAGAGCAGACTGAATGAAGGTAAAGGCATTGTGATCTGTGACGTGGGGTTTATCATATTGGTAATGTAAGATGTATGGTGACCACAGGAGAAAGTTAGGGGCAGTGCAAGTGCATTACCGCAAGTCTTGTCTGGTGCCCATATGGTGGCATAACACCACTTATAGGTCAACAGGGATATGTTAAAGAGGTAGACTCTACACCAAGCAACAATTAAGAAAACAAAGAGCTATACTATACAAAGAGCTTTCCTATTATAAAGAGCTTCTTTCCCAGATAGCTTCACTGATGAATTCTACCAAACATAATAATGGAAGAAACAATACCAGTATTACAAAACTCATATAGAAAGAAGGGACTAATTCCTACTCATTCTGTGAAGCCAGCATTACCCTGACACAAAATCAACCAATGACAGTATAAGAAAGTTGCAAATCAGTGTTCCTCATGAATAAGAATGCAAAGTTCTAAAGAATATTTTGCTAATTGAATCCATCAACATATAAATCTATCAATATACTTCATGATCATTAGAATTTACACAGGAAATGCAAGATTTGTTTAACATTTGAAAAATCCATTAATATAATTCATTGTACAAAAAAAACTAAAAAAGAGGGGGGAGGAGACAAGATGGCGGAGAAATAGCAGGCTGAGACTACTTCAGATAGCTGGAGATCAGCTAGATAGCTTATCTAAAGATTGCAAACACCTACAAATCCAATGGGAGATCAAAGAGAAGAAGAACAGCAATTCTAGAAACAGAAAATCAACCACTTTCTGAAAGGTGGGACTGGCGGAGAAGTGAATCCAAAGCGATGGGAAGATAGACCGCAGGGGGAGGGGCCGGCTCCAGGCAAATGGCAGAGCAACGGAGCACAAAATCAGGACTTTTGAAAGTCTGTTCCACTGAGGGACATCGCTCCTTAGGCTTAACCGGGGTGAAGCCCACACGGGGTCAGCATGGCCTCAGGTCCTGCAGGGTCACAGAAGGATCGGGGATGTCTGAGTGTTGCAGAGCTTACAGGTATTAGAACGGTGAAGCCAGCTACAGAGACAGAGCCGAGGAGTGAGCTCTAAACTCGGGGTTACCTTGAACCGGTCGCAGGCTTGGTCAGCTCGGAGCGCGGCCAGAGGACAGGGTGACGGGAGTAATTGGGCGCTGTTCTCTGAGGGCGCACTGAGGAGTGGGGCCCCGGGCTCTCGGCTCCTCCGGGCCGGAGACTGGGAGGCCGCCATCTTCATTCCTGTCCTCCAGAACTCTACGGAAAGCGCTCAGGGAACAAAAGCTCCCGAAAGCAAACCCGAGCTGATTACTCAGCCCGGCCCGTGGTAAGGGCGGTGCAACTCAGCCTGGGGCAAAGACACTTGAGAATCACTACCACAGGCCCCTCCCCCAGAAGATAAACAAGAAATCCAGCCACGACCAAGTTCACTTACCAAGGACTGCAGTTTCAATACCAAGGAGAGCAGAGGAGGAGAAAGCAAAGCACAGAACTCATGGCTTTCTCCCCATGATTCTTTAGCCTTGCAGTTAATTTAATTTTTTTCTTTTTCAATTTTTTTTCCTCTTCTTCTGCCAAATTTTTTAAACTTTTACCCTTTTCTTTTTTAACGTTTTTTAACTAGTTTATCTAATATATATATATTTTTTCTTTTTTATATTTTTTCTTTATTCGTTTTCTTTTTTTAATTGTTCCTTTTTTTTTTTCTTTCTGAAACTCTTTTTATCCCCTTTCTCCCCCCTCATGATTTGGGATCTCTTCTGATTTGGTTAAAGCATATTTTCCTGGGGTTGTTGCCACCCTTTTAGTATTATACTTGCTCCTTCATATACTCTTATCTGGACAAAATGACAAGGTGGAAAAATTCACCACAAAAAAAAGAACAACAGGTAGTACCAAAGGCTAGGGACCTAATCAATACAGACATTGGTAATATGTCAGGTCTAGAGTTCAGAATGATGATTCTCAAGGTTCTAGCCGGGCTTGAAAAAGGCATGGAAGATATTAGAGAGACCTCTCGGGAGATATAAAAGCCCTTTCTGGAGAAATAAAAGAACTAAAATCTAACCAAGTTGAAATCAAAAAAGCTATTAATGAGATGCAATCAAAAATGGAGGCTCTCACTGCTAGGATAAATAAGGCAGAAGAAAGAATTAGCGATATAGAACACCAAATGACAGAGAATAAAGAAGCTGAGCAAAAGAGGGACAAACAGCTACTGGACCATGAGGGGAGAATTCGAGAGATAAGTGACACCATAAGATGAAACAACATTAGAATAATTGGGATTCCAGAAGAAGAAGAAAGAGAGAGGGGAGCAGAAGGTATATTGGAGAGAATTATTGGAGAGAATTTCCCCAATATGGCAAAGGGAACAAGCATCAAAATCCAGGAGGTTCAGAGAACCCCCCTCAAAATCAATAAGAATAGGTCCACACCCCGTCACCTAATAGTAAAATTTACAAGACTTAGTGACAAAGAGAAGATCCTGAAAGCAGTCCGGGAAAAGAAGTCTGTAACATACAATGGTAAAAATATTAGATTGGCAGCAGACTTATCCACAGAGACCTGGCAGGCCAGAAAGAGCTGGCATGATATATTCAGAGTACTAAACGAGAAAAACATGCAGCCAAGAATACTATATCCAGCTAGGCTATCATTAAAATAGAAGGAGAGATTAAAAGCTTCCAGGACAAACAAAAACTGAAAGAATTTGCAAACACCAAACGAGCTCTACAGGAAATATTGAAAGGGGTCCTCTAAGCAGAGAGAGACCCTAAAAGTAGTAGATGAGAAAGGAACAGAGACAATATACAATAACAGTCACCTTACAGGCAATACAATGGCACTAAATTCATATCTCTCAATAGTTACCCTGAATGTTAATGGGCTAAATGCCCCAATCAAAAGACACAGGGTATCAGAATGGATTAAAAAAAACAAAACCCATCTATATGTTGCCTGCAAGAAACCCATTTTAAACCCGAAGACACCTCCAGATTTAAAGTGAGGGGGTGGAAAAGAATTTACCATGCTAATGGACATCAGAAGAAAGCAGGAGTGGCAATCCTTATATCAGATCAATTAGATTTTAAGCCAAAGACTATAATAAGAGATGAGGAAGGACACTATATCATACTCAAAGGGTCTGTCCAACAAGAAGATCTAACAATTTTAAATATCTATGCCCCTAACGTGGGAGCAGCCAACTATATAAACCAATTAATAACAAAATCAAAGAAACACATCAACAATAATACAATAATAATAGGGGAAGTTAACACTCCCCTCACTGAAATGGACAGATCATCCAAGCAAAAGATCAACAAGGAAATCAAGGCCTTAGATGACACACTGGACCAGATGGACATCACAGATATATTCAGAACATGTCATCCCAAAGCAGCAGAATATACATTCTTCTCTAGTGCACATGGAACATTCTCCAGAATAGATCACATCCTTGGTGTTAAATCAGGTCTCAACCGGTATCAAAAGATTGGGATCATTCCCTGCATATTTTCAGACCACAATGCTCTGAAGCTAGAACTCAATCCCAAGAGGAAATTTGGAAAGAACCCAAATACATGGAGACTAAACAGCATCCTTCTAAAGAATGAATGCGTCAACCAGGAAATTAAAGAAGAATTGAAAAAATTCATGGAAACAAATGATAATGAAAACACAACAGTTCAAAACCTATGGGACACAACAAAGGCAGTCCTGAGAGGAAAATATATAGCGGTACAAGCCTTTCTCAAGAAACAAGAAAGGTCTAAAAAAAAAAAGAAAAAAGAAAAAAAGAAACAAGAAAGGTCTCAGGTACACAACCTAACCCTACACCTAAAGGAGCTGGAGAAAGAACAAGAAAGAAACCCTAAACCCAGCAGGAGAAGAGAAATCATAAAGATCAGAGCAGAAATCAATGAAATAGAAACCAAAAACACAATAGAACAAATCAACGAAACTAGGAGCTCGTTCTTTGAAAGAATTAATAAGATTGATAAACCCTTGGCCAGACTTATCAAAAAGAAAAGGGAAAGGACCCAAATAATTAAAATCATGAATGAAAGAGGAGAGATCACAACTAACACCAAAGAAATACAGACAATTATAAGAACATACTATGAGCAACTCTACGCCAACAAATTTGACAATCTGGAAGAAATGGATGCATTCCTAGAGACATATAAACTACCACAACTGAACCAGGAAGAAATAGAAAGCCTGAACAGACCCATAACCAGTAAGGAGATTGAAACAGTCATCAAAAATCTCCAAACAAACAAAAGCCCGGGGCCAGATGGCTTCCCGGGGGAATTCTACCAAACATTTAAAGAAGAACTAATTCCTATTCTCCTAAAACTGTTCAAAAAAATAGAAATGGAAGGAAAACTTCCAAACTCATTTTATGAGGCCAGCATCACCTCGATCCCAAAACCAGACAGGATCCCATCAAAAAAAAGAACTACAGACCAATATCCTTGATGAACACAGATGCAGAAATTCTCTCCAAAATACTAGCCAATAGGATTCAACAGTACATTAAAAGGATTATTCACCACGACCAAGTGGGATTTATTCCAGGGCTGCAAGGTTGGTTCAACATCCACAAATCAATCACTGTGATACAACACATTAATAAAAGAAAGAACAAGAACCATATGATACTCTCCATAGATGCTGAAAAAGCATTTGACAAAGTACAGCATCCCTTCCTGATCAAAACTCTTCAAAGTGTAGGGATAGAGGGCACATACCTCAATATTATCAAAGCCATCTATGAAAAACCCACCGCAAATATCATTCTCAATGGAGAAAAACTGAAAGCTTTTCCGCTAAGGTCAGGAACACGGCAGGGATGTCCGTTATCACCACTGCTATTCAACATAGTACTAGAAGTCCTAGCCTCAGCAATCAGACAACAAAAGGAAATTAAAGGCATCCAAATCGGCAAAGAAGAAGTCAAACTCTCACTCTTCGCAGATGATATGATACTATATGTGGAAAACCCAAAAGACTCCACTCCAAAACTGCTAGAACTTGTACAGGAATTCAGTAAAGTGTCAGGATATAAAATCAATGCACAGAAATCAGTTGCATTTCTCTACACCAACAACAAGACAGAAGAAAGAGAAATTAAGGAGTCCATCCCATTTACAATTGCACCCAAAACTATAAGATACCTAGGAATAAACCTAACCAAAGAGGCTAAGAATCTATACTCAGAAAACTATAAAGTACTCATGAAAGAAATTGAGGAAGACACAAAGAAATGGAAAAATGTTCCATGCTCCTGGATTGGAAGAATAAATATTGTGAAAATGTCTATGCTACCTAAAGCAATCTACACATTTAATGCAATCCCTATCAAAGTACCATCCATTTTTTTCAAAGAAATGGTACAAATAATCCTAAAATTTATATGGAACCAGAAAAGACCTCGAATAGCCAAAGGAATATTAAAAAAGAAAGTCAAAGTTGGTGGCATCACAATTCCGGACGTCAAGCCCTTACAAAGCTGTCATCATCAAGACAGCATGGTACTGGCACAAAAACAGACACATAGATCAATGGAACAGAATAGAGAGCCCAGAAATAGACCCTCAACTCTATGGTCATTCTTGAAAAAAAAAAAAAAAAAAACTCACCAAGTAGGAATACGAGGGAATTTGTTCAAAATAATGAAGGATATGTATTGAAAACCTACAGATAACGTGACACTATATGATGAAAGAATAGATGCTTTACCCCTAAGATTGAGAACAAGAAAAGGATGTCCCCTATTATTTCTATTCAGTATTTTACTGGAAGTTCAGGATAGCAATAAAGATAGAAAAACAAAACACATTAAAATGGAAGAGAAATAGGTAAAATTATCTTCATTCACAGATGACATGATCATCTGTGTAGCAAACCCGAGGGAATCTACAAAGGTTTCCTAGAGCTAATGGGTGAGTTTACCAAAGTAGCAGCCTAAAAGATCAATATGAAACCAAATATAAAATACTTAGATGTGGATTTGAAGAAAGAGTGAAAGTATCATGTAATGGAAATTACAAAACATTTCCTGGAGAAATTGGGAAATATACTGTGTTCATGATTCACACATTTATTACTATTATTAAAATTTCAAATCTCAGGGCACCTGGGGTGGCTCAGTCAGTTAATCATCTGCATTATCAGGTCATGATCCCACCATCTGGGAATTGAGCCCCACATTGGGCTTCCGGCTCAGCAGGGAGTCTGCTTTTCTCTCTCCCTCTAACCCTCCCTCCTGCTTGTGCTTTCACTCTCTCTCTCTCTCTCTCTCTCTCTCTCTCAAATGAATAAAAAATCTTTAAAAAAAAATTTCAAGTATCCCTAAGTTGATCTATACATTCAAAACAATTTCAGTCAAAACCCCATTGTTAATAGCCAAATGATAGAAAGAGCCCAAGTGTCCACTGACTGATGAATGGATTAAAAAGAGGTGGTATATATATATATGCAATTGAATATTACTCAGCCATAAAAAAAGAATGAAATCTGCCATTCACAACAACATGGACGGATCTAGGGGGCATAATGCTAGGTGAAACAAGTCAGTCAGAGAAGGACAAATACCACATGGCTTCATTCCTATGTGGAATTTAAGAAACAAAACAAGCAAAGAGGAAAAAGAGAGAGAAGGAGAGAGAGACAAGCCAAGAAACAGACCTTTAACTCTAAAGGACACACTGATGGTCATCACTGGGGTCGGGGGTGGGGGATGGGGGATGAGGAAAACAGGTAATGAGGATGAAGGAGTGCACTAGTTATGAGCATGAGGTGATGCATGTTTCTACACCTGAAACTGACATTACACTGTATGTTAACTAACAGGAATTTAAATAAAAACTTAAAGGAAACAATCTCATTGTTAGAAATTAGGAAACGCAAATTGAACAGATTAATCATACCAAATATCATCCAGGATGTGAAGCAACTGAAACTTGGTTATACTCTGGACAGAGTGCCATCACTTTGGGAAACTGGCAGTTTTTAAAAAAATGAAATGCATACTTACCATATGATCCAACTGTTCCACTTGTGTAAGCATATTTTTATACAAAGACTTGTACATAATGTTATCATTGGTTTGTTTTTAGTAGTCAGAAAACAAAACAACCCAAATGTCCACACACCAAGTGGTGAGTGGATGGCCAACTGTGGGACAGCGTATATGTGAATACTATTTAGCGACAAAAAAGAATGATACATGCTACAGTATGCAAGGATCTCAAAACACTTGTGTGAAGAGAGGAAAGCCTCCCTCTGCTTGTGATCTTTTTTTGAAAAAGCACATTATGCACAATTAAATTTTTGTAAACTTTTGGGATACTCAAACTAATATTTAGTGACTGAGAACCGACCAGCTAATGAGGACAAGCAGCGGTGGGATGGGGGGTATTAGGAGCACGAATAAATTTCGGGTGATACTGGATGTTTGTTATATGGGTGTAGTCATGGTTTCATGGTGTTGATACATGTTAAAAGTCATCACTTTATACACAATAAATAAGTGCAATTTATTGTATGTTAATTATTTAAATCAGTAGTACTGCTTTATTAATAAAAAGAATCTTCAGGGGTGGAAAATAATTATGCTTAAAAGTCTGAAGTTATTGCTTTTTAAGTGTCATCCTTGTGCAGGGGCCCTGCTAATCACTGTATCATTTCAATTTTTAGTATATGCGCTCCCCAAATGAGGACAAGGATTGCTTTTTAAAGACATTACAGTCTGTCTACTTGTAAACCCTCCTATAATTCTAGATGCATAAAAATATGAAGAAACTCTTCTATTCAGAGTCTTGCATTTCTGCTAATACTTCACCTGAAGCACAAATAAACTATTTAAAAAGGAGAAGTAGATTTGTAAGCAGAAGTCGGGAATGCAAGGTGTGCTAATGCAAAATATAATTTTGACATTTAGTTGAGATAAATATCTTTCCTTCTGCATTTATACAGAATTGAAAACCGACAAAGACATTAGTGAGGACACCTAAAGACATTTACTGGAACCAAAATGTGAAAGTAAGGTGGCAAAGGATCAGTGATTTATGAGCATAGCCTGTTTCAGTAAAAGCAAAGTGAATTTGAAAATCTCAAGGATATACCTTGCTAAATAATTTCTAAGCATAAAATTGACTCCATGAGCTAAAAATTGGCCAAAAAGAAACATAAAACTCATATTCAGGAAAAGCTATGAGGGCAATTAGTTCCTTCCTTGTGAGTAAAAGTTTATTCTTTCTCATGCATTCACTTTTACTTGACCTGATGTGTTTTTAAAAAATCCTCATAAATGGATTTTCATCTAATTTCATTTCAGTCACTTTCGTCAAGAATCTGTTTCTTAAACTTACGGTTTTTGACGTCAATAGAATCATAATTTTAAGTACATTTAGTTCTCAAGTTTATATAATCAACCGTATTTCATCCACTGATGAGTTTAGAGACGTTTTGGCATTTACATTTTCCTGATGTCACCCCCTCAGTGGGACAACATTGTCCAGGCTCTGAAGAGCATCTGCGTCTCCCTTTGGCTACTTTTCTTTTGGCCCTTTCTCTGTTAATGCACAGCTGTGTGTGTGTGTGTGTGTGTGTGTGTGTGTTTGTGTGTGTGTGTGTGTTTCTCTCCCTCCTTCCTGGTTAAATTAAAGGCAGTAAATGTCATGGAGTAAGTTGATTTCTTGCTGGTAGCTTAATAAAAATGTTTGGTAGGAAAAGGTAAGAATATTAATAAAAATGAGCTTGATTCCTCCACCATTCAGTTATTTGCAACTTACTTTTTACCACTAATGGGCTGCGTTTTGAGTGGTCTTCATTTTTAATGACTTTACCTAGTACCCTTAAGAAGAAACCACCCTCATTTCTTTATATTAATCAGCAGGACTTCTGTCTTCTAAAACTTTATGCATTGCATGTAGAAACTAAAGATGTCATCCAAAGAAAGTTGTATTTGCTTCCTATATGACAAGATAATTACTCCATGTTACTTTGGCTGTGTGCTAACAACAAATCTAAGCAGTAGCTTAGGGACAGGGACAAGGAAGGACATGGCAAAAGGTGGTCAGTGAACTATGTGTTGATTTATTAGTCTCCCCAGCAAAATATCAGCCATATCTGCCTGAGATGAGGTCAAATATTATTCAGGATGTGACCCAAATGAAGCATGATAGAGTTCACAAATTGGTAAATATATTTCCTCTATTATTCCTAATATAATTGGAAAGAAGGCTCAGAGCGTCCATTTCGGAAAGAAGACAAGGAAATAAAGAGAATAAGGGACTGAGCATCATATAGACAATGCTCTAAACCTTAGAGATTTCTCACTGAGGCGACTTCCAAGAGGCTTCTCTCCTCCTCCTTTCCTTCTGCACAGCAAAATCGGGAGAAACAAAGATGCAGAAGACTTATGCTTCCAGTTTAGGTACATTGTTATGCATGCCCCAATCTCCTATTTTTTTAATAGCCTATGTTATTTAATTCTAGTGAGTCCATTGATGTTTTGGAAACAGAATAGAACTCCATCATAACATAGCTTACTTATATTTAGATTAGGTAATAATCATGATAATTACAAAAACTTACTGAGTCTTTAATATATGTTACATCCTTTTCTAAGTACACTTCATGTGGTAACTTATATAATTCTCTCAACAATTCTATGGAATAATTACTACTATTTTTTTAATTTATACATGAAGAAACTGAGGTAAAGAGAAATTAAGGACTTTTTTTTAGGAACATACAGCTGGAAAGTAGTAGAGTCCAGACAATCTAATTTTAATCTTAACCAGGTTACTGCCCCTGCTAGTATAACATGGCACTTCTAAGCATGGTAATTAAATAAAATAAAAGACATGGTAACTGAATAAAGTAAAACACAAATATAATATAGTACTTCTTATCAGTAATTATATCAATAATTACTACATTCATAAGTAAGTACTACATTTTGTCACAAATTGTGCTCTAATATGTTTTAGAGTGATTCCACTGTACCTCATTACTTTATTTGGATGTTTCCAATATTTCTTTTTTTTCTGCTTCTATTACTTTATTTTTTTATTATGTTATTTTAGACACCATACAGTACATCATTAATTTTTGATGTAGTATTCCATGATTTATTGTGTATAGCACCCACTGCTCTGTGCAATATGTGCCCTCCTTAATACCCATCACCAGACTCACCCATCCCCCACCCCTCTTCCCTCTAAAACCCTCAGTTTGTTTCTTGGAGTCCACAGTCTCTCATGGTTCATCTTTCCCTCCAATTCCTCCCCCCCACTTCATTTTTCCCTCCCTTCTCCTGTTGTCCTCCATGTTATTCCTTATATTCCACAAATAAGTGAAACCATATTGACTTTCTCTGCTTGACTTATTTCACTCATCATAATATCCTTCAGTCCCATCCATGTTGATGCAAAGGTTGGGTATTCATCCTTTCTGATGGCTGAGTAATATTCCATTGAAATATATGGATCACATCTTCTTTATTCATTCATCTGTTGAAGGATGAACTCTTTCCACAGTTTGGCTCTTGTGGACATTGCTGCTATGAACAGGGGGTGCATATGCCCCTTCTTTTCACTACATCTGTATCTTTGCAGTAAATACCCAGTAGTGCAACTTCTGGGTCATAGGGTAGCTCTATTTTTAATTTTTTAAGGAACAGCCACACTTTTGGGACTTCATCAGGATAAAGTTCCTGCACAGCAAACAGTCAACAAAACAAAGAGGCAACCCATGGAATGGGAGAAGATATTTGCAAATGACAGTATAGACAAAGGGCTGATATCCAAGATCTATAAAGAACTCCTCAAACTCAACACCCAAAAAACAAAGAATCCAGTAAAAAAATGGGCAGAAGACATGAATAGACACTTCTCTCTCTCTTTTTTTTTAAAGATTTTATTTATTTATTTGACAGAGAGAGATCACAAGTAGGCAGAGAGGCAGGCAGAGAGAGAGGGAGAAGCAGGCTCCCTGCCAAGCAGAGAGCCCGATGCGGGGCTCGATCCTAGGACCCTGAGATCATGACCTGGGCCGAAGGCAGAGGCTTAACCCACTGAGCCACCCAGGCACCCCATGAATAGACACTTCTCAAAAGAAGACCTACAAATGACCAACAGACATATGAAAAAGAATGTTCATCATCATTAACCATCAGGGAAATTCATATCAAAACTACATTGAGATACCATCTTACACCAGTTGGAATGGCAAAAATGGACAAGGCAAGAAACAACAAATATTGGAGAGGCTGTGGAGAAAGGGGAACCCTCTTACACTGTTGGTGGGAATGCAAGTTGGTACAGCCACTTTGTTTTGAATATTTCTTAGGAGAGAAGTTATTTCTGTTTCAACCAAAATCAAGAAATTGCTAAAACAATATACTTAATCATGGATTTCAAATCTATTGATATTTAGTATCATTGCCCAGTCTGGAAGAGCTGTGGTCAATTCCATATAAATAGAGGACGTTTGGCATTTTTAAAAGATTTTATTTATTTAATTTAAAGGGTGGGGGAGGTTGTGAGCATGAGCACATACAGTGGAGAGGAGCAGAGGGAGAAAGTTTTAAGCAGACTCTGCTTTGAGCACAGAGCTTGAGGTGGGGCTTGATCTCATGACCCTGAGATCACAACTGAAACCAAGAGTCAGATGCTTAATCGACCCAGGTGTTCCTTGGCATTTTTATTAGTCATTTCAAATGTCATTAAAGGGTTGGCTTGATCTCTGAATTTGGGTCTTTGTTATATGCTCTTGCTTTTGTTGCTATTGTGATTTGTTACACCATAGTGACTGCAGTTGTCATTCTTTGTGAGGTTGGGCAAATCCAGAATACGGTGATAGCTCAGTGTTCTCATCTCTGAGATCAGATGAGAATATGAGTTCATGGGGTAATCGGGGGGATCAATGAGGAAATATGTATAAAGCACTGCTATTATCATATTCTTATCTCTTAACTTGGATGCTTACTTGCCAAATACGATTTCTTGGATAGCTCTTCCAATATAGTCTTTTGACTGACCCATATTTGTGTATTTGTGATTCTTGGGCAATTCCTTCATTGACTGTCATACAATCATTCTATAAACAACAAGACAAAAATCTACTAAGTTGCAGACATTTTGGCAATGTATTTGGAATAAAAAATATATGGTTATTCTGTTACTTTTCCTATGATTAATTTAGTCATTAAAGGATGATTCATTTTGAGTATTATATTCCAGAGTCTTCTGGATAAAGTGTGCCAAAACAGGAGAACAGGGCATTCCTCTTTTCCTCTCCGCTCTACATGTATTCCTTCTAATGAAGTGGTGGAGAGATAAGTGCCTTGTCACTAAATAACATCAAGGATAAATGTTCATGAATGATCCGTTTAGGTCTCATGATTCAAATACATGAATATTTTTGTTTGTTTGTTTTCCTGTGTGATGTATCTCTGGCTTATCTGATTTGGCTAGTTTTATAGGATCCTCAGTTTCTTATCATTAGTCCTTTCCTTTCCAATATCAATATCAAACTAACTTCAATAAAATTTAAGTGCAAACTATTTTTGCACTCATGAGATAATGTTCTGATGGTTTGAAAGGGAGAGATATTAGCACCAGAATTTGGTACTATGTGCATGTTAAGAGTTAATGTGGAATTGTATTTTGGATTACTATCCAGTATACTTTAAGATTTTATTTATTTATTTATTGAGAGAGAGAGAGAACGCATAAGCAGGGGGAGGGGCAGAGAGAGAGGGAGAGAGAGAATCTCAAGCTGACTCCAAGCTGAGCACAGAGACTGACGTGTGGCTCCATCTCATGACACTGAGATCATGACCTGAGCCAAAATCAAGAGTCAGATCTTTCACTGAATGAGCCACTAGGTGCCTCCCATCTAGTATATTTAAGAGTAAACTCTGTTTGTGAGGAAACAATTCTTTTAGAAAATAAGCATTATTTGATTATCTCATCTCTAACAAAATATTTGCCTGATAGCTCTTCATACTCTCCAGTAACACAGTCTGAACTATAGATTTGAAATAAGCATTTGAATCTCCTATCCCCCCAAATTTATTTATATATATGACATATCATATTATATATATATACATATGTATATGTGTGTGTATATATATATGTATGCATATATATATATATACATATATATATATATATATGATACATTAGAAAAACTGAGAATAAGTGTTTTTGTCCTGCATGATCTTGGCAACTATCTCATTTCTGATTTATTGAAGGACATCTCCTTCAATATTGCCACATGGCTCATTTGTGTTCCAGTCCTTCTCAGAGAAGCCTGTTCAGCCTTTACCATTTTTTGCTGGTAAGTACCTTCCTACATTCCTTCTTAGCTGTGGACACGGATTGGCATGGAGAAACTAAGTGATCCAGCTTGGAGAAAACAGACAAATACAAATTCTAGTTCAGGGGTAAGTTAATTAATGATAGAAACAAATATTTTTAATTATATTGAATAAAAATAACATTAATAGTTTGATATTTTTCAAAATCAAATAAACCCCTTTATTTTATTAGATATTTCAGGGATAAAGCTTAAGTGTAAGTAATACCCTGCTGTCTGTGCTGCTTAGGAGCACTGGTGAGAAAAGGAAAGGTCTTTCTTTCCTATAATGATAAATTTGTAATAAAAAATAACAATTAGATACCACCTTCTATATGCCAAGCACTGTAGACCTACAGAACAGGACATTAAATAGCTGTTCTATGCATACTATTTAAAAAAAAAAAAAAAAAAAAAAAACCTGTATCAAGTCCTTGAGTGATAAACTTGAAAACTACACACTAAGCCAAATTTGGTTTCAAAAAAGAAATATGCACTTCAAAATGTTAGGAAAATAGTAGTTCTCTTTTTACAGCAAGTTATAAGGAAGACGGTTTGTGGCAAATGGATGTAAAAATTCTCTACCTTACTAGACCTCCTTCAACATTGACATCCATTTTGCCAATAAAAAAATCCTAATGAGGTAGAGAATAATTAATCACAAACATCCATTAATATGAGCTAAAAGTCTACACTTACTTTCTAAAAAATTATCTAAGAAGTGAGGAAAATATTAACGTAATATACAATGCAAATGTGACTTCCTGTGTTTGGAGATTTAAGACATTACTGTCTGTTACCTTAGGGAAATGGGTGATGGAATTTCAAAAGCTAGAGAATAAATGGACAACTTTGTAATTTCCTCAGGGTTCTACGCAAGTAGCAGCAGTTATTTTAAAAGATTATTGTGAAATGTGTGGAACCTGGAGGGTCCTTATAATTTAACCATCAGTGTATAGACATACCACTTGTCATATGTGAAGATGCTCTGTTCTCAGCAGTGGTGACATGTCTGCATTACCCATCCCTTCTGGTCTTTACAGCTCTGCCATGGCACATAAGGTGAGGGCATATAGGGATTAGTCCACAGGTTGCAACAGACTTTGAAAGATAAGGAGAGAAAATAATAAATATAATAAAATAAAATAAAACATAAAGAGATATCTCCAAAACCTTATTCATGAACATCACATTTTCTCTGAGCTGGCCAATTGTTAGGCAGATGAGTAAACTGCCGACAGACTGTAGAAACTCTTGTTTTACAAAATTACAAAAAAAAGTGAAAACGGAGAGCCTAGCTTTAGTGGTGTGAGGACACCACATATCAAGGCATCAGAGTGCTATGACATTTTCATACTTGAAATCACAGCTTAACTTCCACATGCTAGGCATGATAAATAGAATAATATTGAAAACCACAAATTCTTATTCTCATCTTCAGATGAGAAATTGAGATCCTGTGATGTTAGGTAACTTCCCCAAACTGGGAAAGTAGAAAATTTTCAATCTAGATCTGTCTGATATGTAGACCCATATAGTTTTTTTTTTAGTTTAATTTATATATTTACTTTTAATATTTATTGTGCTATGTGAGTCACCATACAATACATCATTAGTTTTGATGTAGTGTTCCATGGAGCACTGGGTATTATACGCAAACAATGAATCTTGGAACCACATAGATTTTTTAGAGGAAAGCTTTTAGATTAGAGGCCATGTTTGAAGACTCCTTAACAATGGAAAGATTTAGACCTGGTAACATTACTCAGGTTTCAATTGCAAGATATCTTCTGAGATGAAATTTTATCTCGTTAGATTTCCCTTAATTTATTTATTTCCACTTATAATTTATCCTCCAGAAACTGGTTTACAGTCCTTTTGTTTTAAATGCTGCCTCATTATCTAAGTAAATATGGTGTGTCAAAGCTAAATCCAGGTGATCTATATTTTAATAACAAGTGTAAACTCTGTATTGCAGGGGAATTTCTGAGCCCTGGATCATGGTAAATCAAGAACACAAGTTACACAAGACCATTAGTTTCTTGCTACTGAGTGTAGTCATCAACCCCAGTCTCAGTTGCTATCTTTAAGACAATACACAATATTTCCCCAGAACTGGGCTTTCTGACTATTTTGGGGGCTTTTAAAGTCATGAATAATTCTACTGTCATAGCTGACGAAGCTGGAAATTTCTAGCATATCCAAATGTACCAGATGAAAAACTTGAAATTGTAGACATCTATTAGGTCTGCTTGAAGATCATAATCACCATAGTCCATGCCAGGATCATAAAGGCTTCTGAATGATTCAAGAGCAGGGTTTGCTGCTGTGTTGGAAGAGTTTGTTCTAGCTGCCCCGTGATAACTTTGTAACTTGGAACAAAGTAAGGTCTAAGGCTTGTAAGGGTGACTAGAAATTTGGTATGCTCTTAAATTCTTGTTAATTCTGAGTGCTGGGTATGGACTCAAGCTTAATTACATAAGATAAATCTATTCTGCATCTTCTACAAATCTCCAACATTGCCTGTATGCAGGAGTATGGTGGAGTGGGAAGCATTCAGTAGAGCATCTGGGTTAAGCCAATCCCGACTGGAGCTCTGGCTGTGGAATTTGGAGGCCATATGGTCTTGGACCAGTCACCTGACCACTCCAAGACAGTTTTTTTCAATCACAAATTTCTCACAATAATAACAAATACATTCATAGGGCTGTTGTGATGGTCTAAGAAAAAAAAAAATAGATGAAGCTGTTCTATCAATTGAAAGTAATTGTTTAAAGCCTAACTATCTCAGAGCCTTCTTTGGAAAGGGATCAGTCGTATAAATCCAAGAAGAAAATGTATTAATGCCTGCCACTAGTTACTAGTTTTAGTTTTTGTTTTCTTACAAATGTTGCCAATAGAGTTCAGGTTCACTGAGGGGAAATCTTGCAACAGTTTGCAGTAGAAAGTAAGTAAAAACTAAGAAAGTAAGTAGAAAGTGACTGTGTTGGGTTCAGATTGAGGAAAGTCTACAAATAATAACTTTATTCTCAGTCTATTTAACAATAATTAAAGGTTATAGAAATTGAGAATTTCATACACATAAATCCTACTTCTCTTCACAACTATAAGCAGAAATTCTTGCATACTTCTTGAAGCAGCCTTGTGGGTTAATATTAAGGAGTAGAAAATAACGTGATTTTGCTATCTTATAATGAAAATCTCATTTCTGTCCATCTGGTGTGTGTGGTTGGGATTTTCCCACAAAATATGGGATGCATGACATATATATTCTCTTCAGAGTACCCTGGAGCGGAAGACGCATGCAGGGCTGCTGATAGGGTGAGACATACTTTGTTCCTGGCAGCTGAAACTGTCATCTATCCGAAAGATGTTTCCTTCCCACTGGGCAAGACATGTTCTACATATTATGGTGTCAAATTAGGATTCTGAGAAATCTGTGTTGAAGTTGCCATTATTGTCAAGTCCTGGAAGCTCTAAGCTTTTCTAGTATAAAGGTTAAATTGAAGCCAATAACCAAATTACTCAGAAAAATGAATTGTTTACTAACAGAGAAACATCCAGACTTGACATTTAAGTGATTTCAGTGGCTGCAATATGAGATGAGTCTTTGTAGCAACCTTCATTACCTCTCATTTCTTCCAGCTACCCATTTCCTGTAAAATAACCACAATCCCCAAGGTCTGTCTTGGGCACTGATGTCACTGAGGCAGGTGTCCTCATCTGCAAAGGCTGCCTTGTGAACGCTGCTTTGCATGTAGGCAAACTTATGTGGCACGCTCCAAGGCGAGGAGCGCAAGGGGTGAACTCATCCCTGCATAGAAGGATAACAACTGTGACACTTAAAAATAAGTTTTGTTATGATGCAGAAGATTATGTAAGACTATAATAATTATTAAGATGACAAGCTGATGACAATTCTATTAGCCATATTTTAATGTTGCTTGTGAAATTTAAAATATCTATAAATTATCACAAACCATTTCTTGAACAATACTTAGCAGTAAAGCCAATGAGTCGTGATAATACCAACAGCTGACACATACTAAACTCAAACTCTGTCCTGAGTGCTTTGCTGGCTTTATCTGTAATTGCCATGTAAGATATGTTAAGGCTTTGACAAATAAGGTCATTTGCTTATGATTACTAACTCAGCCAGTGTTGTTCTGGGACTCATACTGGTCAAATTTCGAAGGCCACATTCTTTTTTTTTTTTTTTTTAATTCTTTTTACTAACATATAATGTATTATTTATTTAAGGGGTGCAGTTCTGTGAATCATAAGGTTTACACACTTCACAGCACTCACCATAGCACATACCCTCCCCAGTGTCCATAACCCAACCACCTTTTCCCTGCCCCCTCACCCCCCAGCAACCCTCAATTTGTTTGTGAGATTAAAAGTCTCTTATGGTTTGTCTCCCTCCTGATCCCATCTTGTTTCATTTTTTCCTTCCCTACCCCTTAACTCCCCCCACCCTGCCTCTCAAACTCCTCATATCAGAGATCATAAGTGTCTTTCTTTGACTGACTTATTTCACTCAGCAGAATACCCTCTAGTTCCATCCACATCATTGCAAATGGCAAGATTTTCATTTCTTTTGATGGCTGCATAGTATTTCATTGCATATATATACCATGTCTTCTTTATCCATTCATCTGTTGATGGCCATCCAGGTTCTTTCCATAGTTTGCTATTGTGGACATTGCTGCTAAACATTTGGGTGCATGTGTCCCTTTGGATCACTACATTTGTATCTTTAGGGTCAATACCCAGTAGTGTGGTTGCTGGGTCATAGAGTAGCTCTATTTTCAACTTTTTGAGAAAACTCCATGCTGTTTTCCAGAGTGCAAAGGCCACATTCTTGAAGGTTACACTGCCTTACTGCTTTCCCATCATGTGCTTTCTGCTTGGGTTTTATGATGTACAGAGCAGTGTAAAGCATTGAGGAAATACTAATCAAGGTGATATTTGTAAATATGGACAAGATCAGGTATATTTTACGTAAGGATGATGCCATTTAAATCATGTTTCAAAGCTATTCTGCATTTTTTTCTCCACCCATTCTCCCCCAAATCAGTGTGGTCAGAAGAAGGCTATGTTGGCAAACAGAATATGCAATTTATAAGCTGCTTCTCCAGCAAGGCTGTTAAGTACTGTGACAGTCCCTGGGAAGGATCTGGGAGACATAAATGTTTAATCCCTGGTCACGTCCTTTCCACTGGCCGCACTGGAAACCAAAGCTGAGTGCGATTTCAGCTTAGGCCATTGCCCCGTCATGCATGGTTCCCCTGGGGTGGATTTGCACATGCTTTTCCTTCATCAGGAAACTTCCTTCCCCGGTGGCTCCCACTCACCCACACCCTGAACAGCAGTGAAGCCTCTGTCAAGCCCCACAGTTCTTTACCAGCTGGAACTGGTGCTTTTTCTGTCTCAGTTCTTATTACCAGAAGAATGTGTTTTCATGCCTATCTAATTGACATTCTTGTACTGTTTTTGCTGCTTAAGAAAAGAAAAACACATCCGGTGAGCTCAGGGACAAGGTCAAGGGCATTATCTTCATTTGTGTATCTTGGCAACAGATTTTATCCACTCCCGTAAGACAAAACGAAGACTAGTTGATCGGTGCATTTTTATAAATTGTACTCATTTATGTTTATTTTAAAAATTGACTCCTAGATAGCTTTTCCAATTTCCACCCCCACATGATTTAGACATAAATTCTATGTGACCTCTCAGGATCTAATTTAACACAGAATGTTGTAGCATGAACAGCTGAGATACTTTGTATGAAGAAAAATGTCTTTTAAATGGATACAATGTAAATCTTATATTCTTCCTATTTTCTCTTGCTAGATGGGCTGTTAGTATCTATTTGGTGTATTGGGATGACCCCTGTTCCTTGCATTTTTACTACACAAACAGTTCATAGTATGTTGTTTATAAACTGCCATTCCCCAGGAAGAAGTGGTGCTTTTCAATGATGAGCTCTTACAGAGATCATCTTCATGAGCAAAATTACTTCCCCCTTTTCAAGTAGGAAATGTTAGAAATGTTATGTTATCATGGTTCTCCAGACTCCATCTACAGTAAACATTTACGGTTGTTCTGGTCTCAATATATATGAGGATTGTAACTTTTCGAGACACCCAAATGTGCTGAGCAGAAAAGCCTTGTTACTCGTGACTCCAGACTGATGAAGACATAAAAGAGCACTCAGATTTGTTTTGCGGTGGACAAAGCAGCTCCTTTTTTGTTTGTTTCCTGGGCATCTCCTTTTGCAAAGCATCATTCATTCACTTTATGAGAGCTCCTAAGGAGTCATGTACTGCCACATTTGAAGGGTCCCTGCCCTGACAGGACATGCATTTTAGTGGGGAAGATAGACAATTACTGACAATGATAAAAATATCATAAATCTCCATGCTCTCTATGGCACAATTCTGAAATAAAAAAACTTCTGAAAACCAAAAGTTTTGTCATAACTCACCTGCCCTCTCCTGGCCCGAATTAACAAAAGCCTCTTCATAATTTTTGTTCATCACAATCACAGGGAATATTCGTATCTTTGTTACAGAAATACTACTGTGCTTGCTCTGGGGGTTTCTGCCCCAGGTCCTGAGAGGAGCATAATGGGAGTAGAATATATCCACTGTATTTCTTTTCTAAGTGCAGGAAACATCTGAATTCTCAAAGATATTTTGCTGCAAGAGTTTCGGGTAAGTGACCGCCCTGTGTAATGTGGGCAATGATAAATCTTATGAATAAGATAAAGGACGGAAAGTGAGAGAAAGTGCCTGGAAGGACTCTTTCCTTTCTCAGAAGCAGTGCATTGGATCTTTGTTCCACGTACAGCAATCCGGTGCCTTTAAAATAGGATTTATTTGTGTTGTGCATTTGCATTCCACACCCTGCTGCACTTTACCCAAGAGCAGAATCCTAATACATGGTTCTTTCAAAGAACAGATGTACAAAAGTTAAATATGCTCAAGTCTAACCACTGGGCTCCAGCAGCTGCCTATACGAGCACGTTATCTGTCTGTTACGGAACACCACACCCAGGACAGACTTAACTCCTGATATTATTGACTTCATTTTTCTCATGAGCATCTCATCTCACCACGTCGCTCTTAGGAGAACATACAGGGATGGCACAGTGCATCTAATTTCCCTTCTCGGCCTGTGGAGGCCTCTCAGAAGGAGTCAGAGAAGAGGGGACACATCTGGGCAATTGGGCAAAACCTGTTTTTTTCTCTTTACTCATGACTGAATAATGTCACCTTGCATTTTTTTTTTCATGTTATCACTTTACATTCATTAAAAATTTTTCTTAGGTTTATTTTTTTTAATTTCTTTTCAGCATAACAGTATTCATTGTTTTTGCACCACACCCAGTGCTCCATGCAATCCGTGCCCTCTCTAATACCCACCACCTGGTTCCCCCAACCTCCCACCCACAGCCCCTTCAAAACCCTCAGATTGTTTTTCATAACCCATAGTCTCTCATGGTTCACCTCCCCTTCCAATTTCCCTCAACTACCTTCTCTCTAACTCCCCTTGTCCTCCATGCTATTTGTTATGCTCCACAAATAAGTGAAACCATATGATAATTGACTCTCTCTGCTTGACTTATTTCACTCAGCACAATCTCTTCCAGTCCAGTCCATGTTGCTACAAAAGTTGGGTATTCATCCTTTCTGATGGAGGCATAATACTCCATAGTGTATATGGACCACATCTTCCTTATCCATTCATCCGTTGAAGGGCATCTTGGTTTATATTGAAGATGACTTTATTCTAAAATATTCTCTGTTAACACTTGAGTTGAAATATATATGGAATATCAGCTATTTGACCTTGGCAATTTCAGCTCCCTGAGCTTTTTAAACAAATTCATCTTTCATTGAGAATGATAAATAAACTTGCCTATCAATAGCACTCTGTCATTACTACTATTATCTTTATTTTTTTTAAAATGATTTCTACCTCACTAGATTGTTGTGACTATCAGATGTACTGAGGGGTATAAAAATTATGGGGGCACCTGGGTGGCTCAGTGGGCTGAGCCTCTGTCTTTGGCTCAGGTCATGATCTCAGGGTCCTGGGATCGAGCCCCACATCGGGCTCTCTGCTCAGCAGGGAGCCTGCTTCTCCCTCTCTCTCTGCCTGCTGCTCTGTCTACTTGTGATCTCTCTCTGTCAAATAAATAAATAAAATCTTTTTAAAAAAATTATTTGCATATGCTAATTTTTTTCACTGTTATTTATGGTTCCTGTTATTAGCAGAATAAATAAGTGACATCTAGAAATAACCCCAAAGAGAATTAAATTAAGTGATTATGACTACAGAAGACAAAATATCCATTTATTAATTTTAGGAAAGAATGGCTTAAAATGAGTCACATGTGAGACATGTGAAGCTTAAAAATAGGAAAAATGTCAGATTTGATGTTAGGAAATGAAAGTTATTAGATCAGGAAAGTTATCAAAACTAGTATGACATAAAATACAAAAAATGAACAAAATTTGTAAGATTTTGCACATGATTATACTTCCGTTTTGGTGACAAAGGAAACACAATTCTAACAAATAATCAGAAGGACACAAAAGGGTTTTATTCGCCCTTACCTGGAACAATCAGTCTAATAATAAAATTTTAAAATAGCATATATCAAAGCATTTATGTAAAAAAAAAACAAAACATCTTTAAAAGTGTCTGGAAAAATAGCTAATATAATTTCTTTCTAGATGCAATTTGCATTTTTGCAAACTCTGTTTGCCATTTCAGATTTAAGTCAGATTTACTCTAGATTGATTTCCCACCTAATTTAAAGATATATAGTAGACCAGTTGGTGATAAAATATTCAAAAGTGGTTTTAACTATTGTTTTTAGTTTTGATGATAATAGTATCCTTTTCCTTGCCTCTAGCAAGCCCAGAAACAGAAATTACTTCTAACACCCAGAGAGCATATCTTTTAACAGTCACTGAAAGCAAGAATAGTAAGGTGCCGTGCCAAACTTGCCTACCTGTCAAGCCTATGTGAGTATCTTCACAGTTCACATGGAGCTGCCTCTATTTTGAAATTATGATTGTATTGCAGTCAGACAAATTTAGCTTTTAGTGTGATTCAGAGCAAAGAAGTCTAAAGTGTAAGACAGGACCCTGGGTCCTGGGTCTGCCTGTGCCACTAACCCAAGGAGAAGTTTGTGCATGTCTCCTTACCTCGCCAGACTTTTGCTCCTTTTTTGGCTAACTGACAAGGTTGGAGTAGACAACTTTTAAGATTTCTTCCAGTCCAGAAATGTTTTAATTTTACCAAGTGTGTATCCAGGTGTGCAAAAGAAGTTTTTTTTTTTTTTCTGTCACCTTAAACATTAATGATGTGCCTCTTCTGCTTGATGCCAGACAGTGTAATTTTGGTGTATGTGCACTAGATTTTGTTTAGTTACATTTAAACCCAGCTAGTGGTTGTCCTTTCTTTTTCACTCATGGTAGCTGGGGCGACATCTAAGTTGCTGTGGTGTCAGGTGTGTCTGTCTGTGGTGGCATCTGTCCCAGACATCCACAGTGTCCGATCTGGTCCTCACTCTGTATGGTCTGGGTCCCTCCTGTTATGTCTGTACTTTCAGAGAGCTTCACTCTCTCTCTCTCTTGTTCTTTCTCAGCTAACATCTATGTTGTTCTTGGAGGTGAACAAAATATAAGCTGTTGTCTTGTGAAGACAAAAGGAAACATTTGTATGCCATTTGGGCCAGTTGATCATCTCACAGCATATGATAGGCCCAGCACAGCGCCAGCACTTGTATCTGGGTTTGGGAAGTGGGGGAAGGTCTTCCCCACTCTCAGGTCCTGAAGCCTGTCTGAGGTGGTCCTGCACCCCTGCCCGGGACACAGAGGGAGAGGGCAGGGTGTGGTTCTTCTTAGAAACATTGTCACAATCTGATTTCCAGGTGGCCTGTCTAGGTCTCCTTGTCCTCTCGCTCCTTAAAGCGTCTCTATCTAATCTCAGAAAGGGAGAACAGCAGCTGCAACAAGATCAAATATTCTGCAATATCTATTATTAGAACAGGACCTTGGGCCCATAATGGTAATGTTGGTAATTCTAAAGCCATTTTATTCTCAATGTATTAATATGGGCATCAAATTCTATCTCAAAACTAAGTGCTGAGCATAACTCATGTAATACTCTGTATATATTACAGTAAAGACGTTTTCCTGAGGGCAGATATGGAGTGGGGGGTTTTTGGTTCTTAGGACTAGGGTTGACCTTGGGTAAAAAAAGCTTTCATATGTTCACATGTTTCATGTTCACATGTTTTCATATGTTCATATGTTATATGTTCATACTCAAACATGTATATTTGTTTCAATTTCATGCTTTTGACTCAATTTTTATAACAAGATAATTTTGATAAATGATTCATTTTTTAAGGCTAGCAATACATGAGGGTAATAGAAACAGAGTTTGAATTTTTAAAGTATGTCAACATTGTAAAATTCTGAGGTTACACGGTGGAATGTGGAAAATGTGAAGGTATTTCATTTTCAATATTTCTGGAAATAGACTACTTCACAGATTTTTTTTTTTTACCATCCAAAAATAATTGATTTGGTCCTAAAATTTTGCTTTTCAAAAAAACAAAAGTGCCAGAATGACATGAGAAAAATTACAGAGAGGGCAGCTCCTGTTCCCTGTAAACCAACACAAAAACACTGAAAAACAAGAAACTGTCAGAAACAACTATGTCAGAACTCTGGAAAACAAAGTTTATAGGAACCACGCTAATTAATGCTGAGTTAAGAAAAAGGCAACTTCAAAATGGTAGGACAGTTTTGTGGTTTTCCATAAACCCCTGCCCTTCCTCTCCCCAGCTAGGGGTAGTACTAAAGGTGGGCAGCCCACAAATCTGGTGAGGGACGCTGACTCAGATTCTAGAAGGAGCAGTGCAGACCCTGTTCACAAACTATGGATACGTGTGCTCTGATCCATCCAAGGGGCCTGGAGTTCCGACACAGGGCACTTGTTTCTGTTTCATTAGCTTGGAACTCCTCCAGGCTGGAAACATGGTGGGCGTTGCTGGAAGCATCAAAACATGAGGGAGCAATGTGCAACCACCTGGGGCCAAAGATTGTCTGTGAAAAGTGCAACAGCCCAACCTAAAGCTGGAGAAGGAAAGCATGGAAGAGATTCTCAGAGGAATTAGGGGATTTCAAAGCCCTTCTATATACCAAGGAATTTAGAAAGCCACATGCTTATGCTGCTCAGAGAACATCTGAAGAGGAGCCTCTATGCTCTCTGACCCCAAGCCTGTTGATCCCTTGGCACAGTGCAAGCTGATTGAAAGTTGAAGGAGCACCCACCACAGAGACAGTCTGAAGACTCGGAAGGTTTTGTTCTCTCTCTCTTATTCTCCTGGTATTCAAGGAAATCTCTGTCCAAACACCAAAGCACAAGCTCACCGGCCAAATGAAAGGTGATGAATAGTCTTCAGTGACTATACACATCAAGGAATAAAGTATCTACAAAGATAGTTGAGACAAGTTGAGACAAGTCACTGAAAAATGGATTATTACAGCTCTCAACAATCAGTAAGACAGCAAACCATGGACAAGAGGAAGAATCCGTGAGGTCCTGGGCTCTTGTTTTTTGGGAGGTTTTTGATCATTGCTTCAATCTCCTTACTAGATATTGGTCTATTCTGGTTGTCATTTTCTTCCTGTTTCCATTTTGGAAGTTTATAGGTTTCCAGGAATGCATCCATTTCTTCTAGGTTGCTTAACTTTTTGGTTTATAACTGCTGATAACAATTTCTGATGATTCTTTCTATTTCCTTAGTGTTAGTCATGATCTCTCCCCTTTCATTCACAATTTTATTAATTTGGGTCCTCTTTTCTTTTGCATTAGTTGGGCCAGTGGTTCATCAATCTTATTGATTCCTTCAAAAAACCAGCTTCTAGTTTTATTGATGTGTTCTATAGTATCTCTAGTTTCTAACTCATTCATCTCTGCTCTAATCTTGATTATTTCCCTCCTTGTGTGTGGGGTTGGCTTAATTTGTTTTTGATTTTCCAGTTCTTTAAGGTGTAAAGAGAGCTGGTGTATTCTGAATTTTCCAATTTTCTTAAGTGAGGCTTGGATGGGTATGTATTTCCCCCTTAGGGCCACCTTTGCTGTATCCCATAGGTTTTGGACAGATGTGTCTTCTTTCTCATTGGTTTCCATGAATTGTTTAAGTTCTTCTTTGATTTCCTGGTTGATCCAAACTTTCTTAAGCAGGATGGTCTTTAGCTTCCAATGGTTTGAATTCCTTCCAAACTTTTTCTTGTGGTTGAGTTCCAGTTTCAAAGCATTGTAGTCTGAGAATATGCAGGGAATAATCTCAGTCTTTTGGTATCAGTTGAGCCCTGATTTATGACCCACTATGTGGTCTATTCTGGAGAAAGTTCCATATGCACTTGAGAAGAATGAGTATTCTGTTGTTTTAGGGTGGAATGTTCTGTTTATATCTTTGAAGTCCATCTGGTCCAATGTGTCATTCAGTGCTCTAGTTTATTGATTTTCTACTTGGATCATCTGTCTATTACTGAGAGTGGCATGTTAAGATCCCCTACAATTAATGTATTCATATCAATGTGACTCTATTTTGATTAATAGTTGGCTTATGTAGTTGACTTCTCCCATATTGGGGGCATAAATATTACAATTGTTAGATCTTCTTGGTGGATACATCCTTTAAGAATGATGTAGTGTCCTTCTGGATCTCTGACTAGAGTCTTTAGCTTAAAATCTAAATTATCTGATATAAGGATCATTACCCCAGCTATCTTTTGAGGCCTTTTGGCATGAAAGATGGTTCTCCATCCCTTCACTTTCAGTCTGGATGTACATTTAGGTTCCAAATATGTCTTTTGTAGACAGCATATGGATGTGTCCTGTTGTTTTATCCAATCTGCAACCCTGTGCCATTTTATGGGAGCATTTAGGCCATTCACATTGCAAGTGATTATTGAAAGATAAGTTTTAATTGACATCATGTTGCCTGTGAAATCCTTATTTCTATAGATTGTCTCTGTAAATTTCTGTCCTATGTCACTCTTGGGTTCTTTCTTCTTTTATAGAACCCCACTTAATATTTCTTGTAGTGCTGGCTTGGTGTCCACAAACCCTTTTAAACTTTGCTGGTTTTGGAAGCTCCTTATCTCTCCATCCATTTTGAATGTCAGCCTTGCTAGATAAAGTATTCTTGGCTGCATGTTCTTCTCATTTAGTGCCCTGAATATGTTTTGCCAGCCCTTTCTGGCTTGCCAGGTTTCTGTGGACAGGTCTGATGTTATTCTGATGGTCCTTCCTCTGTACGTAAGGAATCTCTTCCCCCAGCTGCCCTTTGGACCTCTTGTCTGAAATTATTATTCATGAATTTCACAATTAAGTGTCTGGAGGTCTTTCTAGATTCGTTGATCTTTGGAGGGGGGCTGTCCTTTCTGCCTCTAGGACATGAACACTTGTTCCATTCCCCAGACTAGGGAAATTTTCATCCAGAATTTGTTCAACTATATCTTCTAGTCTTCACTCTTTCTCCACATGCCCCCCTCCCTGGGATCCCAATAATTATGATGTTGGATTGTTTCATGGTGGATTCCTTGGGGGAATTCTACCAAAAATTCAAAGAAGAAATAATACCTATTCTTCTGTTTCAAAAGATAGAAACTGTTTCAAAAGATAGAAACAGAAGGAAAACTTCCAGACTCTTTCTATGAAGCCACCATTACTCTGATCCCCAAACCAGGCAAAGACCCCATCAAAAAGTAGAATTTCAGACCAATATCCCTGATGAATATGCATGCCAAGATTCTCAACAAGATCCTAGCTAATAGGATCCAAAAGTACATTAAAAAATTAGCCACCATGACAGGTGGGATTTATCCCTGGGATGCAAGGGTGGTTCAACATTCATAAATCAATCAATGTGACAGAACCATATGGTCCTCTCAACTGATGCAGCAAAAGCACTTGACAAAATACAGCATCCATTCCTGATTAAAACTCTTCAAAGTATAGGGATAGAAGGAATATTCCTCAACTTCATAAAATCTATCTATGAAAAACCCACAGCAAATATCATTCTCAATGGGGAAAAGATGACAACCTTTCCTTTGAGATGAGGAACACGACAAGGATGCCCACTCTTGCCAGTGTTGTTCAACATAGTACTAGAAGTCCTAACAACAACAGAGAACAAAAAGAAATAAAAGATATTCAAATCGGCAAAGAAGAAGTCAAACCCTCTCTCTTTACAGATGACATGATATTTTATATGGAAAGCTCAAAAGACTCCACCCCCAAACTACTAGAACTCATAATAGCAATTCAGTAATGTGGCAGGATACAAAAATCAATGCACAGAGACCAGTTCCTTTCTTATACACTAACAATGAAAGTGTAGAAAAAGAAATTAGAGAATCAGTTCCATTTACAATAGCACCAAAAACCATAAACTTGGAATAAACCTAACCAAAGAGATAAAGGATCTATACCTGAGGAACTACAGAATACTCATGAAAGAAATTGAAGAAGACACAAAAAGATGGAAAAACATTCCATGCTCATGGATCAGAGAATAAACACTGTTAAAATGTCTGTGCTGCCCAAAGCAATCTACACTTTCACTGCCATCCTGATCAAAATACCATTGGCATTTTTCAAAATGCTGGAACAAAGAATCCTAAAATTTGTATGGAACCAGAAAAGACTGCAAATTGCCAAGAAAATGTTGAAAAGAAAAACAAAATTGGGAGCATGATGTTGCCTGATTTCAAGCTTTATTACAAAGCTGTGGTCCCTAAGACAGCATGGTATTGGAACAAAAACATAGACGAGTAGAACGGAGTAGAGAGTCCAGATATGGACCTGCAACTCTATGGTCAAATAATCTTCGACAAAGCAGCAAAAAATATACAGTGGAAAAAAGATAGTCTCTTTGATAATTGATGCTGGGAAAATTAGACAATGATGTATAGAAGAATGAAATTCGACCATTCTTTTATACCACACACAAAGATAAACTCAAGATGGATACAAGATCTCAGTGTAAGGCAGGAATCCATCAATATCCTAGAGGAGAATATAGGCAGTAACCTCTTCAACATCGGCATAGCAACTTCTTTCAAGAAATGTCACCAAAGGCAAAGGAAACAAAAGTGAAAATGAACTTTTGGGACTTCATCAAGATCAAAAGCTTCTGCACAGCATAGGAAACAGTCAACAAAACAAAGAGGCAACCCATGGAATGGGAGAAGATATTCACAAATGACACTACAGACAAACGACTGATATCCAAGATCTATAAAGAACTCCTCAAACTTAACAGTCAATAAACAGATAATCACATAAAAAAATGGGCAGAAGACATCAACAGACATTTCTCCAAAGAAGATATACAATGGCTAACAGATACATGAAAAAATGTTCATCATGATTAGCCACCAGGGAAATTCAAATCAAAACCACATTGAGATACCACCTTACACCAGTTAGAATGGCCAAAATTAACAAGATAGTAAATAGCAAGTGCTGGAGAGGATGTGGAGAAATGGGAATCCTCTTACACTGTTGGTGGGAATGCAAGGTGGTGCAGCCACTTTGGAAAGCAGTGTGGAGATTCCTTAAGAAATTAAAAATAGAGCTATCCTATGACTCTGCAATTGCTCTACTGCATATTTACTCCAAAGATACAGATGTAGTGAAAAGAAGGGCCATATGCTCCCCAGTGTTCATAGCAGCAATGTCCACAAGAGCCAAACTATGGAAAGAGCCAAGATGCCCTTAAACAGAAGAATGGATAAAGAAGATATGATCCATATATGCAATGGAATATTACACAGCCATCAGAAAGGATGAATATCCAACCTCTGTATCAACATGGATGGAACTGGAGGAGATAATGCTGATTGAAATAAGTCAAGCAGAGAGAGTCTATTATCATACGGTTTCACTTACTTGTGGAGCATAAGGAATAACATGGAGGATATTAGGAGAAGGAAAGGAAAAATGAATTGGGGGAAAGCAGAGGGGGAGACAAAGCATGAGAGACTGTGGACTCTGAGAAATAAATTGAGGGTTTTGGAGGTGAGGGGTATAGGGGGATGTGTGAGCCTGGTGGTGGTTATTAAGGAGGGCACATATTGGATGGAGCAGTGGGTATGGTGCATAAACAATGAATCTTGGAGCACTGAAGAAATAAAATAAAATTAAATTAAATTAAAAAATAGGGAGAATATGATATCCAGAATGGCATTATAGTATTCATATGTCCAGTTAAAAAAAAAAAGAAAAGAAGGAATCACAATGCATAAAGACAAATAGGTAAGTATGGCCCAGTCAAGGGATGAAATTTTTAGCAGTGTTGGGGTCCCTAACCCACAACTGAGAAATAATTCTTCAGATGTCTTTGTGCAAAAAGGAGATTGTATTAAAGCTGGCAAATAGGAGAAGACCTGTCTCAGGAGATAAAAGCATCCCAAGTACATCATCTAATCTAATCATAAGGAAAGTAGGGTCATCCATTATCTCCACAAGTCCATAGTTAATGTTAACCTCATGGAATGCGGTGCATTCTGGCTTTTTTTTTTTTTTTAAATTTTTTATTTTTTAAAAACATATAATATATTTTTATCCCCAGCAGTACAGGTCTGTGAATTGCCATGTTTACACACTTCACAGCACTCACCATAGCACATACCCTCCCCAATGTCCATAAACGCCCCCCTTCTCCCAAACCCCCCGCCCCCAGCAACCCTCAGTTTGTTTTGTGAGATTAAGAGTCATTTATGGCATTCTGGCTTTTAAGGAGCGATTTTGTCATCCCAGCCACATAGAAGTAGCCAAGGTGATAGCTAAGTCATACAATTGTTGGGGAATCAATCCCACATTTCAGTTTTTCAAACAATCATATGCCCATTGGGTCCTGTTATTATCCCCACAGAATAACAAGCAGGAACGTTGTCTGTACATGAGTTATTGTGGTAATTTCTCTGAAGTTTTTTTGCTTCAAGTTGTCAATCATCAGTTTTTAGGGCTTTTAGGAAAAAGATAGTTTTAATTTTTAATGACTTTAAGTCTAGAGAATGGGAGAAAATTGGAAAACTTAGTTGGATATTTGAGGACACCAGAAGAATTCAGGATCTAATCTGGTTTATAAGAAATAGTAATAAAATTTAATATCTATGAAGATGTGTTATTGAAACATAATTTTTCTTTAAAAATACCTTAATTTCCAGAGGTAACCAAATCAAGGTTAAATCAGCTATAAAACAAGTCCAATTTTAACAAACTTGGTCTAATTATTTTCATAAGCTTAACAAAAATAGTGATTGATCATGTAGATCTTTTAAAATCTTCCTTGATGGAAACTTTTATGAAGAATCTAGATTGAACTTTTATTAGCCTCTCTAGGGCAAAAGCCAAGCCAAATACTTGCCATCAGACGTGCCTGCAATACCTGTAGATTTGGGGGAATTCCTCTTTATGAGGTACCCAAAGCATCCTGAGGTCCCTGCACCTGCCAAGAAGTAACAATCATTATTCACCTGGTGAGGCTGCTGGGAACTCTGTAAGGAAGGTATCCGGCCAGTAGTTCCAAAGGGCTTTATGGCTTCATGCTTCATAAAGTCAACCTTAGTTCCATAAAGCTGTTTGGTCATACTGGAGTCTCTGCATGACTCTCAAATATGACATTCCAGTCAAGGCATTGGTAAATAATCAATTTTTCTAATGGTGTCTTGTTACAAGGAAAACAGACTCTTATTGAACTTATGCAAATGACTAGGATTGCGTGGAAGAAAGGATATTCACTGAGACCTTTTGAATTTGAGGGTTCAGGGAGAGAGAAAGTTAAATACTTTAATTGGTTCACAAATGAATACTTTATCACATTTCTGTATATCATGAATATCTTAAGAGAATGTTTCCTTATTCTGGAAGAGCAAACATTAGAGAACCAGCAACATTTCAAACAAGGGTCACAAACTATAATCTTGCTCAGTTTAGTTAGTTCTGGACATTCTTTCCCATTTTAGTTTTATGATTTTAATGATATTAAAACCTGTCTTTGTCCTAAAAGTCCTTTTTATGAAGCTCCTTGAAAATGAAACACATTTTGCAAGAGAATTAGAACAATTACAAATGACAAAAACTCAGAAGTGGACATGGCTAAAGATCTGATGAGAGTTCATGTTACAGCAGGCAAGGAAATCCAGTTATTTCTGTGACATGTAGTACTTTCTTAATTACAATGTTAAGAGGTGACCTTATACTAGAACATATTAAAACTTCAGGAATTGCATATCATATCTCTAGGATAGTTATAGCATTTATCCAAACATAACCCAAGGCCAATCATTATTTGTTTGACAGTGTATTCCAATTAACTTAACATACCAAATAAACAAGCCCAGTTAGGGGACGCCTGGGTGGCTCAGTTGGTTAAGCAGCTGCCTTCGGCTCAGGTCATGATCCCAGCATCCTGGGATCGAGTCCCGCATCGGGCTCCTTGCTCATCAGGGAGCCTGCTTCTCCCTCTGCCTCTGCCTGCCATTCTGTCTGCCTGTGCTTTCTCTCTCTCCCTCTCTCTCTCTGACAAATAAATAAATAAAATCTTTAAAAAAAAAAAACAAAACAAGCCCAGTTAGTCAAAAAGACTTCATTTACAATTTAAATCTGAGAAATTTGTTTAAAAAACTTCAGGAAGCTTTAAAGAACATGCCTAAATACAGTTGGTTATAGTCCACATGTTTCTCATCTTCCAGAAGGTATGTCCTCAAAGGTACAAGAGAACACACAGAATCACACAAAGTCCTGAGTCCCAGAGTTGGGAATGAACTGATATCTCCTTTGCCATGTTGTGTTGGCAAGTTACATGGAAACCAAGATACAAGAATTGGGAAAATAGGCACCCTGTCTTATTGAAAGAAACCAAAAAGTTACATAACAGGGTATGGATCCTGGGAAATTTAAAGAAATAGAGTCATTAGTATAATTGGTCTCCCACAAAGAGACTTCCTGCAGAAAATGGTGTTCAGTAAAGTCTACTGTTGACAAATTTTGCAGATTGTTTAAATAATTTTCTATATTTCTATAAAAACTTACTTTTATTTTTTTAAATTGTTATTTGTCTTCAGAAGAACATTTTTTATTTCCTAGAAAATACTTGGTTCTGGTGTATAAGAGAAAAAGAGTACAAGGTCTTTCCCCTTACCCTGCTAGGGAAAGGGGGGAAAATGACAGCATACCATTTCATACCCACCAGGATAGCTATATTCAAAAGAACCAACAATAATGAGTGTGGGTAAGGATGTGGAGAAGTTTGAACTCTCATTTGTTGTTCATGGAAATGCAAAATAGTGCATTGCTCTGAAAAAAGTTTAGCAATTCCTTAAAAGTTAAATATAGAATTACCATATGACCTATGTATTAGTTGCTATTGCTGCTACAATAAATCATCACAAACTTAGTGGTTTTATGAATGCAACATTATTATCCTAGTATTCTGAGGTCTCACACGACTCTCACTTGGTCGAAATCTAAGTGAGTCAGTTGTGCACTTTTTATGGGGGCTCTAGGAAGAGAATCTGTTTCCTTGACTTTTCCATCTTCTAGAAGCTGCCTGCTTCTAGAAGCCCCTGCCCATCCTCCCCACATCCTCCATTTTCAAAGCAAGCAGTGATAGGTTGAGTCCTTTTCATAAGGAAATGCTTCAGCCTCTTCTGCCTCCTTCTTCCCCTTTTATGGGCACTTGTGATTATTTCGGGCTCACTTGGGTAGTCTAGGATAATCTCCCTATCTTCAGGGGAAATTATTAGCAATCTTACTTTCATCAGTCACTGTCATTCTCCTTTTCCATTTACCCTAACATGTTCACAGATTAGGGGATTAGGATGTAAACCTATCTGGCAGAACTTTATTTCTGTCTACCCCACTTTCACATCCATTCCTAGGTGCATACCAAGGAAGTGAAAATGTATCTGTAAAATCTTTCACATGGATGCTCATGTAGCATTATGCATAATAGCCAAATAGTGAACACAACCCTACCATCCATCAGCTGATAAATGGATAAACAACAATGATAACATTGACATCATGGATGTAGTGTGGCATTTACATGAAGAAAAATTGACATTCAATATTAGGAAAAATCACAGAATGTTTCATGAAGGAGGTGAAATTAAAGTTGAACTTTGAAAGAAGTAAAAGAAACAATTACTGTTATGCTTCTTAAAGTAGATCCACATTTTAGTTACAAGGTGTTATTCCAATTACTACTTCAGCAAGACTCTGCAGTGAGATGGTAGGATAGGTCATTATCCAATTTCAGTAGACATTTATTTTCTCTAACAGAGTGGCAGATTATTATTCTCTTCAATCAAATAAGATGTATTTCCCATTGCTTGGATGTATGAGATGATAGATCAAGCCACAGTTGGTTCTGTTCAGGAACAGCATCTTAATCCTCCTTCCTTTAGGATTAGAAAAAGAAGAGAATAGAACAGTTATTATTAAAGAAAACATTCGCAGAATCTACTCTTCATTTAAATGACACATTTCATATTTGGATCCAGTTTGAGCATTTGCAAAAGCCTGTGCCTGCCCATTTCTTTCTGCTCCTTCATCCCGTTCCAAACAAGCAAAAAGTCTCTGTAGGTAAATTCTCTTTACCTACAGAGACCAGTGCAGTTTAATTTACTCATTACTTCTTTTGGCTATTTTGAATAGTTCAGTTTTGCTCAATTGTAATTGTTTTGTAGCAATGTAGAACATTTCTGGAGCTTCCTGTTCAAAAGAGGAGAAAACCATCCAAGTAATACTGTCTTTGACATAATCTTGGGAAGTTTGAGTACATGTGCCCTCTCTACATCCTGAAAGATGATGAAGATGTAAGACAAAGATGTAAGCCAGAATTTATATATCAGGAGTTGGTAATGAGTCCATTTTGTTGTTCTCTTCATTGGCATTCTATTTGAATTTTTTACTATTTGATAAAAACTTCAAAAAGCAGATTTCATGAAAATAAAATTGGAGTAGCAGAAAGAGACAAGCTACATCACAAAAAAATGGTAGAGATCTGAAGTAATTCACTAGCTCATTCTTTCCGTGGAAAGGAAACTCTTTATTATATTTGGCAGATTACCTAATGACTGAAAATGCGAACCGTTTGTTTGAAATCCAAATGAGTTTTCCAAAAATTCATCACAGATGTTGGTTGAAGGCGTATCTCATCAGTGTACGGTGACTCTGTCTTAAAATGAAAGAAGCGAAGAAACCACTTGGGTGGATAAAGAAGTTACTTTATCTGAGAGCAAAAGCGGCCATCTGTTTGCTCATACCCAACTCCCACTGACTTCAGTCAGCTTCAAATTCTCAGCAGGAAGAATTTGGCAGGATAAAAATTTGAACTTCACTAATAGTATTAAAGGAAATCAAGGCTTTCATAATGAGTTTAATAACTTGGATGCACAAAGCCAATGAGTTTTATCTCTCCTGTAGATAGAAGATTTAAAGTAAGTGCATAATAGTAAAATATATGTGTAGTTCCTGGAACTCAAAACTAAATAGGAGACTATCACAATGTTACATAAGTGGTTTCCACTCATGGGTTGAACAATTGGGTATTTGGATCCCCACATAAGGAGCTTGAATTATAGTGGATTTGATTATGAAAATGGCAACATTTAAAAATTTGACTACCATAGCATTCTTGCTCCTTTTCCTCTCTCCCGATTTCTAAACAAAGAATGAGTAGTAATTATGATTTTTGAGTGTTTTCTATGCGTCAAGTAATGAGCTATTTACTTTTACACCATTTTCTCATTATTTCCTACTGCAATCACTTGAGATAGGAAACTCAAGGCAAGAAAGGTTAGGGAACTTTTCTAGGTCACTCGAAGACGAGATATAGAAATTTAAATTCATGTTGGCTTGAAATCAATGATCTTAATGAATTAGTCAATTGAGGACACCTAATCCCCCTCTTCTATGTAGAGCAGTTTAAAGCCAATTCCTTTGTGTGGTTCTCAGGTTTACTTTAAGGACATCAGCATCAGCACTGCCAGGCACAGCGCTGAGGGGACTCTTTTGCAAGAATATCAGGTGCCAGGAGAGACGCAGCCCAGCCAAGCACCCTGATCCTAGAGAAAGAGAGCCCAGCAACCAACCCTCCCCCTCAGGCTCACTTCCCCGGCTCTCTGCCCAGTCGCCGGCTCTCTGCCCGGTCTCAGGCCTCTCCGCCCCGCCTCCCGGCTCTCCGCCACGCCCCCAGGCTCTCGGTCCTGCCTTCTCAGGGATTCCCCGCACTCTCCGCCACACCCCTGGCTCTCCATCCCGCCCCCGCATTTCCGCCCTGACCCCGGGTCTCCAGCAAAGGCGCTTCGTTTTGTGTGAGGAGACGTGAGCGATCATGCTGCCGGGACTACGCTTTCCGACGACCTGAGGGCGGCAGCGGGGCGGTTTACGCGAGTCTCGACGTCGCGGCTCCGAGCCTCCCTTCAGGCAGCAGGTTGGAGGCGCCAGAAGATTGGCGGGCTCTCCAAAGTCTCAGACGCCGTGAGGGCCCCAGGACCCAACCAGCCCAGAGCTGTGGGGAGGGGGCTGGGTGACTCTAGTGTCCGTGTGGACGACCCACTGCCTGTCCTCGCAGTTGGGGACATGGCCGGGACAGTCTCTGTGACCGTGTGGACTGCACACCGCCTCTCCTCACGGTGGATGATATGGCCCCGACAGTGGCTGTAACCGTGTGGACGACACACGGCCTGTCCTCGTGATGAGGGACACAGCGCGGACGGTCTCTTTGACCATGTGGACGACCCACTGCCGGTCCTCGCCGTGGGGGACATGGCCCGAACAGTGGCTGTGACCGTGTGGACGACACGCCGCCTCTCCTCACGGTGGGTGATATGGCCCCGACAGTGGCTGTAACCGTGTGGACGACACACGGCCTGTCCTCGCGGTGGGGAGTACGGCCCGGACACTCTCTGAGGCCATGTGGACGACACCCCGCCTCTCCTCACGGTGGGGAATACGGCCCGGGCAGTGGCTGTGACCTTGTGGACGACACACCGCCTGTCCTCGTGGTGGGGGACACAGCCCGGACAGTCTCTGTGACCGTGTGGGGGACACGTTGCCTCTCCTCATGGTGGGGGATACAGCCTGGACAGTGGCTGTGACGGTGTGGAGGACACGCTGCCTGGCTTCGCGGTGGGGGACGCGGTCCGGACAGTCTCTGTGACTGTGTGAATGATTCGCTGTCTTGTCCCCATGATGACAGAGCATGACTGGAGTCCCAATGGCGACGGAGCCTCGGCTAGCAGGCTCGGTTCTCCCGGACCTTGATGTTGGAAGAGAAAGGGTAAGAAGAATACACCACATTTGGCCCTGTGTTTAGCAAGATTTACCGGGATTTGTACTACTATGGAAAAGCTACTTTTAGCTTCTAGATGGGGAGAAGTTGCCTACACCTGACAGAGTTAGAAAATCACACGTTTTGGGGCGCCTGGGTGGCTCAGCGGGTTAAAGCCTCTGCCTTCGGCTCAGGTCATGATCCCAGGGTCCTGGGATCGATCCCCACGTCAGGCTCTCTGTGAAGCAGGAAGCCTGCTTCCCTTCCTCTCTCTATGCCTGCCTCTCTGTCTACTTGTGATCTCTGTCAAATAAATAAAATAAAATCTTAAAAAAAAAAAAGAAAATCACACGTTTTGTAAATGTGTTTTAAGTAATGTGTTTTAAGTAAAAATGTGTTTTAAGTAATAATAATGTTAAGTAATAATGTTTTAAGTAATAAAGTAATAATGTTTTAAGTAATAATAATAATATAGAAAATAAATGACCCAGTAAGATGACTTTTGTATGTGGAATTGCTGTCCTGGCTCCAGATTGTCACTAGTGGTGACTCAAGAGTGTATTTGTTAGTGGGATAGAGGAACTGGAACCCATGTCCCTGAGCAGGAGGAGTTTGCTCTGCCATACTGGTCATATTTACAAGATATTTTCATACTATTGCTGTTGTCCTATTCATGCATTTCATTTCTCACTACTCTGTGTCTCCATGGCCGTGTTAGTTACTTGTAAAGAAATACTCGGTCTTTTTCAATATTCTAAAGTGCTTTCTAAGTGCTAAAAGCAGATGTAGAAAACAACATCTTGCTTAAATATCTTATTATTAAAATTCATATGAAATACCATCTTTTGGAAATGCAAGGGCTAAACCAGGTCTTTATGCAGTGCTCCTTGGGTTTGAACTCTGGTTCCAGGGAGGAGAGAGAAGAAAGACCATTAGAGGACTCTGTGTTCCTAGCTAGGCAGTGTTAATCATCGTCTATATGTTCTGTGCATTTTGTTTGTGTGTCAATAGAGTATGCAATGGACAAATGAGTCCTAATCTTCCTACATATTAAATAGGTTACCAGAGGACAGAAGAATTAGTAAACATGGATTTCATAACTTTTGTGTTAAAATGTACGAGACGGGGGTGCCTGGTTGGCTCAGTGGGTGGAGCATGCAGTGCTTGACGCGGGGGTTATGAGTTCCAGCACCACGTTGGGTGTGGAGATTACTTAAAAATAATATCTTAAAAAAAAAGAATTTATAAACAGTGTATCTTCTCTAAATGACTTGTGGAAGTGAAACAGTTAAAATTGCCTCTTATAAAATCAGATATTGAGACTTGTGGATTCTATTAGCATTTGTCTTGGTTTTCTTCCAGAATCTGGGCTCTTGACTGCTTGGGTTAGTTTCAGTTCAGCAACCTGCTTCAAGTTCTCCAAGTCTCCTATTTTCTTATCTGCAAAATACCAGTATCACCTACTCAGTGAGCTATTCTGAGAGTTAAAGTAGATAGTAAATAGGCAGACTTGGAATGGTTGTTGGCTTCTAGTAACTTGTCAGTGTTGGTAATCCATTTTTCTAGTTCTGTATACAGCCAGAGTTTAGCATGCTTACAGGAGAGTAGGAGAAATTAAGTCTGAAAAATAGGCAGAGGCTGGGTTGGGAAGAACCTCATCACCCAGTTAAGAAGATCAAATTCTGGGTGTAAAGGGAACCATTTAAAGATCTGCTTAAGATGAAGAATGCTTGATAAATCTTGTGGCCAATATCTATCAACAGGTCAAACAGGAAGCTACTGTGGTGGTCTACGAAGGCCATGACGCCATGACGTTACCCTAAATGAAACAGTAGGAAGGAGGAAAAGTAGAGCAGAGTAAATCTGAAGAAATAGGACTTGTGATACATTGAATTACTCAATTTGTGTTGAGTAAAGTAGAGATATCTAGGAAGAATTACTTTTTCCTTGTTTGGAAGGCTAAGTGGATGTAAGTGATAAGACAGTGAATGAAAAATAAATAGTTTTTGTGCATAGATTATAGCTAATATAAATTTGGAATGTGTTAAATATATGATACCTAGGAAAATATATGATACCTAGACATGTATGATACACAGTTTAACCTGGAACTTCAATGATTGGGCTGATGTTATTGACTGGAATTCATCAAAAGTATAATGATGATTAAAGAATGGATGATCCCACCAAGCTAATGAGAAAAAATACAGATCAAGAGTGGAATTGCCAAAATCAATATTTAAGAGCTGAGGCAAGGAAAATGTTGAAGAAGAATCTGAGCCATCAAATAATCAGAAGAAAATGGAGTTAAGAGGAAATCAAAGAATGAGCCAATTTTAAAAAAGGAGTGAGTACCCAACAGTGTGACATTCTGCAGAAAGGGAGTAAGGTAGTAACTGAAAAAGCCAACTGGGTTAGGTAGTGAAGATGTTACTCCACGTCTTGGTGAGTGCAGGATGAGTAGAATGAAATGGACAGAAAGCAGATGGCAGCATTTAGGGAGGAACAAGAGGGGAAGAATTGGAAATATGAACACACACCAATATTTTTCCTAAAGCTTTAACAAATGGAAGGGCTAGAGGGGCCATTAGCCAGAATGGATCTCACACTCGAGGGATGTGGTTTTATTTTGTTTGTTCTAGCTTTTAAGATGAGGAAAGTATGTTTTGGGGCTAAGGAGGGGAGACTACAGGTACAATAAATTTATAGAAGAAGGGGCTGGTTTTATATCTCTAATATTTAAAGACCCATTTTCTTTTCACCTGGAATCATACACTCATTTCCCTCATCTAGAGATTTCTCTGTTCTCCTTAATCTTTTTTTTTTTTTGTTGTTGTTGTTTCTTAACTCCTCTTCTTCCTGCATTTATGCTTACACTGGTACTTATATTCTGTACTTGTCTGTTGACATGTCCATTCATTTGCACTTTTCCTAGTCCCTCTGCTGCTCTCTTAGGGATTTTGCAAGATTATTGTGCCTAGTTGGATAGAAGTTTTTCTGCTGATGTGATATCATTGATAAGAATAATTGATTCATAGTTGTGGAAAATACTGGTATTTTAATCTGGTAACACTTGTGTAGTTTATCAGGTGTAGTCAATGCTTGAATTTAACCCCATGATTTAAGGAGAAACCCAGGTCCAACATACCTGAAGTAAGAATAGATATATTTGCACAGTATTTTCATACTATTTAAAGAACAGCTTTTAAGAGAAAAGACAAAATGCAAGTTTATTTTCTGCCTCAGTTGGTCAGAAAAGGATCAAACCTTCACTCAAAAATAATCTGAAATAGAAACTTTAAAGTGTTAATTGTTAAAACAACTTAATGCTTACTGACTCTCCTTGCACTTTCAGATTGTCTTATGGGAGGAATATGACCATCTCCAAGCTATGAAACACTTAAACAAACTTGAAATAAAAAACTCTAAGTAGAAGCCCACTTTATGTGTGTCTCAGAACGTGATCAGAAAATCATGTTTTTAACATGCTCTTGTCTCTGAGATTGCTGGATGTATATGGAAGTGAAATAGCTGCTTTTTCCTCTCTGGGCCAGTGTGCCACGTTGAGTTCGCTAAGCACCTTTTATTGCTCTACAGCAACAAAGGAATTGTGGCGCATTTTCTTAGTGTCAGATTGGACAACCCATAACCATCAGAGCCCTCAGCATCGCGTGATTACATAATGATCTTTAAGAAAATGCAGTGCTCAAAAGCAATTCAATTTCAAGAATAGGATGTGTCTTGTGGCAGCAGGCTCACATTAGACAGTAGTGGTGGGATAGTGTGCATTAGCTGGAGGGGCCTGTAATATAAGCAAATAGAAACAAAAAATGATTCTTGAAAAAATTTACCTTATTTACTTTTGGTGTTATGGAAGATGGTAAAAGATCTCAAATTTATAGTCCTGAGAAATGGTAAAAACCAAGTTTAGATCACAGGCTTTCGATTCACATATACCTGTTATTTTTCCTGTTATTTAGGAAAGAAGTATAGGGAGAGAGAGGTGTGGTTTGGGCCAGAAAATAGGAAATTGAAAAAAAAAATGGAAAAAAAGAAACCAGGAGATTCAACCCAAACTATTTTTTTTTAAAGATTTTATTTATTTATTTCACAGACAGAGATCACAAGCAGGCAGAGAGGCAGGCAGAGAGAGAAGGAGGGGAAGCAGGCTCCCTGTTGAGCAGAGAGCCGGATGCGGGGCTCGATCCCAGGACCCTGGGATCATGACCTGAGCTGAAGGCAGAGGCTTTAACCCACTGAGCCACCCAGGTGCCCCTCAACCCAAACTATTTACTAAAGAAGATGGCAAGCCATGTGTAAACAACAAAAAAAAAAACCCATATATATATATATATTTATATATATAAAAAATATATATAATATAAAAAATATATAAAAATATATAATATAAATATATATAAATAAAATATAAAATATAAAATATAATATAAAATATATATAATAAATATATATTATATATAAATATATAATATAAAATATATATAATATATTTATATATATAAATATATATATAAAATATATATTTATATATATATATATATTTTTTTTTTTCTTTTAGTTAGTTTTTGCATTTGTTTTTTAGCCTAATTCTATGTGGTAATTCTCATGTGCTAATACCATTACTTTGACATCTAATATTATAGGGCTCCTTTTGCTTATTTATTTTTGCTTGGGCTTAAGATACCCTGGCTTTCACCTCTCTAGTAAGTATTATCACATCTTAATTGAGTACCAAAAAGTAATTGAGTACCAAAAAGACATATTTGTCCTAGGAATAGGAGGATTATGTCTGTCCTCCCCAAACCAAATGCTGGAACCAAATTAAGCCCTTCTGGCACTCAGGCTCTTATATCAGAGGCCTATTTATTGGCCTTGGAAATTAATTGCCTCTTTCAGTAACTACTTACGGACAGTAACCATGTCCTTCAAAGTGCCAGAAATGAATGGATGAATAAAACTAAGAATTGACTATGGAGTAGCCCTGGTGTGCTAAGGGTCACAGACAGCCTCTGGTTGGTTGCAATAGGCACGTAGTGCATATTACTGGATAATCTGAAGGTGTAATGAAGTAAGATCTAGATAGATACTAGAAAAGTAGAAGGAGAGTAGGGAGAAAGGAAGGGAAAAGAAAAAGTTGAGCCTAAGGTGTAGTTAGGATCAACCATAGAGAGTAGGCTATGGGAAATAAGTTGTACAATTGGCTGTGAGGGTTTCTGCCTCCCAGAAGAGTAGGGCTTCCTACTGACTTTGCTCAAACTTACACTATTTTGTCGCAAGAGCTGAGCCAATTGTGTGGTTCATGCACTAGGAAAGCTGGTTGAGCAGTGGATGTTAGGTTAAGATTCTAATTAACTCAGTCTTCCTACAGCAAGGAAAAGGGCTTGTGTGTTTCCCAAAGTACAGAGGAAAGGCAGTAAGTACCCTATTCTCAGCTTGTTTCCCCCTCCCTTCTCCTCCAAGAGGGAATGAGAGGCTCTGCTTTTGATACCAAGAATAGTATATGAATGTATTCTGAGTGAAAAACCCTATGACTTTGTCTGCACTTTGGCTTGTCACATGTTCCTATGACTTTGTTGATATAGCACAGTAATAACCTTAAAATCCTTAAGCCCCCATCCTGCCCAAAACCTTGAAACTTCAAATATAAATATGTTTGCCTAAATTCAATTCACCAAAATCAACTTTATCAATTAGAATAGTTTCTGAATGACTTATTAGATAAATTTGCATGTTTCTTTAAACATTTATGAAATTTAGAGCAATTCATATTGTTTGATTTTTGAAACCTTTGAAGATCTCTATAAAGTTTAGTTATCTGGCTCTCATATTATTTTGCTAAGAGCCTTTTCAGGTTTGCTGAATTTGCTTCTCTACCATATCCCCACATCTAACTTGGTGAGAGCTGGGGATGAGTAAAGGGGAACCCTCATTGGTGGGAAACTATCTAGAGAAGGTTCCAGAAATTGGACATTTAGTACATATTGGGTGAATTGACTTTTGAAAAATTAGCTCTTAGTAAACTGGCTGGCTTTCTGAAACTTTAGGAACTAAGTCTAAGAGGTTGCCTACTGATTTTCATAGGCATATTCTTTTTTTCCAAATCAGAATCAATTTCCTAGTAAATGGAATAAAATCATGCTAGAGGAAGGAGCCCAGAAGAACAGGGTACTTGTGCACTGAACAAGGTTATTTACAATTAGAGAAAGGTGTGTTAATGTGAGAAACAAGTCTCCTGTTAGATTCAACAGTGTAGAACCAGATGCGTAAGGGGCTAGTGTTACAGAGATCTTGGGATGATTAAAAGTGACATATGCTTGGAATTTAAAAAGGGATTTTTGTGTGAGTAACTGCAAATCCTAGCAAGGATGATTTCAAAGCTCACTGAAAAGCAGAATCTTCCACTAAAAAGGGTTGTTTTTCTTCTGGTTGTAAAGGAAAACACTGTTGGAGAAATGATAGTGCTAAGTTATCCAGCAGTACTGATACGGTCAGAAAGCAGTAGCTGTTGCTAGGAGCAAGAAAACATAAGGGCAGAATTGATTAGAGCTGTGAAAAGAAGTCCTACTTCTGGAGGGTGCATTTGTTTTTATGGAGTGAAAGCATTCAAAGACGAGGGAGACACACAACAGATTTCTTTCTTCTTTCCCACAAGTTACACACAATTCAACACTCATTGGTTTGCAAATAGTAAGCTAATTTCCCCCTTGCTATGTTATATATATTTTCACATGGCAGTTGGTAGGCGGGCATAAAAGAAAATTTAAACTCAAAAGAAAATAATTTGTCAGTTATTAATATTGCTGATATAATGGAAAGACAACTATGCTTTTAGAATATTGTTGAATTATTTATTGATTAAATGTGACTTAAAGAAGAAACAATGAGTTTATTTTCTAACAAATATACATTTAATTCTACAGATTTGTTGGTTGTATGCATTAGAAAGGGTGAAAAATGGAAGTATAAACAGTACAAAACTTTTACAAAGAGAAAAATAAATTCAATAAGGAATAGAAATTTTAAAAATTCTAATTAGAAATTTTTTGTGCGGCTTGACTTAGTATAGTCTAAGTTGATAGCACAGTCTCACAGTTACCAAAACATAGGTCAAAGTGAAAGTCTGTAGGACAAATTTCAGAAAGGGAGTGGAGGGGCGCCTGGGTGGCTCAGTTGGTTGAGCAGCTGCCTTTGGCTGAGGTCATGATCATCGGGTCCTGAGGTCATGATCTTGGGGTCCTGGGATGGAGTCCCACATTGTTCTCCCTGCTCAGCGGGGAGTCTTCTTCTTCCTCTGCCCCTGCTTGTGGGTGTGTGCTCTCTCTCTCAAATAAATAAAAAAAAAAATAAAAAAAAAAAAAGGAAGGGGATTCTGCTCATGTGGAAATCTTCATGAGGGTCCTTAGAAATTCAACCAACTTATTTCATCATTATGAAAGGATAGTTGTTTTTTTTTTCTTTTGATTGCCTTTACTTTAGTGAAAAGTTTATGACAAAAAGCACAGGTTTTCTTTCCACTCGGAAAACAGTACAGCCATTTTTGATTACCAGGGTAATAGTGACATTTTCCCTAAGCTTGGAGCCTTCTCTATATCTGCAGAGAGTTCTAACTTTAGTTTCATTGTTTCTCCATTTATTTTTGAGGTAGCTTATACTCTTAGCTCTGCTGACTGTGTATAATTCTATCAGTCCTTTGACTATCCTTCTCCATCAGTCTTGACTTTGAGGATATAAAAAGGTTTTTGCTGGTTTCATTTAATTTAAATTGGCATCTTCAAAGATGTTTTCTTCATAAACATATATATCCATACTCTGTTGTCCTCTTGCTAAATTGTTTTAGTATTAACTGACTCCAAGGACTTTGCTTATCTTTTTCATTTCTATTAACTCTTCTCCACAACTTGTACAATCCCTTAGATGTTTTATATTTGCTCTGTATCCAGCATTTTGAATTTTAGTGGTATATTTACGCTCTGCTTATTTCTCCTATCTCCTGAAGAGTATCTCTGGAAGAGTTATGGATAGGGTCATAAAATCCAATAAAGATGCATTTGTCAAACTGATTTACTCTGTTAAATTCATAAAAGAATCCAGATTTCTGCAGATATTTGACTACTGTAGTGGAAATGATAAGAAGTGCAAGAGTCATCCAGGCACAGATATTAAAAACAGCCACATGAGTAAAAGCACTGTTGCTTAATGCTAAATTGTTTCTTCTCAAAAGATAAGGCAATTGCCTCAGTAGAAAAATTAATCATAAAGCATGTTAAATCATCAGGCGTGATAAAAATTGGCTTTTATGATTCATGCTAATTAGTTTGGGGAACTAGAAGGTATAACTAAGTAGACTTGTGAGAACAACTCACAACTAAGTATGTTCATTTTACTTTCAAATTCAGACAAGGCAAATGCTTTACAGAAAAAAAAACCCACAAACAAGAAGTTTCCAAATTTATTATAAAACCTACAGTTTTAAGTCATGGAGCCTCAGTACCATAGTGTGATTTTTATAAATCACCTGGTGAGTAAATAAATGACTCTGAGCAAAACATTAAAATAAGAGAAAAGTTTGTCCTCAGTATTTTGTCCCCTTCCTTGTCATCATATTTCTACAAAATTCAGTGCCTTTTTCCCCTTGTCCCTGGCTGTCCTGGTCACAGTAATAGGAAAATTGTATCATCCTGGGTAAGTTGTCACAAGCAAAAGTAGCTGGAAGTAACAGACTTGAATTTTCCTTATTTGTTCAAGGGAGCAACTTAAATGTATTTTGTGTGCTTGCAATCAACTATAACTATTAGTTTTTTTAGATCTCATATTTTATATCTTTTGTTCTGACACTGAAGACGTAATCCACTCATTTTCTGGTCACTGTGTTTACTTCCAGCGGAGAATTTCCTTCTGTTGTGTCTCTTTCATCGTCACGTTGGTTCCCAGATTAGGACAGTTGTGAGGGTTTGTGGTTGATGACATTGAGTTAGATCTTTTTCTTTCCTTTCCTTTCCTTTCCTTTTTGCTCAATTTTAGTGGGCACCATGCTCCATTTCTTTTCTTAACCTGTGTTTCCATTTGCTTTTCTCCTCTCATTTTGAAAATACCTGAAGGCATAGCTCATTGATATATCCCTTCCTCTTACCCCTTTTCCCTAGGATTCTCTTTACAAGTCACTTTGGCCTGTGCTAAAAGATAATCTGGTTGACACAATGGAATATAAATAGATTTATCCTTCTCTTTAACCCTTTTTCATTGTCCAAGCAGCAAGCCTCTGTATCTTAGTCCTAACTTGACCATCAGACAGGACTATCAGATTCTGTTTTTGAGATGGTTAGTGGAGTTCTTGTTGTCCAATGGATTGAAGGTAAATAGCTTGAGGATTAGCCAGGAGACCTAAGGGATCCAATTGTTAGTAAGGAGATAGGAGTTTTGTTTTCTTTCTTCCCTTCAATCTTATGGTAAGACAAGTCCATAATCCTGGAAACATCTGATTTTGAAATGGATATAAAGCTTAATTCTGTAGAACTTCCATTCTGTAGACAATGTCAAGGTACAAACCAGAATTATTTGCTTATTGCTAAAATATTTCCAGGAGTTTTATATGTATATAATTGATGGCCGCCCATACGGTATGATCATGTAAAAAACAGCTGATTTTCATGAACATCCATTTCCCCCCCAATACAAATAATTTGGGATTCACACTTATCTTTTCATATGACAAACTATACTGAATTTAAATTAAGAAGGAATTGTAAATTGAAAAGCCACAGTATTCATTCAGCCTTCATCTTTAAAAAGTATGTGGCCATCATCTTTATCAAAATACCTCAAATTAGAGCAGTATTTTTAATCTTCATTTTGCTGATGAGGAAATGAAGGACAGAGAGGGGTTAAGTGAGTCACCTATTATTACACAAAAAATTAACAGCAAAATTTGGACAGAAACTAATATTACTGATTCCCTAGATACCTTTGTTATTTGGTTTGTTTCCTTGTTGTTTACTGAGCAGCAATATCTTCTAACATAAAGAAAAATTACAGTTCAAGATTTTTAGCCTCCTACTACTAACTTGTATTCTAAAAAATACAGAAGAAAAAAACCATACGCTTTGTAAAAATACTATGATATGATGATAACATAGACATTATATAGTTTATCAAAGACATTGTGAAATGGTGCTTCTTTGAGTCTCTATGGAAAAAACCTTTTTGGAGCTATTGATATATGTCAAGATCACAATCATTCAGAATCTTGCAGGGTTAGCAGAAAAGAGGAAAATATATCAGGCAGTTGTATGAATGAACATATGTATAAAGTATAGTGATCCTCTAAATTCATTCTTTAATCAAATATTTATTGAGCAGTTACTATGTGTAGAGTTTATTCTAGGTTTTTGATATTGGGAAAATGTGTATTTAAAAATGCAGTACAGGGGGAAATGTGTACTTAATACTCTCAAAATTAGGAGAAAGTAGTAGAATTTTGGGTTTATCTTAAGTCACCATAAAATCTATTAGCCCCTTTCTGCACTCCTTTTGATTTTGCTACTCTTGTTTATAAACTCATTGTCAAATGATTGAATAAAATACTGCCTGCTTTTGTTCTGATGTTGCCCTTTGTACCATGTCAGAAAATATTTGAACTTTTCAGTGTTTTGTATCTCAATTGTCAATTCCCAATTATTTCATTCTTCTTGCTCTGATTTATGACTTCAATTTTCTTCCTTTTGTTAACTTTGTTTCAGATTATCTATTCTATTTTATCTGTTTTGTTCTTTTATTGATGAATATTTCTTTGGAACATCCCTGAGGTCAAGGCAATAACACTTGACTAGATAGCAGAGATTGGTTAGAAGTCTATTTCTTTTTGAAAAATAGCTATTTATAGAAAGTGTAGTTTATAAAACCAACTTCTGTGCTTTAGAGAGATTTTTAAAATCTTTTGCTTTAAGTATATTCTATCTGCTCATGGTACTTCATAATAAAGTATAAACATTTATTTATTTTATTTTCCTGTGGGAAAATACCTGTTAAATGGTTTCTGGAACCCAGAAAGAAGATTGACTATCTCATGTTCAGGTGGAAAAAATGTGTTTGGTTCTCTTTGATCTTTTGAAATAAGGAATTTCAGATTTCTCAAAGATTAATTGGAGAATATTGACATTTGATAACCCATGATGTATTATATGCAATAATGAATCTCTCCTATGGATTGAAAATAGTCAAGCTGATGAAAGATGATCCTTTGTCATTTTCATGTGAAGTAACCCAAGAGTATTTACTAAATGAGTATCTCTCCTCAGTATTGTGAGTTTTAGAGGAATAGGCGTAATTACATTTGATATTATTTTGGAACACATTTTAAAAGGGCACTAAGAAAGAGAGTTTCATGGCAAGATATACTACTTTTCTCAAAAATATCCTGAATAATGATTATTGCTAAGATGTTTTCAAAAATGTATTAAGATTTATTTGATGACTTGTTTAGAACAAATGGCTACTTTTTATATCCATTGTAAACCAGCACTTTTACTTCACACATATCAACTGAAGTTCTTACAGTTGTGAGTTTGTAAGTGCAGAAAGAAAATACATTAAATGGTTTTAATGTCAGATAAAAATAGCATATAAAAACTTAGCCATATTCCTTGTATTTTTAAAGAGTATTTCTCCTTGAGAATGTATCTTTGGGGTGCCTGGGTGGCTTAGTGGGTTAAGCCTCTGCCTTTGGCTTGAGTCATGATTTTGGGGTCCTGGGATCGAGCCCCACATCAGACTCTCTGCTCAGCAGGGAGCCTGCTTCCCCCACCCCTGCCTACTTGTGATCTCTGTCTGTCAAATAAATAAATAAATAAATAAATAAATTTAAAAAAGAATATATATCTTTAAGTATATATATTTAAGGGACCACCATGGTGAAAATGTTGAACACTGTCAGCATATATGTATCATTTTCTTTCTATTTGAGTTTTTGTAAGATGAATAAGATTAATGTTCCACATTTATGTTCACATGTATGTTCACTATCATTGCTCCTCTAGTGACTACTAAAAATGGAATTGTAATCAAGTATTAATATTCAAGGCACGTTCATGAAAATGGTTCCTTAACTGTATCTGGAGGGAAGACTGGAAATCAAACTTTTTTTTTTTTTTTTTTTTTTTTTTTTTGTGAGTGAGTGAGAGAGCATGAGAGCACTGGGGATAGGGGCAGAGGGAGAGAGAATCTTACGTAGGCTGCATACCCAGCATAGAGCCCAACACAGGGCTTGAACTCAGGACCCTAAGATCATGACTTGAGCTGAAATCAAGAGTCTCATGCTTAACCTAGCAGCCACCTAGGCACCCCACCATTCTTTTTCTTAAATTCCTCCTTTCTCTAGACCCTATCATGAGTTACAACTTTCATTTGGGTAACTGCTACTTCCTTCAAACATCCTTCCTTTGGTTTTTCTGGTGACTCTCTAACTGATCCTTACAATTCTTGGTTTACTTTACTTGCAAATGACAAAGGATCATCTTTTATCAATTTGACTATTTTCACTCAATAAGAGAGATTCATTATTGCATATAATACGTCATGGGTTGTCAAAATTTATAAATATTTGGAATTTTTCCCTCAAATATGCATAAAATTACTTTTATTCATTAACAGCACACAATTGAGTAAGTATATTTTTTACATTGCATATGATTTAGCTTCAGAATAATTTCTATTTCTTTATGATTACATGAAGGTAGGTGGCCAATCTCTATAGAATGTTATAAAATTATTTGGCATGCATGGTATAGACAACAAGTCCAATAGACAGAAACCAGAGAATGGAAATATCACATTTTTCTGGAGTCTCAATAAGTATTTCCTAGAAGAGTTTATGTGTGAATTAGATTCTTTTCTTGGATAGGAATAGTATTTTAAAAATATGGTGTTGGGGCACCTGGGTGGCTCAGTCAATGAAGTGTCTGACTCTTAATTTTGGCTCTGGTCATAATCTCTGGGTCGTGAAATTGGTCTCCATGCTAGGTGTGGAGCCTGCATAAGATTCTCCTTCTCCCTCTGCCTCTCCCCACTGCTGCTCTTGTGCTCTTGATCTTTCAAAAGAAAAAAAAAGTGATTTCATGGTGTAAGCAAATGTGGGATGACACGCACCAGAACTTTGGTTTAAAAGATTTTATAATGGAGAATACTAATAAATAAGAGCAAAGAGATAAAGACTCAAAGTTTACATAGAAATAACCCTCAAAGGATTCTTATTATTTGTAAATGGAATCAGTTTTTAACTGCTATCACTCTGGGTTTGGTCTTTATTCATTTCTATATTTATTAAAAAATGAATAAGAAAAAGAGACAGTCATAAATCTCTCTGCTTTGAAGATGTCTCTCTCTCTTTTCAAGTCTGATTGCCATATCTGGGCAGTTGCCCTGGGAAATTTTTCTCTTCATAGCTTTTCCTCTTGCTCCACCTGGGAGATTATGTCTGATTTTGAAGCTGATGCCCAGCTTATGGGGAAGGTACTCAGACTTTGGGGAGCTGGTCCAGAGAGACCGAGGACTTGTGGTTCTTCAGCTTATGTCTCCATCCAGAGCTGTCCCTTTCTCCTAGCTGAGGTTCATAGTGATGTCCTTCAGGTTCACATCTTCTAAACAGGACATTGGTGGCCTGTGGCTTGTTCATCCTGCTTCTCTGTGTCTCCTCCATGTATCAGCAGGTCTTGAGGACTCCAGACCGGTTGCTTTGAGAGCTGCTTTGGTCAGTGTCTTCATGCTGACTGTGTCCATGCCTGGCAATTCCAGCCAATGCCCAAACACTTTCCCATCTCTATTAAAGTATGACTGCACATACCTCTTCTCCTGAGGTCACTTTGGATTTTAACCTTACTTACCATGAAATATTCTTAGTTCTGAACATTGAACATTTATAAGCTGGACCAATGCACACTATTTATTTTACCTTGGGACCAGTTGCTTGGTAAATTATCTTTACTCTCACATGAAAGTTATTGCATTGTTGGGTAAGATATAATGTAATGTAAAGCTTGTAGGGCTTTTATCTTTACTTGTTCACTAAAAAAATTAATATGTATACATGAACTTGTTCTGTGAATTTGGTTTATAGACCGGAAAGATAATAATTACCATATTTAACTTTAAGTAAATTATATTCTTTCAGTGAGCAGGTACCTTTTTATTGAAGATCTTGTAACTAAGCAGTACCTTGGGTGTTACTTGAAATAGCGAAAATAAAGGAATAAGGGAGAAAAATGAAACACAACACTGAAAGACAGGGATGAGTATGATGAGATAAGTACAGGCTTAACACCAATACTGGAACATGTGCCATAAATTTTATATGCCTCTTTGTGGGTTTTATCACTTAAAATTACTAAGTAATATGTAAAGTGATAACCTTTCCACCCCCAGTCAGTTTAAAGACAATTTACCAATTGAGTAGAAATTTTTAGTGATGGAAAAATTAATATTTATCATATGAAATGAGAAGGATTTGAAGATAATGTTATAATTATTTCAGCCTTGATTTTTAAATACTGTTGTGTTATCTGATGGCGTTCTCTCAAAACAATCTTTGGAGGTAATGAGACCAAGTATTATTAATTTCTTTTATAGATGAAACTGAGACTTAGAAGTGAAACTGTCTTCTCTAAGGCTAGGGCATATTAAAGTCTGCTAAATTTAACTATCTAACCTCAGTGACTTGGATACCAGAAATTTCCTTTTCTTGAACATAAATGTGGACTTTTGCTATGAAGGAAATAATCTTAGGAGCTAAAACTGGTACAGTGAGAGAGAAGAACTTTCTCTGTATTATGGACTGTGGAGTTAGGCTGAGCATTTTCTTCAGTCACTCAGACCTGGTGGGAAGGAAGCAGGGTGAGTAATGCCCCCAAACCTCTGTATTTCTGCTATTGGAGCAAAGGAAATGAGTGGTATTGATGCAATTTTCTGCCTCAAGGGAGGGATTCTGATTTCTGAAGTCTAGCAAATACTGAGATGACTAAGAACTAATCAACAACTAGAGTCCTTTCCCTGCAGTGAGGTCAGGGCTAGTTCTGAGCTCCACATTTTTTTTTTTTCCAAGAAAATGCTTTTGTTTTATTTGGATATATACTGTTTTCCATTGTGCTGTACCAGTTTATATTCCTACCAACAGAGAACAAAGTTTTCCTTTTTTCTACATACTTGCCAGCATTTATCTCTTGGCATTTTGATAATAGTCCTTCAAACAGGTGTGATATGTATATCTCATGATTGTTTTGACTTGCAATCCTTTGAAGATTAGTGATATTAGCACTTATTCATATCTGTTGGCCATTTGTATACTTTGCAAAAAAAAATTCAGGTTGTTTCCCATTTTTAATTGGATTATTTGGTTGGGGGGGTGTTTGTTTTGTTTTGTTTTCTGGGGTTTTTTTTTGGCCATTGTCTTGAAAGAGTATTTAAATATATTTTGGATATATGATTTTCAAGTACTTTCATTCAGTAAGTTGCCTTTTCTTTTTATTGATTGTTTCTTTTGGCGTTCTGAAGCTTTTTATTTGGATATAGTCCACTGTTTTGTTTTTGCTTTTGGTGTCATATAAGAAAAAATCATTGCCAAGCCAATGTCAATAAATTTTTCCTTATGTTTTCTTCTTGGGGACTTCTGGCTTTAGGTCTTATGTTTAAATATTTAATCTACATTGAGTTAATTTTTGTGAGTGGTATAAAATAGGGATCCAGTTTCATTCTTTTGTATGTGAATATCCAGTTTTCCCAGTACCACTTATTAGACGGACTTCCCTTTCCCCATTGAGGAGTTTTGGCTTTTCTGTCAAATATAAACTGATTGTATATGCATATTTATTTGGTTCTTTAAGTTAATTAATAAATTATTAATTTTTTATATTTGAGTATAGTTGAGACACACTGTTACATTAGTTTCAGCTGTACAATGTAGTGGTGCAGCTTCTCTGTGCATTATGCTGTGCTCATCACAAGTAGAGCTACCATCTCTCCCCATACAATGCTATTACAATATCATTAACTATATTCCCTATGACGTACCTTTTATTCCCAAGACTTATCAAATCCAAAACTGGAAGCCTGTTTCTCCCACTCTCCCTCACCCATTTTACCCATCCTTCCCATCTTCTTCCCTCTGGCAACTATCAGTTTTTTGTCTGTATTTATAGGTCTGATTCTGCTTTTACCGGTGATATATTTCTGAGCTCTTGATTTTTATTTTCTTCAATTGGTCTCTATGTGTGTTTGTTTATTTGCTTGTTTTTTATTTCCAGTAGTTCAAATTTTGTTTTTAATATGGCCTTGTTATTGTAAACATGTTATATCAAACAGCAGTAGGAATTTTTACACGTACTTCTTTTTTTTTTTCATTTTCTCTTTTGGATGTGCTTTATTTTTTTAATTTTTTTCCATTTTTTAATTTAATTAATTTACATAAAATGTATTATTGGTTTCAGGGGTATTGGTCAGTGATTCATCAGTCTTATATAACACCTAGTGCTCATTACATCACGTGCCCTCCTTAATATCCATCACCCAGTTACCCCATTCCCCCACCTCCTTCCCCTTCACATTTACTTGGTGCTTGAATCCTTCTTTACCTAGCTAGTGTCTAAATGTGGTGCTGGGGAAAGAGCTTTCTTTGTATAAGATGAATAAGCTGGCCTCACTGATACCTACAAGACCTACATTGGAAAAAAGCATTCATACTATGGGGAGGGAGGTGCTTTCTTCCCTTTCCTCTACCCACCCAACAGATACTATGAGGTCTTACCTTAGTAATTCCAGAATTTTAAAATAAATGGAAAGAGCCTCAATTATCAAATTGATAAAACAATAAGTAGGCTCTACCTTCTAATTTCTAGATCTCCAGGTTTGGGGACATGCTTTCCATGTTGAATGTTTGCACCAGACTTCTGGAAACCTTGTTCCAGCAGGGATACCAAGCAGTGTCAGCAACATTACAGGGAAAAATGGCTTTCAGTGCATCAGTCCAATTTTCTGGCCTCTTCTCTGAAAAGCAGTATTAACTCGGCTTGATCTCACTTTGGCTGGGTAAACATACTTGAAGTTCTTTTACTTACCATAACTGAATAAGTGATGAATTTTATCGTGGGACATAGATTTAGAATTATTTACTATGTATATGATATCAACTTGGATCCTATTTTGTACTCCAGCAAATGCAGAAAATATATTATATAATAAATACAAGTTTACTTATCTCATGGGAACAGTTCTTTTACAAGTTTCATAAGAATTGGTTGGACCTGAATTTAAGAACGTTTAAATCTTTGAGGAAAAAATATTGTCAATTTTAACAATTTTTGACAAAGTAACTATAACTCACTTTTTAAAAAAATTTTTTTTATTTTTTCAGTGTAACAGTATTCATTATTTTTGCACCACACCCAGTGCTCCATGCAATCCATGCCCTCTCCAATACCCACCACCTGGATCCCCCAACCTCCCACCCTCCGCCCCTTCAAAACCCTCAGATTGTTTTTCAGAGTCCATAGTCTCTCATGGTTCAACTCCCCCTCCAATTTCCGTCAACTCGCTTCTCCTCTCCATCTCCCCTTGTCCTCCGTGCTATTTGTTATGCTCCACAAATAAGTGAAACCATATGATAATTGACTCTCTCTGCTTGACTTATTTCACTCAGCATAATTTCTTCCAGTCCTGTCCATGTTGCTACAAAAGTTGGGTATTTATCCTCTCTGATGGAGGCATAATACTCCATAGTGTATATGGACCACATCTTCCTTATCCATTCGTCCATTGAAGTGCATCTTGGTTCTTTCCACAGTTTGGCGACCGTGGCCATTACTGCTAGAAACATTGGGGTACAGATGGCCCTTCTTCTCACTACATCTGTATCTTTGGGGTAAATACCCAGTAGTGCAATGGCAGGGTCATAGTGAAGCTCTATTTTTAATCTCTTGAGGAATCTCCACACTGTTTTCCAAAGTGGTTGCACCAACTTGATTCCCACCAACAGTGTAAGAGGGTTCCCCTTTCTCCACATCCTCTCCAACACATGTTGTTTCCTGTCTTGCTAATTTTGGCCATTCTAACTGGTGTAAGGTGGTATCTCAATGTGGTTTTAATTTGAATCTCCGTGATGGCTAGTGATGAACATTTTTTCATGTGTCTCATAGCCATTAGTATGTCTTCATTGGAGAAGTGTCTGTTCATATCTTCTGCCCATTTTTTAAATATGATTTATAACTCACTTTTAATAAGTCCAGTTTTATCTCCGTCTTCCAAAATGGAAAGGTTCTGAGTTCATATTTCTTTATTATGCATTTATAAGTTACAAATTTTGACAAGCATTATAAATTTATCTCTTCATGAGTCTTTCACATTTCTGGTGTCTATTTTGGTGACCTTAAGTTGTGTTTTATTTAAACTATCTCTTGGATCAATTGAATAGTGAAAATAAGTATTTATTAATACTTACCGATTTTTGGAACCCAGAAAAGAACTTTTTTTTTCCTTGAATAAAACAAGTATATCAGATTGAATCATATTAGAAAGGAATAACTTAACAAATTACTGCTGCTTATCTAAGTTATTTTTATCTGTAATTAATTTGGGACTGCTCCCTCAATTACATGAAGTATCAGTTATGCCATATGTGATCTATGATTTATGACATGTATGTTAAACTATGTATATGTTCATATTTTGGAGTAAATAGTGTAATTTTAGATTTTTTTCTATCAAAATGGTCATCTTCAATTGGCAAAATATTCCTTGAATTATTAAGTCACATTCTGAAAGCATTACAAAATATTTAAAGGGATATTATTTACTAGGTTATAAACCCCCAAATGAATAAAAAGAATAAAGACTGAAGTAAAGAAAAAAAATATAAGTGATAGTTTATGAACATAAGGTCAAGGGACTCAAATGAGTATGGGTATTGTTGATAGCTTTTTACTATTCTTATTTGGGTGCAAATGGTTTGCTGAAATACTGAAAGAGAAGAGAGGCTTAGATCATGAAAAGCTCACACATAGGAGTATAATTTTTTTTCTCCGAGTGAGTAGTTCCTTCCTATGCAAACTTTTATTGTTTGCAGTCAAGAAAAATGGTAGTATATCTTTTTATGTCCTGTGTTTTTACTGCAATGGCAGTGTGGCTCCATTACATTTAGGTACACTTTAAGGAACTAACAGACTATAGTTAAAGGTGAACAAATTTGCTTGATCTCTGCAGTTATAAAACCAAAACTAGAACAGGACTTAGTGTTTTCTACTGGGCAACTTTTTGGTCTAATTTGGAGTTGCAATCCTAAAGTCATTTATTGAATGCCACAAAATGGTTTAGAGACAGAATTCTCAAGGCAGTGTTCCTGCTTATATTGTTAGAGTAGTAAAGTCTCGTGATTAAAAGCTTGAGCTTTGAAGTAAGAAAACTTGGTTTTGAATCCTGATTTTATCACTTACCAACCATGTGACCTTGGATAATTTCCCAAGATCTCAGTCTCTCCATCTGTAAAATGGGAGAAAAGAATTGGTAATTACAAGGAAAAAGAGAAAGGTTAGACTAAATCTTGTGTAGTTGACTTAGAATTACAGTTAATCTGTGTGAAATCAAGGTTTTTATATATATGTAAAATAGAGAAATGCATAAGCATATACAAACATGTGTATCTGGGTTTCTTCATAGTTCTGAGAGGGCCAAGTAGTAATGAAATGCCAGTATCAGGAAGTACCCAAAGAGTCTATAACTTTTCTTTTCTTTTTTTTTTTTAGTTTCATAATTCAGAGTTTATTTTATTTTTTTAAGTTTTAAAAAAAATTTTGTTATGTTTGTTACCATATAGGACATCATTAGTTTTTGAGGTAGTGTTCCATGATCCATTGTTTGCATATAACACCCAGTGCTCCATGAAACACATGCCTTCCTTAATCACTGGGTTAACCCATCCCCTCACCCTTCTCCCCTCCAAAACCCTGTTTGTTTCCTGGAGTCCATAGTCTCTCATGGTTCATCTCCCCCTCTGACTCCCCCCCCTTCACTTTTACCTTCCTTTCCTTAATGTCCTCCATGCTATAACTTGTTTTCTAAACCTATTCCCTTCCTCCCACCAGGACCCGATGTTGCCTGGAGAAATTACTGATTTCAGGGCTGGGATATAGAAAGTGTAAGATGAATCTGGAATATTTTGCACTAAAAAAACAACAACAAAACCAAACAAAGAAATTTCTTTAAATCTTAAATATTTCAAAAGGTATTTGAAATATCCCTTAAGGAAGACATAATGTGATCTTTTAAGCCATTTTGTTTATAGGGTAAATTAAATAATCATACTTTGTTAGGTGGGTTATGATCATTGTTTTCTCTCCCTTATCAGAAATCTCCTTACTGAAAGCATCTCTCCCTCATATGTGCTAGATACTTCACAGGTCTCATTAAGGGTTTCCTGCTACTGTCCATCAGAAATAAAGCATACGTATCAGAACTTAACTCAGGGGTGCATTTGCTTCTCAAAATTCCCCTGTATCATAGCTTCTTAACATTGTTTCATTGTTGTAAATATCTTGTTATATTAGTCTCTCCAAGAACCATATGACCATGAATGTAGCCCAGGCTGATAGGTATGTTGAAGAAAGGAAAGGAAGAGGAGATAATGAATGACTTTTCCATAATCTATTTAAATATTTTTATTACTTCTGTTTTAAAATAATGTATTCTAGTCGAGGTGACTTAATTTTCCTTACTTTTTAAGGCATTCTTAAAGTAGTGAATTTTAATAGTTTTCTGTATAACTATTGGATTGGAGAGATGGATGGATGGATCTGGAAGCTTGCTCTTGTGCGTCTTTCTGTGCATGTGGTTGTGAACCTCCTAATAGACACAGAAGGACAGGCCATAGTATGGAGTAGAGAGAAATAAAAGGGTTGGCAACTTTGTCAAAAGAAATTAACTATCTTTTGGTGATTTTGAAATCTTATGTTTGATGACTATGTTCCAGGAATGTGGAAAGGAAGACGGGGCAGCTCATTCTCTTACCCATTTACCTCCTCATCCTCTCATTCTGCCAGGCCCAAGAGGCCCTTGGCACTGTGCACAGACCCCAAGATGAGAGCTCTCATAAAAAATAAGGGAAAATAAGAAAGTATATCTATGGGAAGCAGCACAACAGAAATTGCAGAAATTGTAGTTAATGTGCAGCTACATTGAATTTAATAATATATGACACTTATCCCACCTTTAAGAGTGACAATTTGGCCTAGTTATTATTGGGTTCAGAAACATGGATTTTTTCTAAAAAAAAAAAATAAATAAGAAAGAAAATAAATCGAATAGAATTTTAGAGAGCAGAACATTGTAGAACTTCAGTTTACATTTTAAATAAATAAAGTTGGGTTCTCTTATGAATTTTGAAATTATGAAGGCAAACAAATTAAAAATAAATGGCTTAATTTTTCCAACAGAAAATAAAGGAAAAGACTTCCCATCCCCTCTCTTTTCCTAGAGCATTTGCTTTAGAAAACTTGTAATTTTGAGGTCTTTCTCTGTCTCTTTGGAATGTATATATATATTTTTAAAAAGCTAAATAAATATCTAAATATCTAAATAAATATCTAAATAAAAAGCTAAATAAATAGCTTTACAACCCAGGAAGTCTTTGTTAAGGACCTGGGAGCCAACCCCTTGAAATGTAACCATCAAGGAAGATAGAACACCAATTACTATGGGAGATAGGAGCCTAACTGGAGGCTGCTTACCTCCAACATGTAAAACTACTTCTTGTCATAAAGATAGGTTTATTTTTCCTTTGGACATAATAAATTAGAAATTTGTCCAAATTCCTTTGGACAAAGACAATTAGCAAACAGATTATTACTCCAATTATTAGGTGAATTTAGGATGGACTTTGTATGACAAATGGTGCTGTCAAGTCCTCTTACTTGAGGATGAGTTATGAGGTTTGTTTCTTTTTTGTTTTTGAGAACATGTCTGTAATGGGTATTTCTATTCGCAATATAAAAGGGTGATATTTCTTTCTGCCTTTTGCAATCTCTTAGCAGATTTCCTGTGGTGTGCAACACATTATGCTTTAATGCTTATTCAATAGTAAAATTGTCTTCATTCTCTTCTACCTTTGTGTAGAGATTTTCTGGTTTGGGAGGAGATTTGTTATTTAATTATTCACTTATTTATTTGTTTATAAGATTTTATTTATTTAAGAGGGAGGGGGTGAGAGAAAGAGAGAGCCATGAGCAGGAGAGGGAGAGGGAGAAGCAGGCTCCCTGCTGAGCAGGGAGGCCAATGGGGGCCTCAATCCCAGGACCCTGAGATCATGACCTGAGCAGGAGTCAGACGCTTAACACACTGATCCACACAGGTGCCCCAGGAAGGAGATTTTTATTTATTTATTTATTTAAATTCAATTAGCCAACATATATACATCATTAGTTTCAGATGTAGTGTTCAACAATTTATCAGTTGCATATGACACTCAGTGCTCATCCCATCACTTGCCCTCCTTAATGCCCCCTCCCCCCACCCACTTCCCCTTCAGCAACCTCACTTTGTTTTCCAGAGTTGGAGATTTGTTTTTTAAATTATATTTTTCCAACAGTATTTTGGATAAAACCTTTAAAGTGTATACTAGTAATGGCCAATATTTATTTAGCATTCAGCATTGTTTTGTTTTAAATCTTTCATGGGCAGTATTTGCAAGTTCATTTAACTAGTAAGTTATGAAACCAAGATTTGAAGCTAGACAGAATGAATTACCTGCATCTACATTTCACAAGTAGCTGTACTGCTTCCCCACATAAAACATGGGTGACTTCCTGGTTCAACATTTTAGTCAGAATTTTCATCAAGATGGTAACTACTTTATTAGGTTATTAAGGCATAATGTAATGGTTGGAATTTCCATTTGCCATACTAATTTTGAAAGAAAATCTGTATAAGTGTGAATTACTTTGACTTGTTGGCCAGCAATTTGGGGCTACTGGTAACCCCTAACTATGTAGTGCTTTGCATCAGTATTAGTCCTTAAATTGGTGAAGAAATAATGAAAACACTGAAAAAATACCCTTTACCTTCATTTGAAAGTAATTTCTAATCTAATTTTCTGCTGGGCTCCTGAATTTTTTTTAGATTTTGTTTTGTTTTGTTTTGTTTTCCGTATGTATGCAATAGCCCATTTTCCTTTCCTTTTAGTCAGCATTTTTCTGGAAAATATTTTGAGACTTGTCTCTTTAGAAGGATGTTGGAAAAATCAGGTCCCAGGATTTGCTGCATTATGTAGAGGGCTTGGACTCAGATTTTCTTGGGTATGCTAATAAGACCCCAGACCCACTGGTAGAATTCTGATTTAGGGTGAATAACAAGCCCACCCTACTCCTATTGGGGTAAGTTTCTGAGTGTTGGAAGTTGGAAAATGTCTCTTGCTTCTTCTAGGTTTTATTTTTCAGCTTTCTGAGTTGTGTGTTGTGGAGAGAGCTGGGGAGAGAAGTGATGTGTAAAATAATTTAGTGGTGGTAGGGATGGGGAGTGGTGGTGGTTGGTTGTACTCATGTAGAAAGAGAACCTTTAAAAATCGTAAGTTAAGACATTAAAAGTCCAGGCAACAAAAGCTGAAATAAAAACATGGGAATATATTAAAGAACTTCTGCACAGCAAAGGAAACAATATATTGAAAAGATAACATACAAAACGAGAGGAACTATTTTATATTAACGCTCTGATGAGGTGTTAATGTCCAAATATATATAAAGGACCTATATAACTTTATAGCAAAAAAAAAAAAAAAAACCCTACAAATAAAGAATGGGCAAAGAACTTGAATAGACATTTTTTCCAAAGAAGATATACAAATGGCCAATACATATATGAAAGGTGTTCAACATCACTGCACATCAGGGAAATGCAAATCAAGACTACAATGAAATATAAGCTCATACTTGTTAGGATGGCCCTAATCAAAAAGACAAGAGATAACAAATGCTGGAGAGGATATAGAGAAAAGGAAGTTTTTAATACACTGTGGGTGAGAATATAAAATTGTACAGCCATATGAAAACAATGTAGAAATTATTCAAAAAAATTAAACTACAATATAATCTAGTAACCCCATTCCTGGCTATATATCTGAAGAAATTGAAATCAGTATCTCAAAGAGATATGTGCATACCCATGTTCTTTGAATCATTACTCACAATAGCCATATATGGGAACAACTAAATATTCATCAGTAGATGAATGGATAAAGAATATGTGGCATACATATACAATGGAATATGAATCAGTTCCAAAAAAGAAGGAAATCCTGACATTTATAGAACATGGATGAATCTAGAAGAGAAATAAGCCAGAGAGAGAAAGACAAATACTGTATGGTATTGTTTGTATGTGAAATCTTAAAAACAACAACAACAAAACTGATTTCATAGAGACAGAGGAGAGAATGGTGGGTGCCAGGAGTCAGGGGAGGAGAAAATGGGGTGATGTAGGTCAAAGGGTGCAATTTTTCAGTTATAAGAAAAATAAGTTCTGAGGATCTACTGTACAGCATGGTGACTGCAGTTAATAATATGGTGTCATGCACTTGAAAGTTGCTGAGAGTAGATCTTAAGCATTCTTACCACATATACACAAAAAGTTAATTATGTGAAGTGATATGTTAATTATCTGAACTGATAGATATGTTAATCATCTTGATCTTGGTAATCATTCTAAAGTATATATGTACAGCTAATCATCATATACACTTTAAATATATATAATTATATTTGTCAGTTTTTCCTCAATAAAGTTAAAAAAAATCAGTTGTGAAGAATAGACATGAAATAGTCATCTGGCTTCTGGCTGGTAGAGATTTTTCCTCAGTTTTTCCTATATCTAGCATCTTGTTACTGAAAAATATTATTCCAGAAATAAGCCTGTCATCTGTTTTCCAAAATAATGGCTAGTGTTTTTTCCTATCCTTTAGGTTTCAGCCCCTCTTTTGGTAAATTTTTTAGAGATGTTTGGTTTTCCTACTTCTACTCACTCTAAAATGTTTCTTCACCTATGATTATTTTCTAAAATATCACCATATTCTTTTTCACTTCTAGCAATAATAAATCTAGAACAATTAGATTATATACAGTCAGTTCTCATTATTTGAGGCAGTTATGGTCTATAAAGTCCTCACAAACACTAAATTAACAAATACTGAACCAGAACTCCTAGGTTCCTGTGAGTTGCTTCTGGTCATACATTTTCATCAACTGAGTAACACATCACTTTGTTTTATGTATGTTTCTGCTTATAAACATCTTGTTTAGTGTGTGTTATTGATTCAATTCAACACTGAACGCATGGCCAACAGTGCTATAAGTCATACCTGAACAAAGATTATGTCACACTCATATGTCTTCCCAAAGACACATCACAGCCTTCCTATGTTTGGGAACACTGGGTAGCACTTCATCAGGGCCCATTTTAAACAGTGAAATCAACAATAAAAAGCATAAAAATGAGAAAAACATGACACTGAGGAGAAAGTGAAAAGGACACTTGTTTATAGGATGAGAGCTGAAACAAGAAGGAAGGGTCACCTTGTTTATCTCAGCTGGGAATGTTTGTCTTGGATAACACAAATGTTTCACTGCTCTGCATAGGTCTGTTTATGTATGTTTCTGTGAAAGTGCTGTTAGTATTGATTTTTGTGTTACAGATATTATAGCAAGTGGATAAATTCACAAAAATGGGATCTGTGAATATTGTTTATAAATTTGTGGTGTGCCCACTCCACCATACAGTACATTCCAGGAAAGAGAATATGAATGTCTTTTGCATTGCAACATTACTAGCACTGATGCTAAATAAAACAGTAAAGAGGCATCAAACTTGGCCTCAGTTTTCAACCAAAATATAAGATTTGACCTCAGTTTTGTCCTGAGACATAGGAAGGCTCAATTACTGAGTAACTACTTCACCAACATTTCTGACATCCCTGGTACTGCAAATGATAGACAGTGATGAAATTAGTTCACATCAAACTTAAGCAGCATAACTTTTTCAGTAAAGTAAACAAGATATGTCATTGGGATTTATTGTTAATCTGAGTATTCACTTTAAATGTAGGCAAGTATTCAATATATGTTGGACCAAAAATCTCCTTGTGTCTTTTATATGTTGGAAATTTTTAAAAGATTTTTTTTTTAAAGATTTATTTGAGAGAGAGAGAGAGTGAGCAAGCAAGCAAGCATGTTGTGGGGAGAGGCAGAAGGAGAGGGAGAGAAAAACTTAAGCAGACTCTGCTGAGTGTGGAGCCCAATGAGAGGTTATCTTGGAGCAATGTGTAGCTGTGAAATTAACATGCTTTACTCTTTATTTCATTTAGGATAAAAAGATTAATCAAAGACATTCCTAGGTTCTGACTCATGTGGCAAGTTGTATAGTAATTTTATTAATTGAGATTGGGTTAAAAACTGATTTATAAAAAATTATTAAATTATTAATTAATTAATTAATTAATTAATTTAAAATTATTTTATTTTTTATTATTATAAAATTATTAAAAACTGATTTTCTAAAAAACTGATTTATAGTGATCTGAAGTTTTGAGTTTTGGATTTATTAATTTGAGGTATTAGGGGAAATGTTAGCCAATGGACATGTTTAGAAGTGTTTTATTTGTCAATGTAGAGATTATAAAGTGTTCAGAGTGAGGCAGAATTATAGATTGGAGAGGTGTACATAAAACCATGTAATTAATTATTTAAATAATGATAATGGACAGAACAAACAGTAACACAACTATGGACAGCTATAGAACAAGGCCAACTTGCAATCTAAGACAAGCTGAAAGAAAGACTTCTACAAAGGTGGTGGAAATAAAACCCTCTTCAGAGAAACATGGGAAGAATGATGAGAATATTGCATCATGAAAGCTCTTAGGAGGACCAGAGTGTGAAGCATCAGAACAATAATCAAAGAAGATCACTTGACTTGAGCAATAAGACAATCATTGGACATTTTGGAAACAATGGTTAAGAGTAGTGATAAAATAAAACTCCAGTGGACTGAGTTGTGGGTGTGTGATCCAGAAGTGGATATTCCAAATAGAAAGTTCTTATGCAGTAAATTTACCTAAGAGGAATGGAGAGAGTTCTTAAATCCTTTTAATTATTTGTCTCATTTTCTGACATTTTTCTTTTTCTCTTTCTCTATCACCAGACTGATTCAGTTTCCCTTTAGCTTCAGTTTTACTCTAGCAAACTTTTAATTGGTGTCTCCATTTCTAGTTTTTCCCTTTACTACCAACCTGTTGCTATCAGATTCATGTTTCTAAAATGGTGTTCTCATTATATGGTCTCATCAGAAATCATTCACAGTTCCTTATCTTCACCAGAATACAAGTCAGTATTTTCACATTCTACTCAGGATCTTGTAAGATTTGACTACTTTTTGACTACTTGTAAGATTCAATCTACTTTTCCAGGATTACCTTTCAATAGTGTTCTATTGCAAAAGTAACTTTTACTTTTTAAAAAGATTTTATTTGAGAGAGAGCACATGAGAGAAAGTGAGAGAAAGAGCATGAGTGAGCAGGAGCATGGGCAGGGGCAGACGGAGAGCGAGAAGCAGACTTCTGCTGAGCAAGGGAGCAAGGCTTGATCCCAGAACCCTAGGATCATGACCTGAGCTGAGCTGAAGGCAGACATTTAACCAACTGAGCCACCCAGACGCCTATATGTAACTTTACGACAAGTAAAATTAAATCATTTGCTTAGTGCCCTGCAAGTATGTTCAGCCTTTTTCATACTAAACTCAGTTTTATGCCTCAAAATTTTACACATTCAAATATTATTTCTTTCTTGAAGTTTTTCTAATCTCTATTTTAAAATTCATTTGGAGGCTGATATATATCTCTTCTGGGACATTTCTTATTATATCTTATTAATAATGTTGGCTCCAACTATGAAAAGAACCTAGATGTCCATCAACAGATGACTGGATAAAGAAGATATGAGATATATATATATTGGAATACTATGCAGCCATCAAAAGAAATGAAATCTTGACATTTGCCATGATGTGGATGGAACTAGAGGGTATTATGCTTAGTGAAATAAGTCAATCGGAGAAAGACAACTATCATATGATCTCCCTGATATGAGGAAGTGGAGATGCAGTGTGGGGGGTTTGGGGTGTAGGAAAAGAATAAATGAAACAAGATGGGATCTGGAGGGAGATAAACCATAAGAAACTCTTAATGTCACAAAACAAACTGAGGGTGGTTAGGGGGAGGGAGGTAAGGAAGAGGGTGGTGGGGTTATGGGCATTGGGGAGGGTATGTGCTATGGTGAGTGCTTTGAAGTGTGTAAACCTGGCGATTCACAGACCTGTACCCCTGGGGCTAATAATACATCATATGTTTATAAAAAAATTAAAAAATTTAAAAAAATATAGTGTTGGCTCCTTAAGGTCAAGGAGCTATATTTGGATACATATGTATATATGTGTATAAGTGTACCCACACAAACACATACATGCAGGGAGCTATCTTGGCACTGTATCTGACTCTTCTTTGTGTCTCCTATAGTTCATAGATGGTACTCCTTGAGGTGAAAATTGGAGTTAGCCTGAGAATGAGTGTAGAAACAGCAGCACTAGTGCTGAGAACAGGAGGGATGATCTTTGCCTTTCTGTCCCAACAAGTATCCCGGTGAATGATGATATTTTAATCACACAAGACACTTTTGCAAAAGTTATAGCTCCTGGAATTTTCTTTCTTTTTTTTTTTTTTTAAAGATTTTATTTATTTATTTGACAGACAGAGATCACAAGTAGGCAGAGAGGCAGACAGATAGAGAGGTGGAAGCAGGCTCCCTGCAGAGCAGAGAGCCCGATGTGGGGCTCGATCCCAGGACACTGGGACCATGACCTGAGCCGAAGGCAGAGGCTTTAACCCACTGAGCCACCCAGGTGCCCCCTGGAATTTTCTTATATTGTTACATTCTATGATGATCCTGTTACCAATACCTGTGCAAAAACACATGCTGGTTTGGAAGAAAAGCAGAAGTTCACACAACTTTATGACTTTTATCTTGGAAGTGGTATAACCAATCCTGGCAAGGGCAATATGTAGTCTCTACTGTGGGGTCACCTTGGTACCCTGTACTCCTTAGATATACCCATGTTTTACTGGTCGTTTATTTCCCTTCTGCTCACAGTGACTCATGTCTCTTCCATTCTTGACCCACATGGCTCTAGCATGATTAATGCCAACTCACTCACCCTCAACTTTAAAAGGGCCCAGACTTTGCTAACTGGAGCACTGACATCTTTTTTTTTTTTTCCCCCAGAGTACCAACATCTTACTGACAAATGTATAACCCAGACAATCCCAGAAATTTTTTTCAAAAAATAAACTTTTATTTGAACTAAATTTGTTGGGTTCGTGAATATATAATTGAAGTTATTTTGTTCTTTTTATCCTATTTTGTGGGAAGATTCAGTCTTCAAAAAAAGTTACTGCAGAGAAAACCAGAGCAGACTGGAAGGTAGATGCTTAATCACATTTGAGCACCTGGATTGTGCTTTAACTGAATCTGAATGTTAGGCTATGATTAACCATTTTTGTTAATTTCTGTCAAGAGTCCTAAATAATAATTGTGACAATGCTATATCTATAAAAATAAAAGTCATGTATCAAGGGATTTTGGTTATGCCAATTCATCATAAAGCAGAATTAATTTAATGGTAGATGTTAAAAAGACCTTTTGGAGTAATCTTTATGAAGCATCTTGAAAACAATAATTTTCTTTAAAATGTGCAATAGAGCTTAGCTTAAAAGGGAGAGGGATACCTAGGAGATTTAATAATGATAGAGAAAAGTACAAGCCTTTCTGTAATTTTTACCTCCACATGAAGATCTGTGTTGCCTGTGCTGTTTATAATAGTATCCAGAGCTCTTATCAAAATGGAAGGATTTATTTATTTTATAAATGGAAGGATAAACCTTCAAAAAATGTTCGATGAAAGAACACCTTGAATGAATGAGGCCTGGGCATATTGTTGAATACCTAGAAAATTGAGAGGGAAGGAAGGGATTATTATATAGAAACAGAAATCAAGAATTAACATCATATTTTTCGGAGACAGAGTGAAACAGAGAGAAAGAAAGAGAGAGAATATGTTCCCCTACATTGTAAGCCAGGGGTCACGTAAAACAAAATTAAACCACATGTTTAGTGTGTTGATATGTCCTGTGTAATGTTGTTAAACATTCTAGAGTAATTTTATGGGGATTTTTTAGGATGGTGGGAAAGGATAGTTTAATATGGACTTATTAGAGGGGAAAGTAGAGTTAACTTGGATAATTAATTATTTTATTTCATAATAAGATCTAATAAGGGATACACTCAGAAAGAAATATTGTAAGAGTCTATATTAGTATCAAATAAAATCAAATCCAGAGTCCAATAAGGAGAGATTTTATTCAAAAAAAGATGTCACATATTGTTACATCTGTCCATCTAGTCACACACACACATGTATAGACATTCCTATAGCACAGGTAATTAATGCAAATTTTGCTGATGTTTTCTTTAGGAGCTGGAGAAGTTGACATAGCATATTATAAATTCACTAGTTAGCCATTTGTTCTGTCCCCCAAGTTTCTAATTAGCCATATAAGTGCCCTGGCTTCACTTTCAGTTCTCTTTTTTTCTGCAGAGTTTCTCCATATTTCCTTCCTTTTCCAGAACAGTCCACCCTGCATACTGCACTTGGCAAAGCAAAACCTTAGAGATTAGCACATGTTACCTCACGTTCTACAAATACTGATCCACAAGAGTCAGTTTATTCAGTCCAGATACAACAAGGTCAAAAGTGCTAGAGCAAAGAAATAAGTGCTTTGTGACTTCATAGATGGAAGAGTTTATTTCTGACTAAGGATACTGAGGGTTTTCAGGGAGTGACAGTTCAGTTGAACTTTGAAAAATGAGTACAATTTAGCATTATGGAAACGGATAGGTGGAGAGTGGAAGATGAGAGAAGATAGGGCATTTAAGATGGAAGGAACTCTGTGGGAGCAGAGTGAACCACTGTGTTTATATAAGGATCAAATCAACTAATTACCAAATTGCAAGCTTGCATCAAGGAGAGAAATAACACTTACTCAGATAAAATAATTCAAGAATATTACAAAGCAATGAAAAGATGCCCAATGATATGGGATAATAAGAGTTCAGAGGAAGGAGAGTATGAGTGAACTAAAGTAAACCAAGAGGACATAATACATGTCTTGAAGGGCAGTTGAAGTGTGGAAGGTCTATAGTTTTTTTTTTTTTTTTTTAAAGATTTTATTTATTTGACACACAGAGAGAGAAATCACAAGCAGGCAGAGAGGCAGGCAGAGAGAGAGAGAGAGAGGAGGAAACAGGCTCCCTGCTCAGCAGAGAACCCGATGTGGGGCTCGATCCCAGGACCCTGAGATCATGACCTGAGCCGAAGGCAGAGGCTTTAACCCACTGAGCCACCCAGGCGCCCCGGAAGGTCTATAGTTTTAAAGACTATGGTTCCCAACACTTCCCATGGAATTTTTTAAAAAAAGATTTTATATATTTATTTGACAGAGAGAGGGAGAGAACACAAGTAGGGGGAGCAGCAAGCAGAGAGAGAGGGGGCGAGAGAAGCATGCTCCTTGCTGAGCAGGGAGCCCAATGCAGGGCTCAATCCCAGGACCCTGGGATCATGACCTGAGCTGAAGGCAGACGCTTAACCAACTGAGCCACCCAGGCACCCCTACCATGGAATCTTAACTCTCTAGATTCTCCACAGAGCAAAGTATTTCCATGGCTGAGTTAATTTTCTAGGCTGCCATAAGAAAGTACCACAGGTTTGGATGGATTAAAATAACAGAAATTTATTCATTCATGGTTCTGGAGGCTACAAGTCTAAAATCAGGGCTGGGCTTCCAAAAACTATAGGAAAGCATCCACCTGCCTTATTTAACTTCTTGTAGTTGAAGCAACCCTTCACATTCTTTGGCTTGTGTCAGCATAATTCCATTCTCTACCTTTGTGTTCATGTGGTCGTGTTCCCTCTGCGTGTGTTTGTGTATAAACCTCCTTCTTCTTATGAGGACACAAGTTACTGGATTCAGGCCCACCCTAAACTAGTGTGACCTCATTTTAACTTGTTTATAGCTGTTGTCTTAGCTCTAGCTGATATAACAAAATACTTATAGGCTGGGAGGCATAAACCACAGAACTTTATTTTCTCACAGTTTTGGAGGGTGGGAAGTCCAAGATTAAGGCATTGGTAGATTCTGTTTCAGTGAGGGTTCTCTTCCTGGCTTGCAGAGGGCTGCCTCCTTGCTCTGCTCTCCTGTGGTGGAGAGAGAGAGGGAGAGGACAGAGAGGAAAGGTGAAGGGGAGAGGGAGGGAGGAGAAAGGTGAGGAAGACAGAGAGAAAGGGGAAGAGGAGAGGGAGGGAGGAAGCACTGTCTGGTGCCTCTTTTTATAAAATTGCTAATCCAATTGGATCTCATTTAAGCTGAATTACTTTCTTCAAATATAGTCACATTAGGGGTTAGGGCTTTAACATTTGAGTATCAGGAGGACACAATTCAGTGGCTAGGATCTACAAAGATTAAGATCATATTCACAAGTACTGGGGGTTTAGACTTTAATAAATCTTTTTGTGGAACATGATTCAACCCACAACAATGGCCAATAAATTTTGGAAATATTCTTTATCTGTTCTTTAGATATTCACAATGAAATTTTGCATGTTTTATGTTCTGAGAAGTCCTAGGAAGAAAAAACCAACAAACTTTTATGTTTGCCAAATGCATGTGCTCAGGACACTGCCCTTTTAAACATGTATAACATCTATTAAGTGTTCTTAGAAATGAACTCTGGAAAAGAGTGTCCTAGAATATTTTAAAATTGGGAGATCACTTGTTCTCCACATTTGAAAGGGCTGATAGCACCAGTTGTACAGTAATTCAGAAAGACGGACCCCAAGAACCAAATCTGGCATGTAGTAAATATGAAATTCTTTCCCCTGAAACTTCTTTGCCATCACTGTCAAGGTCAGGAAAGGGTAGCCTATGTGACATGCTCCCTTCCCCCTGATTTATCACAAATATCCCTCAAATTATAAGTCACTGTTTTAAAATATATTGTTCCTTCATTTCTGTTCCTGTATAGATATTTTGTTTGCATAGGTTTTTCTGAGAGTTGTGGAAATTAGGGACAGTGACTAAACTTAATGATTCTTTCACATGGTGCAGCTTCGGGATAACATACACAGAATCAGAAAGCCAGGAGTGATTGGGAGAACAGAGTCTGTGGGCCTGCGAGTGACCCTGAGACTGTACTCATCTTCTGTGGGTGAGAGATGTGGTACTGTTCCATGGCTGCTATGTTGCAATGACAGGGAAATCTCAGCAGACACAGAATTTTAGAAGATGGGCTAGAGGAGGTTGTACTTGATGGTTGAAGGGACCGTAAAGAACTAACATTTTCTGGCTCCTTCATTTTTTATCAGATTAGAATTTAATGTGGGATTATATTTAGAAGATTATTTGGAGTCAGATCACAATGGCTTTCTTACTTTAACTTTCCCAAGTTCTTGTCACCATGAGCAGAGAATCACCCTGGTAGTTGCTGTACATGTTTGTCATTTTTCAAAGGACTAGGCTCATTCATCTTGATTTACAAGAGTAACTGGTTAACTTTGGCTTCTGTCTTACTACCTGTAAAGAGATACTGGTGAGTAATTGAAAAGTACTAAGATTTTGAGAACGTAAGTCATTGGTTAAAAGCAGAAATAGGTGGATCCAGACATATTCATCCTCCAAAGCAATTAACTACAAAGCCATATTTTTCACGTGACCAGAGACTAATTCAGGTAAGATAGCTGTCTACTGTCATAAGTAAAGACTAAATATCTTCCATAGCACCATATCCTAATGGAAAGGCCAGAAACAAGGGAAATGTTAATAGCTTGGTCTTGATCCTAAGCCTTGTCTGAAAAGAGGACAAATAGAAAACTTTATGGAACTGACTATTCAAAGTACAAATGAATTTATCATTAGTCATTAGAACACACAAATTTGGGAGAGGAGTGCACTTAGGGAGTTATTTGGCCCAGTTCTCTAAATTACAGTGATGAGACAAACTAACTCCAAGAGAGGAAACTAAAATCAGTGTGCATTTGTTGAATGCTGTCAGTGCTAGGCCTTGTGCTAAGTGCCCTTGTAGTTCATTTTTATGGCCACTCTGTAAGGTTGCTACAGCTATCAAAGTTTTGTAGTGGAAAAAAAATAAGGGTTTAATTTTTCCATAGTTTGTACAGCTAGTAAAACTGTGTACTTAAACTCAGTTTTTCTTCTGTCAAATGTTCTTGACCTATTTAGTATGAAATAATTTGCCCAAGTCTTTTTTTTTTAAGATTTTATTATTTATTTATCAGAGAGAGAGAGAGAGGGAGCACAAGCAGGCAGAGAGGCAGGCAGAGGCAGAGAGAGAAGCAGGCTCCCTACCAAGCAAGGAGCCCCGTGTGGGACTCGATCCCGTGACCCCAGGATCATGACCTGAGCCAAAGGCTGCAGCCCAACCAACTGAGCCACCCAGGTGCCCATAATTGGCCCAAGTCTTAAACAAGCACATCTCTCTCCTGACTTCTTGTCTGATTTTTTTTTGTCTTGCTGTATTATTTGAAGATCATTATGCTGAATTATTGATCCAAAGTCAATCTACTGAACCAAAAACTCCATGATCAAATAACACTGTATACAGAGGAGAATACGTGTAAGTATTTGAGTAGTAGCACATAAGCAGCATTTTAAAAGAAAGGAAATCATCAATGCATGATGGATTGCTGTATGTTAGAAAGAAGAGCACAAATGTATTGTCCCATGTGATATGTTGTTTTAAAGTAACCTGGTTTTCCAGTGTAGGCTAGGAAAGGTAGCTAGATTAAGTAAGTAAATATCTATTCTCTAAAACATTTTTTGGTGGATGCTGATTTAGCACATTATTTTAGCAGGAATATTCGTGCTTTTACCTATAATGTTCATGAGCAAAACATTACATGCACAACTTTACACAAAAGCTTTTACCTATTACTGAGTAAATACTTGATATTTATATTCAGAATAGTAGTGGATGGTCCTGTTGCTCCTACAGGAATGTAATTCACTTCAAGTTTTTTGCTGACTTTATATAGTGTGAGAGTATCACTTGAATGTTTCATTACTAGCTTCAAAGTCATAATTCTCATTTTAAAGCTCTGGAGTATTAACTCTACGGACTTGTTTTATTTATCCAAATTGGGGAACAGAAATAGCTTAAAATACACTTAAAAGTTGGGGCACCTGGGTGGCGCAGTCGGTTAAGTGTCTGAATTTTGGTTTCGGCTCAGGTTGTGATCTTGGGGATTAAGCCTCGCGTCAGTGTGGAGTCTGCTTGAGATTCTCTCTCCCTCTGCTCCCATCTGTTCCCCCCGCCCCCTCTCAAATAAATAAGTCTTAAAAAAAAAAAAGTTGAAAGTTGTCCGGTTATTTAGGTATTTGTAGAATAAGGACAGTATGACAGTAAGTCTTATGTGTCATCTTCGCCAGGCTGTAGTACATGGTTGTTTAATCAAACACCATTTTTAGAGATATGGTTAACATTTACAGTCAGTGGACTTTAAGTAAAACAGATTTCTTTCCATAATGTGAATGGGCCTTGTCTGGTTATTTGAAGACCTTTAGAGCAAAAACTGGGGTTTTCTAGAGAAGAAATTATGCCTTAAAGCTGCAGCATCAAATTCTGCCTGACTTTCCAGCTTGATGGCCTGCCCTAAGGATTTGTGATTTTCTACCTGCATTATCATCTGAGCCAATTTCTTAAAATAAATCGTATATAATATATAATAGAATATATATAATATCTAATAACATCATATAGTAAAGATTACTTAATATAATAAAAGTGATGAGGTTTTAAGTAACTTTCAAGTTTTGTGACGGTGATACAATGATCCTTTAAGTGTTTTGAATGGTTATTATTTATAAATCTTATGGTTGTAAATGAAGAAAATCAAATTAGCACATGGAAAATTAAAAAAGAAACATGGAAAATTGTCGGTTCCTGCTACTGGGAAGGGTAGTGATACAATTAAGCTTTAGGAGCCCATGAAACCAGGTGCAAGGTGAGTGAGGAGTTTCACTCCATTCACTGCCTTACTTTCCATGTACTTTCCACCTACTTTCTCACCTGCATGCCAACTTCATCCACGTGAAGAATCCCACATGGGAAATGTTGCTTTACGAATTCTTGAGCAACACATGTCACAGCTTCTATGCTCAGTGAGTCCCTTTCCTTGTTACCAGTGAGTGAGCCCTTGGCAGAAGACTTGATTGGCTCAGCTTGAATCAGGTGCCATTCACAGGACCCTTCAAATAACCAGAGGTGGGGTCATGTAATCATTTTGCAGCTACTATAGAAATACAGATGGGAGAATGGATGACATTTGGCTGACAAGACCAGAACATTCTTGAACCATAATAAGAATGGCTGATTTTGAACTTTATTTCTTTGTGAGTTAGAGAAATGGTCCTAATCAGATGATAGTTGAATATGAATCAAGTATGAACTATTCAATTGAGTGAGCAGTTTTTAGATTAGGAAAGAAATCATTAAAGGGACTTGGATTTTATGTAGGTAGTTTGGCAATAAACCTGTGTACAAAATATCTGATCTAGCAGGGCAGGCATCTCAGCTTTGGCCTATGCAGGTTGATATGACAGAATAATTACTGTATTAGGAAAGAAAAAACTTGAATCAGATTTCCTGTTATAGCTGAGTAATCCTATTCCAATAATGTAGCACTTTATGTTTTCTTAGAGGTTGTAGAAAAAATGTCAAAAATTTTTATTTTTTTAGTTCAAATATAAAGATTATTATCCCTAGTTGGAGAAATTATAAGTGGGATAAATATAGTTATTCTAACTAAAAGGAGATTCTCTAATGGTACAAGTTCTTCTCAATTAAAGAAATCATGAATTGAAATACATTTTTAAATCTTATTTGTGCACAGTTGGCTATATGAAGAAAGTATCTTGTTGCCTTTCAGTTCTTTTGACCGTTTCCTGATCTGTCTCTTTATTTCCTTTTTTCTTCTTTTTTTAAAAAATTTTATTTGTGAAAGAGAGAGAGCGCACAAGCAGGGGGAGGAACAAGGGAGAGGGAGAAGTAGGTGAGGGACTCCACCCAGGACGCTGGGATCATGACCTACATCAAAGGCTGATACTTAAACGATTGAGCCACCCAGGCATCCCCTGACCTGTCTCTCTCTCTCTCTCTCTCTCTTTTTTTTTTTTTTTTTGGAAGACTTTGCCTTTGCAGAATTACCCTTCATTATGGCTCAATATTGCTTACTCTACTTTGCCTCTTAAGCAAAGGGTAGGCATTGTTTCAAGAATGAAGTCAAATTGACTTCTTCAGAGAGTTCAAGACAAAGTAAGGAAAATGCATATTGAATTTGGATTTGCATGTGCTATTCTTTTTTTTTTTTTTTGTGGCCCCATATACCTCTTACCTTCTAATATGCCTTCAAATTTCTACTCATTTCCCAAGATATGGGTCAGATATCAATTCCTTTTTATAATCATTTTGGGGTACACTTGTTTTCCTTTTCTGTGTGAGCTACTTGAGAACAAGATTTTCACCCTAGTTATTTTCTTAACCCCAGCACTAAACAAGGTATCCCAAACAGAGAACATTCAACAAATGCTGAGTAGTGTTCAGTCTTTGTCTGCATCAGAGTCCCATGCAAAGGTACAGAGATAGGAGAGAATATGTAGTAGTCAGGTACCTGCAAAGAGAATACAGTGGTTGGGACCCACAAAGCTCAGACTGATGGTCAATATAGTGGTTGGAGCCCACAAAGCTCAAACTGGTGTTGGAAAGGTAAAACCACTTATAAGACGTGTTCAAGAATTCAGACTTGAACCTAGAGGCTTTGGGTTAGGTTATACAGGGCAGTTACTTGGATACCCAGCATTGTGCCAGGATCATGGTGACACTAGTCAAATAAATCTGGCCCAGATTAATATGTTGGATTTGCAGATTCAGAATTAGCAGAAAAAGGCCTTTTGGCAAATGAAAAGGTTTGTTTGGATTCTCCCTTCTTCCTCTCATTGTATTAACCGAAGGTTGCTGGCTATGGGAAATAGTGTTGGGGCTTATTATGTTTTAATACCTGAATTTATGTGAGTTAAATTACTTGTAGCAGCTAGGAGTGGAATGTATCAGAGGAAAGATATTTTAAAAACACCGTAGATCAATTGGGGGAAAAACTAAGATTGTTTGACAAGTCTGAAAAAGAGGAGAAGGGAAAAACTCATCATCACCAAAACCAGTTGTAAATAAAATTCAGGAACAACAAGGAAGCTTGAACCTGGGAAGATAGATTACAAAATGAGAGGTGGTTGGGTATGTGTTGTCAGCTGCACGTTGTGAGAATCCAGTCAGGCCTGGGATATATGAATGAGAAAATGTAAATAAGTCATAATTATAACAGCTGACATATGTTCTACAAAGCATAATTAGCAGGTATTATTATCAGGTGAGGGTGACAGCTTATGATTGTAAAACTAAGAAAATAACATGCTTATGCTCCCCCGAAAATTCATGATATAAACCAAAATACTGACTGCCAATGTAATTCTCTCACTTAGGAGGTAATCTTAAATTACTAGCACAATGCAATATTGTAACTCTAGTCAGGTGCTTAGTCAAGTATGTACATCCACTTGAGGATGAAATGTGACAGGCTACAAATGGATTAACAGTAATAATAACAGCAGCATGTTGCTTTTTTAGTTTTCATTTAGCAGTAGGATGGGGAGAAACTGCTTTTCACGCTGTACATGTCAGTGATGAGGCCTGTGGGCCACCTGTGATAACATAATGGTACTCTCCATCCACACAGAGCCTTCACATCAACACTACACGTGAATTCTCAGTGCCAGCATCACTAGTCATAATTTGCAGAGCAGAGGAGCCTATACAACTGCCTGGGAGAACAGATAATTTTTATAACTTGGCCTGGATAGCATCTGCTTAGTTCAGTTGGAGGATGAATTCCTTTTAACCCTATAGCTTGTTCTCATGATCCAAGTTCATTTTCTTGCTCC